>NC_059380.1:39695000-40012500 GCF_019703515.2 Myxocyprinus asiaticus | reverse complement strand
CCAAGCCCCAGGAATAATTAAGACTTGTGAAAACTGAATCAATACATAATACACTAATGTGTGAAGATCTCTAAATGAACAGACAAAATCACAGATTTTTTTTGTTTTTTGTTTTTTTGATTGTTTTATTTCGCCTGATTGAAATACATTCAATGGCCTATGTGTCATTATTAAATGCCTTCACAAAAGGAAACATCATTTTCACATACAAAGTGAAAAGGGTTTTCACAGTGCCTAGATATGCAAATGCCCTATTAAAAGGCAGTTCAGTAACTCTGTACATAGTACAGATAGTACAGCAGAATGGTGAGGTATGACCTCTTCAAGCAATTCAGCAGCCTTTACAAGCTTTTAAAATTTCCAGAACATTAACAATATAATCTGCAGTATTTCCTCAGAAACACAAAAACAAGCCCATTCAGGTTTTATCAATTTCACATACGACTGAAAATAAAAATCAACCAAAACTTTTTTTTCCAAATATTGGATGCTGGCCACACTTTCAAAACAAAGGATGCGCAACATATTGCTTAGATCTGAGAAAACGTCTTTCGCACTTGAAAGAATTATAAGCTGAATTTACATACATTAGGTCAGTATGAATGTCTAGCATGACAGCTTTACAGAGGAATATTTCTGACCAATGTGGTCATCTTCTTTGAGTTGAGCTCCAGTTTGTGAAGGTCTACCAAGGCCTCCAGATGGCGCTCTTGCTGACATTCATCTCTTTACTGAAGGTGTTCTGGTTTGAGGAGTTCAGCTGAGGCAGGACACTTTCCCTCCTGTTCTGCTCACATGATATCTGCAGGTTCTGGAAGTGTCTTCTCTGTGTCTTCAGATCATCTTTGGACAGGAAGTGCACAATCTCACAGACACACCTGGAGAAGCCTTGATTGACAGCATGTGAACTGGAGTCCAGAACAGACTGCTGGTGTCTCAGGAAACTGACGGTCATCTCCAGGATATCTGCTTTCTCCAGCTTGGTATCAGGCTGCTGCTTGAGGAACTCTGGAGCCAGAAGACACTTGAGCTGCTCAATGCTGCTGTTGATACGTTCTCTGCGCATCTTCTCCACTGTTGGCTTTCTCATCTGAAAACCGAAACAAAACACATTGAGTGAACTTGCCTTCAGAAAGATGAGACATGGAAGCTGCTGCAGTAATGTTGCTGTAATGTGAATGTACCTTGTTGTTGAGAGGGAGATGCTCCTTTGAGATGATTGTAGGTGTCATGCCTGTATCTCTGTGCTGTACATCTCTCTGTGCAGAGTGAGTCTGATTTGCACTGGCTGCAGCTCCTCTATTTATACTCCCAAATCTCCATATGAATGTGTGAGGCTTGAGCTTGTTGGAGTTTCTCACAGTTTGTAGCCAATGGAAGAGCTCCATCAGACAATGCGGAATGTGGGGCCGCCACATGCTCAATGATCCTCTATCAGGGGCCCGAACACACACAGCTGCTGGAGTCACAGAGACACACACTTTCACACACTTCTGCATTCATCACATTAAATCACTCACACTATAGAAGTGTGTCGGTTCTCACAGGACTAAATCATACGTGCTGTGTGTTTACTCAAGAAACTCTTTGATAAGATAAATTTTGCAGAACATTTTGTAATATTTCATCAGATCATCCAACTGCTTTATTGTAAATTGTGTCTAAGAATGAAACTTTTCCCGCCAGTCAGTCAGATGTTTCCCTCCAGATGGTTGGTGACGTCAGGTAGAGGACAGAGTCTTCATCCGTCACTAATGCTCCATTCAGGTCTTTTGTGCTCCATTGATGTGAACACAGAGACTCAGTGTGGGAAACTCATCTGAGATCTCGACTCACACTGACCAGCAGAAATAAACACACACAACACACATCTGGAGTCCCACATGACGGATTAGTTGCAGGAGAAATGATCATATCATTAATTAAGCACAAATTGGATGTTATTAGTCAACTAATATGTGTCAATTTAGTTAAGGTTGCATTAAGTCTTTTAGTATTATTTGTTCTTAGACTATTTATGAAAATGACAAATTTGAGATGAAAATGTGAGTGATTCTTCATGAATCCAGCAGTTCTATATTTGCTTGATTCCTCTGTCACTACTGCTGCAAACATTTAACTATCAAAAACAATATGAGAGATGAGTAATTTACAGTATGTCAGTGTGCTAGATATCAAAAGTTTTGAGCACCCAGAACCGAAACCATCTGCACCAACGTTACGCTCTCTTTTCAAGTTTCACGTTGAAAATGCACTCAAAGGCTTCAAAAAGAGAAATTATAAACTCAATCCTGTTCTAAAACATCAAGGTCTGATGAGAAGTAATAACAGTATGAGATGGCAAAATCGTAAGATATTGTATGAGACTGCTTGTACAAAAACGAGGTATAGAGAAAAATAAATGAACCAGCGATAAATGTTACAATGATTTTTTCATAAGAAAGAAAACGAAACAAGGGAAGCATATTTCATGTTATGGACATACATCAGTCAATTGTATTGAATAAATATGGAATTAGTAACCAAATTTGTTCACAGACGTTTCCTTTCTTAAAATAAAATGTTGGATAGGAGGCTATCTCAAATTTGATGTCTGTATTGTATCGATTTGATATTCTGTTTGTTGATTGGTTCGTCTCTATGGGAATAAAAGTCATACTTTTTCATACGATTCTGCTTAATGTACAAATTATTACGAGTAGTCCTGAAACGATGTTGATTTATTTTCAGTAATTGGAATTTTTTAAATCTTGATCGACTTGATGATATAACAGTGTGTCGAACATCTTGTGGGAACTTGAAATATCTTGAGTCCCCACATTCATAACAATGAATATAATGACCTTACTGGCAGATGGCAGTGAAGAGAACGTCCCACCTATTCACAGACCAGAGAAGATCATACACACGCTATTGTTTAAAACTCTGAGGCTTCTGATTGGCTGAGATGAGTGAGATGCTCCTCTGTGAGTATAAATGGAGGCTGGAGATGAAGGATCCATGAGATGAGATCTTCACTTCTACAGAGATAACAGCTCCTGGAGGAACATTTCACACTCAAGACCTTCAAGAACTTCAACACTTGAATCAACATCAATATCAGTCATGGCAACGTACATGGACATGTCTTTCCAGAGCGACATCAAGCTTCAACATGTTCAACATGCAAGGTAGGCCTGAAAACATTACAAACGGCTCCATTTTGGAAATCATTTCCATTATTTACATTGTCAGTATCATCTAAAACAACAGATTGTCTGAGAACATTTTATCCAAGTTGAACACTTGACGTGAACATCAACTAAAAGAGATTCTGCCGTTGTTTTCAGATGTGTTCTTACGAGCTTGGAAAGGAAGTGTGGAAGCAGTTTGGAGAAACTCAAGTGTGCTCTTGGAGAGTATCTTCAGAACGGCATCTCCACCTCAGATATTTTGGAGAGGGCTGTGTCTTTCATCACCTTGAAAAGAGTTTTACTTTCACATGACGGCTACTCCAAATATTCCCGTGACATCCTCCGTCTTTTCCCTGATCACACAGAGGATGCAGCTGCATTATGCTCTGAAGAATGAACATCACATGAGGATGATGATGATGATGATGATGTCATAAATAACAAAAGCTCTTCATGCAAACAACTCTTTTCAAAAGACAGAACATCAAGAGGAATTGATAAATATCAACTTAAAACTATAATGTCCTATAATAAGTTTAACGATTACACTTTTATATGGTAAATAATAGCTTTTGAAATTATATTTTTCGGTGAAAAGAAAAGATACGATGGGTTTCATGCATTATATGCATTACTATTGGCAGTTACACTGCACTATATTTTAAAAAATGTGTAATTAATGTTGTAATTAATGAATGAGTGAGGTGCACTTGTAAATGACTTTATGCCACTTGTGTTTTAAATGGCGTAAGATTTCAAAATAAAACTCCATTTAATGGGAGTAAATGTTGTACAATATTGTAATCCAACAATGATCATCTGCCTATTCTGTAATGATATGGATATATTAAACCATACAAATGGACAATGCAGTCTAAAATGAAGAAAATAAACACATGATTTTACTACAATCTTTTTTTACCCTGTCACAATCTGTCTTTTATTTTTTTTTTCTGTATTACAAGGATTTACCGCATAGTGACAGGTCAGACTCATATTCACAGTAAAAACAGTCAAAGATACATTCTGCTTAGAATTCCTAAAGAAAGACATGATCTCAAATGATATAAAAGTCACTTTTCCTGTGGCACAACTGATAATGTGTTGAGTCTGCAGAAAGACACAGTTCTTGTAACACATCACAAACAGGACGTAATCGCATTCACATTATCAATGACTAGTGCGATTCGATAATGGGGGGTGGGCGCTGTCCTTTTCTGCATATCGCTGCCCACTTCGGCATATCACAGCGCCGTTTCACGGCCGGCCCACCAGGAAAAGTCCCGGTTCTCCCTATGGCCAGTCTGCCCCTGATTAGCATATACTGAATATTATGAAACAATAAATGAGTTGATCTTTGATTTAAAATCTGCTGTATTACCTGTATTTCACCTTTGCATGCAGTAGCATTACATTCAAACACTTAAAAGTTTGTTTTCGCTGCTTTCTTTGTAGCCTCTCATCAAAAATCAATGTTCTCCTCAGTGTTTTATAATATGTATGAATGCTCATTTAAGTTCATCTTGTTTATATTTCGTTCTGTAGCTACAAAACTAGTTATCAACTTTCCTAAAAATAGTACGCTTCTCGATGCTGCTTCAGTAGGCTTCATATTTAATATTTAGGTTAGATTATTGAACTATGGGCCCTAATCTATATATAAGTGTGTAGGTTTTTACACACATATGTGAAAGCACTATAGCTTATATGTGACTTTATTAATACAGTCTTGAATGAAATCTTACTTCAAAAGCTTTGAATCCTTATGAATATATGTGCTCTAATTTTTAGTACACAGGAAATAATGAGAACTGAGGCTGCCACAATGGAGGCAGAAACACAAACAACATTAATAATGACAGAGGATGTGAAATATGTTCATTTGATTGTTTTATTTCACAGCAGAAATACATTCACTGAACTGCTTTCATCTTTTAAAACTTAAATCACCTTCACAGAAGAGAACAAATGATCACAGGATCAATTAAAATCACACATCATCATGACACATTCCCAAAGTTTCTCATGGAAAAATAAACCTTCACAGAAGGCATAATGATGACAAATGAAAAGAGTAAAGGAAAAGATTAACACTTACAAACCCCTTAAAACAAGGTGTATTTCATTAATGTCTATTATAGACCAAAGAAAGAAAGTTAAAATATGAAACGCAAAGTTTCTATTGGCTGATAATATCAGGCGTAGTCAAATTTGAGCCCAATTTGAGCCACTTGATATAAACAGCACAGAGTTTATAATGGAGTCAGATTCTTGCCATGACATGAATATCCAAAATGAAAACATATCCTATAAAATTTTCTATGCAAATTGCCTCTGTATCAACTTTTAGAATAAAACTTCAGTATGTTACAAACAATGGAAAATCAAGTTTCTTATAAAAGTCAATGTTGTCTAATATAGACGTCAGTATATTTTCCCATCTGGACTTTTTTACATGGAGTCTTCATAGAAGATTGAATCATCAGAGTACTTTACAGTACAGATATCTTTTCCATACTGGAAACAGAATTGTTTTGTCCATGATCAGTTCATGTAGAGTTCTACCAAGGCCTCCAGACGGTGCTCTTGCTGACATTCATCTCTTTACTGAAGGTGTTCTGGTTTGAGGAGTTCAGCTGAGGCAGGACACTTTCCCTCCTGTTCTGCTCACATGATATCTGCAGGTTCTGGAAGTGTCTTCTCTGTGTCTTCAGATCATCTTTGGACAGGAAGTGCACAATCTCACAGACACACCTGGAGAAGCCTTGATTGACAGCATGTGAACTGGAGTCCAGAACAGACTGCTGGTGTCTCAGGAAACTGACGGTCATCTCCAGGATATCTGCTTTCTCCAGCTTGGTATCAGGCTGCTGCTTGAGGAACTCTGGAGCCAGAAGACACTTGAGCTGCTCAATGCTGCTGTTGATACGTTCTCTGCGCATCTTCTCCACTGTTGGCTTTCTCACCTGAAAACCGAAACAAAACACATTGAGTGAACTTGCCTTCAGAAAGATGAGACATGGAAGCTGCTGCAGTAATGTTGCTGTAATGTGAATGTACCTTGTTGTTGAGAGGGAGATGCTCCTTTGAGATGATTGTAGGTGTCATGTCTGTATCTCTGTGCTGTACATCTCTCTGTGCAGAGTGAGTCTGATTTGCACTGGCTGCAGATCCTCTATTTATACTCCCAAATCTCCATATGAATGTGTGAGGCTTCAGCTTGTTGGAGTTTCTCACAGTTTGTAGCCAATGGAAGAGCTCCATCAGACAATGCGGAATGTGGGGCCGCCACATGCTCAATGATCCTCTATCAGGGGCCCGAACACACACAGCTGCTGGAGTCACAGAGACACACACTTTCACACACTTCTGCATTCATCACATTAAATCACTCACACTATAGAAGTGTGTCGGTTCTCACAGGACTAAATCATACGTGCTGTGTGTTTACTCACAGGAGAAACTCTTTGATAAGGCTGGACTTTTGTAATTCTTTTATTTTTTTTTCTTTCTTTCTAAATATTAAAAACCTTTTTTTCATCAAACTGAAGTCCTTGATTTAAGGGTGCATATGTTTATAAATAATGTATTAATAATTTATTTATCATTTCCTTTAAATTGAAGTATATTTAAAATTATGTTGGACAAAAATGTATTGCAGAGAAGTGGAGATGTTATGGGAAGCATTTGTAAAGAAAAACTAGAACAGAATTTATTCAGGTAATTATCATGTGACTAGACACACTTGTATTGTTGTGTATATGTGTGACTGGTCAGAGTGTGGGAAAACTCTAGAGAACAGAGTCACAGTTCTAGTGTCATTAGCATCCTAAACCTCCAACACAACCTCAATATTTGACAAACACACACGAGAGATGACACACTTATGGAAATGAAGATATACCTGATGTTGACAGGTAAACATTGATATGGATGCCTCCTCAAATGAACTATTACACTATTACAGTTTATTTGAATTGATTTGTCCCCATGCATCATGTACTTTTAAATCTATATTAAACAGAAACAAATCTTCTACATCAGGTACTTAAGAGAATAAATTCCCAAACATGTTTTATCAGACACAAATTGTAATGAAACCATATGCACTGTATTATTAAGTGTTGTGTTTTGCATATTTAATAGTCGAGGTCAATAACAAGCAGCACCAAAAAAGTGTTTAATAACTTCACAACTTTTGCATCAAGTCAGGACATGTTCCTCCAAGTCAGATGTTTCCCTCCAGATGGTTGGTGACGTCAGGTAGAGGACAGAGTCTTCATCCGTCACTAATGCTCCATTCAGACTCTGGATGTCTTTTGCGCTCCATTGATGTGAACACAGAGACTCAGTGTGGGAAACTCATCTGAGATCTCGACTCACACTGACCAGCAGAAATAAACACACACAACACACATCTGGAGTGTGAGATAATAGAGACAAAGACCTCTGAATTACAGTACACATCTATCTATCTATCTATCTATTTATCTATCTATCTATCTACTGTATGTAGAAAGACTCAAATGAACGGCCGTTCCACACGTGTGTACAGTGTTGACTAGCGTTTGCTGGTTGAGTGACATTAATGTGAACATCAGGCCGTAGATCTGTTCTCTCTACAGGGTCAGCACTTTCCCAGATTCACACAGTGATTCCCTCTCCATCACCTGCTCCCCTGAGACACTGGCTTTGTGCCCCTGATAGAGGATCATTGAGCATGTGGCGGCCCCACATTCCTCATTGTCTGATGGAGCTCTTCCATTGGCTACAAACTGTGAGAAACTCCAACAAGCTCAAGCCTCACACATTCATATGGAGATTTGGGAGTATAAATAGAGGAGCTGCAGCCAGTGCAAATCAGATTCACTCTGCACAGAGAGATGTACAGCACAGAGATACAGGCATGACACCTACAATCATCTCAAAGGAGCATCTCCCTCTCAACAACAAGGTACATTCACATTACAGCAACATTACTGCAGCAGCTTCCATGTCTCATCTTTCTGAAGGCAAGTTCACTCAATGTGTTTTGTTTCGGTTTTCAGGTGAGAAAGCCAACAGTGGAGAAGATGCGCAGAGAACGTATCAACAGCAGCATTGAGCAGCTCAAGTGTCTTCTGGCTCCAGAGTTCCTCAAGCAGCAGCCTGATACCAAGCTGGAGAAAGCAGATATCCTGGAGATGACCGTCAGTTTCCTGAGACACCAGCAGTCTGTTCTGGACTCCAGTTCACATGCTGTCAATCAAGGCTTCTCCAGGTGTGTCTGTGAGATTGTGCACTTCCTGTCCAAAGATGATCTGAAGACACAGAGAAGACACTTCCAGAACCTGCAGATATCATGTGAGCAGAACAGGAGGGAAAGTGTCCTGCCTCAGCTGAACTCCTCAAACCAGAACACCTTCAGTAAAGAGATGAATGTCAGCAAGAGCACCGTCTGGAGGCCTTGGTAGAACTCTACATGAACTGATCATGGACAAAACAATTCTGTTTCCAGTATGGAAAAGATATCTGTACTGTAAAGTACTCTGATGATTCAATCTTCTATGAAGACTCCATGTAAAAAAGTCCAGATGGGAAAATATACTGACGTCTATATTAGACAACATTGACTTTTATAAGAAACTTGATTTTCCATTGTTTGTAACATACTGAAGTTTTATTCTAAAAGTTGATACAGAGGCAATTTGCATAGAAAATTTTATAGGATATGTTTTCATTTTGGATATTCATGTCATGGCAAGAATCTGACTCCATTATAAACTCTGTGCTGTTTATATCAAGTGGCTCAAATTGGGCTCAAATTTGACTACGCCTGATATTATCAGCCAATAGAAACTTTGCGTTTCATATTTTAACTTTCTTTCTTTGGTCTATAATAGACATTAATGAAATACACCTTGTTTTAAGGGGTTTGTAAGTGTTAATCTTTTCCTTTACTCTTTTCATTTGTCATCATTATGCCTTCTGTGAAGGTTTATTTTTCCATGAGAAACTTTGGGAATGTGTCATGATGATGTGTGATTTTAATTGATCCTGTGATCATTTGTTCTCTTCTGTGAAGGTGATTTAAGTTTTAAAAGATGAAAGCAGTTCAGTGAATGTATTTCTGCTGTGAAATAAAACAATCAAATGAACATATTTCACATCCTCTGTCATTATTAATGTTGTTTGTGTTTCTGCCTCCATTGTGAGTACTAGTATTTGTATGAAGATTCATACATAATATGAAACACTTGAGGAGAATATATTAAATAGTTGAGAAATATTCAGTATATTTCTCATGATTCATTTAATTATGTCTGTAGACAACATTTCTATTCTCAGTCAAGGTTTTGTTTCCCAAAACTATCATTAGCCAACTATGGTCGCAAGTTTCATCATTACCAGCATAGTTCAACGATTTCGTGTTTCCTGAAACTGTAGTTCCAACGAACATTCGCAAACAGCGTCGCAATGTTGTGTAGTTGGAACTACAGCTCTTTACCTGTGGTTAGAAGCATAGTGCCTTGTTAGTTTGTGGTGTCGACGTCATTGATTTGCCCGCAGTTGGGGTATGTTCTATTCAGACTTATCACCCCTATGCCCTATTGCTTTCAAAGACTTCACCATCCACTCTGAGAGCTTTGAAGCTTAAAGATGTGTTCAAATATCACGTAATTTACTTTTTAAGTTATTTAAGTATATTTTCCAAAAAGAAATTTCACATATGGCAATATAGGCCTATATAAAACTTAATATGTATGTTAGTGATTTTCACTGATATAAAAAGTTATCTGTACTGTACATCTATTCAACATATCTGCAGTGCTTTTAGTGTAGTCTCAGAAAAGCACTATGTAAGTGTAAAATTCACATTTCAAAATATTACACTTTCATATATGTAAAACATAATTTCTCAAAGCACAGTTTAATTTGATCTAGCCAATTTGCCCAAATAAATGAACAATAATTCTAGAAATATGTACATGGCCATATATCTGTTTCTGTACGGGATAACATGTCTGTGTAAGTGGCTTTATTGTGTCATGTTCAGAGAAGTAGAATATAATAGAATATGAAATATTCTCAATAGGCTTTGTTATAGAAAACAAATGTATACTTCTTGTTTGCAGTAGTCTTTCAGTTAATGTTTGCAGGGGGGGAAAACATAGACATTACACAAAATGTTTATTAACACAAGTTATGTCCATCAGATGAAATAATAGAAATTACAGTAACCAAACTGATTATTTAAAAAAACATAATTTTTTTGTTATATTCTGAATTAAATGTTCTCTGACTTCTGCTCCTGCATGATGCATTCTGCCTTGATGTAAGTTCAGAGGATCATCATCATTGGCAGCATCATCTTCGTCATCATCAGCACCAGCATGAACCCCCTCTTCCTCCTCAGGAAGTTGAAAATTTTCTCTGACTGCAATGTTGTTGAGAATTGTAGTAACCACTACAACAGCACAGGTTTTGGAGGGGTTCAGCTTCAGGCCACCACTGGACTTGCTGATGCAGTGAAAACGTTGTTTCCACACTCCTATAGCACTCTCCACTATAAAGCGTGTCCTTCCATGGGCCTGACTGAATCTTTCCTCTGAAATGGTGGCTGGATGCTGCACAGGTGTCAAGAAGTTTGGGTCTCCCAGCAGCCAGCTGTCACCAAATTTCTGAATTGGCCCACTTAAAAGAGTTGTGTGCTTCCAGGCTATTTTGACACAATGTGGCAATGAAGAACCCCAGGTAATCACAAACTACTTGAACATTAATGGCTGGATAGCCCTTCCTGCAAATGTACAAGGGCTCATTCACCACAGCTCTTTCCACTTGAATAAGGGTGCCATCGATGACGCCAATCACTCTGGGGCTGTTGGCAATATTATGGAACTGTTGATTGGCCAGCTGGATTTCTTGAGGAGGAAGTCAGCATGGTGTTCATAAGCTGTAGCAGCAAAGGTGTTACTGCTGTCACACCATCACCAACCACCTCCATAAAAATTCCCACAGCATAATAACACAGTGCAGCTAAGAACTGCATTGCTGGACTTAAGGCATAGTTTCTTATTGTGGCCCTCTCGAGGATCTTGGTCTTTGGAAGCCGGAATATTCTTATGATGTCGTCATCAGATAGAGAGTCAAGTGGGGTGAATGTTGTCCTTTTGTAGGCATTTATTTACACTGCCTGAGCTCTGCATCACATTCTGTGCTCAAGCTATAGGATTCTTTGTAAGCCGCCATTGTTGACCATTTGAAACACGCATAAATGCTGTTTTTATTGGAGAGTCATAAGTACACCTGCTACTGATGTACCTGAGGGATAGATAGAAACACCTTGGTGGCTAATAATCATTCTAAATTAACTAGCTAAACATGAGTGATTCATAGGGAACAGTTTAATTTGATTATCACGTTTGTCATATTGCAATTCTATTCATCTGTTAATTGTTTTTTGGTTTTAAAATAGTCTGTTTTCATGCTGTTTTTTCATAGTTTTCATGCTGTGGCTTGGGAGAAATGAGAAGTAAGCCTGTCTTGAAATTTGTCTGAGGATTTAAATAAAGGACATTGTATATTTAATTCTATATCTTTTATTGTGTCAAGAATAAAAGTGCCGTTCTTATTGGTTTTTGAAAAGTGTGCATATGTATGTGCTCAAGTGCAGTAAAGTGAGGTAAGAGGGAAGCCCCACTATTGCAGCTCAATGCTGCAAGAGGTCGCAATGAAAACAATCACACGAGCAACAGAGGTGCATGTGAAAATAAAGCGAAACAACGGAGAACAGAAAATAAAAGTAGTCTTCAGATGCCATGTTCGTTATTTACAGCAGCATCATGGGGAATAACGTTGCTATGGAGCTGCTTACTGATCGAACCGCTTGTATACTGTAGTAAAGAGTACACCACTTACAAAGTGCATAGAAACGTAAATGTCTATTTTGTGTCTTAAGCAGTTTTTTCCACAATAAACGGCTTTCTGTCCATGTAAATTTGATATTCATTCGATCTCTGCAGAATATATTAATCCACCCCCTGAGTAATGTCATTAACTATAGCTCTAATTTGTTGAACCAACGTGGTTCGAACGATGGATGTGCAACATAGTTACTAGGGTTTCGGGAAACAGCCGTGACTAGCTAGTTCTCTAACGATGCATCATACTATGGTGGTTCAGCAGTGAGTTACATTGTTGTATGGGAAACGCACCCCAGACTGATCTCACTAGCTGGGTTTCCATCAAAATATTTCGCATTTTTAAGCGAATTTCTAAAAATTAGACTTAAGAAAATACTAATTGTTGTGCATTTCCATCGACAATGTAATGCACATTACGAGCCGCCTTGTCATGATGGAGCAGCTGAACGACCTCTCCCTGCTTTGGGGAGAGTTTTATTTGCAAGATTGGAGCAAGTATCTAATTTTATTAAATACATCCACTAGACACAGCAGAATAAGTGTAAGATTTGATATAATGGGGTTGAATTAGCTGTGATGCCCACATGCTGCCAGTTTCCGCATACCTGATAGTGTCCGCTCTCAAAACTGCTCTGGCGGATTGTGAGGACCACTTTATCGACCAGCTGTTGGTTAAGAACTTCAGAAAGACAAGCGCTGTTCAAAGAATTGTGTGCCAAGGTCAGACCTTTAATTGGGCCAGTCACATCAAGCTATCGCACACTCATACAGTTGTGCTCAAAAGTTTGCATACCCTGGCAGAAATTGTGAAATTTTGGCATTGATTTTGAAAATATGACTGATCATGCAAAAAAACTGTCTTTTATTTAAGGATAGTGATCATATGAAGCCATTTATTATCACATAGTTGTTTGGCTCCTTTTTAAATCATAATGATAACAGAAATCACCCAAATGGCCCTGATCAAACGTTTACATACCCTTGAATGTTTGGCCTTGTTACAGACACACAAGGTGACACACACAGGTTTAAATGGCAATTAAAGATTAATTTCCCACACCTGTGGCTTTTTAAATTGCAATTAGTGCCTGTGTATAAATAGTGAATGAGTTTGTTAGCTCTCACGTGGATGCACTGAGCAGGCTAGATACTGAGCCATGGGGAGCAGAAAAGAACTGTCAAAAGACCTGCGTAACAAGGTAATGGAACTTTATAAAGATGGAAAAGGATATAAAAAGATATCCAACGCCTTGAAAATGCCAGTCAGTGCTGTTCAATCACTTATTAAGAAGTGGAAAATTCGGGGATCTCATGATACCAAGCCAAGATCAGGTAGACCAAGAAAGATTTCAGCCACAACTGCCAGAAGAATTGTTCAGGATACAAAGAAAAACCCACAGATAACCTCAGGAGAAATACAGGCTGCTCTGGAAAAAGACGGTGTGGTTGTTTCAAGGAGCACAATACAACAATACTTGAACAAAAATGAGCTGCATGGTCGAGTTGCCAGAAAGAAGCCTTTACTGCGCCAATGCCACAAAAAAGCCCGGTTACAATATGCCCGACAACACCTTGACACGCCTCACAGCTTCTGGCACACTGTAATTTGGAGTGAAGAGACCAAAATAGAGCTTTATGGTCACAACCATAAGCGCTATGTTTGGAGAGGGGTCAACAAGGCCTATAGTGAAAATAATACCATCCCCACTGTGAAGCATGGTGGTGGCTCACTGATGTTTTTGGGGGTGTGTGAGCTCTAAAGGCACGGGGAATCTTGTGAAAATTGATGGCAAGCTAAATGCAGCATGTTATCAGAAAATACTGGCAGACAATTTGCATTCTTCTGCAGGAAAGCTGCGTATGGGATGCTCTTGGACTTTCCAGCACGACAATGACCCTAAGCACAAGGCCAAGTTGACCCTCCAGTGGTTACAGCAGAAAAAGGTGAAGGTTCTGGATTGGCCATCACAGTCTCCTGACCTTAATATCATCGAGACACTCTGGGGAGATCTCAAACGTGCGGTTCATGCAAGACGACCAAAGACTTTGCATGACCTGGAGGCATTTTGCCAAGACGAATGGGCAGCTATACCACCTGCAAGAATTTGGGGCCTCATAGACAACTATTACAAAAGACTGCACGCTGTCAATGATGCTAAAGGGGGCAATACACAGTATTAAGAACTAAGGGTATGCAGACTTTTGAACAGGGGTCATTTCATTTTTTTCTTTGTTGCCATGTTTTGTTTTATGATTGTGCCATTCTGTTATAACCTACAGTTGAATATGAATCCCATAAGAAATAAAAGAAATGTGTTTTGCCTGCTCACTCATGTTTTCTTTAAAAACGGTACATATATTACCAATTCTCCAAGGGTATGCAAACTTTTGAGCACAAATGTAACCAGTGTTGGGTAACTCATTAGAATATTGCGTTACTCCTTAAAAAAGTAACTTAATTCATTAAAAAGTTACTTTGTATTTAAAGTAAAGCGGTACGTTACGTTTGCGGTATTTTGGCGTTACTTTTTTCTCACCTCCACTCTCTCTTCTGCTATGCTATGCATTCCATACAAATAAGTCATGCATTGCATACAAGAGACATTACAGGTCATGCTAGCTACTGTACAACACTCATGTCAAAACAACATAGTAAACAAACATATTTAGAAAGTAGGTCTTCACATCATATTTATAATAAAGAATCAATAACATGAATATGCATGATTTGTTTTACCTTCAACATGGCAGCCAATATGAATAATGAAGAATAACCACTGTCTTACCTAAAGCAGCAAAGTCCAACACTTGAACCTGCATCATATGTCATCATATGCTGTGCCCATCGACAATGCCAGAGTCAGGATAAAATTCAATGGGGAATGCCAGTCTAACATGTTCAAGGAATGTATCTGATAATAAAAGAATATTTTTCACTTAAGTCATCTCAGTGCACGCTTGTTTTGAGTTGATCCACGGTGCGTACAGACGCCACTGGTTGATCACATACATCTTCTAAGGTGCATGTTGATACAACTTGAATGGAATCGTTTTTAATGCTACCAAACTGTCATAAAAATTTAATGTTTCACAAATTACATTACTTGTTTGTTATAAAACAAAAATTTTGAATAAATTAAGAAATTAAGACAATTTGTCTGTGTACACAAACCATGTAGTACGTTGCTCGGAGCCACTGATCCAGAGTCAGCTTTTCTCATCCCATTCTCCCAGTTACGGGGAGCTGTAACACAGAGCAGTTCAGCTGCATAAGTCAGTGAATTGAGCGAGTATTTTACCCTGTGTATCATGTCGTGGCCAGTGGAGACTAGTCTTATACTGCCTCTGCCTAAATGTGTTTACAGATTTTTTAATGCAGTGTGTATTAACACATTAAAACAAAGCGATTCAGATGCACAAAAATTCTGTGATCATTCCACGTCGTATCTAACTGTATAATCATGCCGTGACCACGGGAAGACTTCTCCGGGCTTATGCCTGTGCTATATTGTAACACAAAAATGTGTGTTTACACACTTTTAAATGCGGTCTACATGAATCAGTCGCAAGAATCAAAGTTTCACTTACTCGAATGTAGATTTTGGACAATTGTTGCCTTATGAGGACACATTTCTTAACTCTTGCTGTGATTGTCATGACAATGGCAAAGTTTATGACAGCTGCTCATGTAAGCTCCAGTGCACAAAAAAATCAACCACTACAAATGATGAGTATAACTGGATTCCACTGAAGTTTGCACACTTTTACTCATGATTTATCACAATGCGTTACTTATTTAAAAAGTAACTCTGATGTTATGGTCTAACATAAAAACTATTGCATTACTTTACTCGTTACTCAAAAAAGTAATCTGATTACATTGCGCGTTACTTATAATGCGTTACCTCCAACACTGCTCATACCACGAATGGTCAATACACGTCATAGATTTGCAAATAAACTGTTTCTGCGAAACTCTAGAAAATCCACCTCCTCCTAGCGCATTCAATTTGTTCGCGAATTTAGAAAGTTTATTCGCATATCAAGCATTTCCTTCAGGATTTCTTATGCACAATTTCAAAATGTGCATAAAAATTGTTGGATAGAAACCCAGCTACTGTGAATTCGGTGAGGTTACTGAAATTCGAAGCTCTGCCCCAAGTGGCTGCTGTGGGAAGTGTTTTTGAATGTGTGAGCACCTGCGAGCTCCAATTTCGGTTGAAATGTCCACAGGGTGGCGGCAAAAGCGAGTTTTGTTTTTAGTTGTAGCTGTAATGCACTGAAGAGTAATACATATTTTATTAACTCTACTAGTGATGGAAAAATGAAGCTTTCTGAAGCAGCACGGCTTTAAAAACAAATATATTGAAAATAGGTTCATTGTTCAAGGCTTCTTTACACGGTTCAATTTACTGTTAACTGGTGAAAAAAAAAAATGAAGCCCACCTAGTAAGCCACTGAGGCTGGCAATGTTTTAAAGCAATAAAATGCGTTACTGAGATATGTTAAAAAATAAAGGTATGAGAGTAAATTAATAACTGATTATTAACCTGTAGATTGGAAAATAAATATGCTTGTGGGCTGGGCAGTAAAAAAAATTTAAGCTTCAAAGCTTAGGTGTCGAACGTCACATCAATTAACTCTACTCCCAAACCCTAAACCTAACCATCAGTGGAGTCAAATTGTAATCTTAGAGGGAAATGGAAACTTTGAATCGCACTAGTCATTGATAATGTGAAATCATGTGTTTATTTTCTTCATTTTAGACATTTTAGACTGCATTGTCCATTTGTATGGTTTAATATATCCATATCATTACAGAATAGGCAGATGATCATTGTTGGATTACAATATTGTACAACATTTACTCCCATTAAATGGAGTTTTATTTTGAAATCTTACGCCATTTGGCATAAAGTCATTTACAAGTGCACCTCACTCATTCATTAATTACAACATTAATTACACATTTTTTAAAATATAGTGCAGTGTAACTGCCAATAGTAATGCATATAATGCATGAAACCCATCGTATCTTATTCTTTTCACCGAAAAATATAATTTCAAAAGCTATTATTTACCATATAAAAGTGTAATCGTTAAACTTATTATAGGACATTATAGTTTTAAGTTGATATTTATCAATTCCTCTTGATGTTCTGTCTTTTGAAAAGAGTTGTTTGCATGAAGAGCTTTTGTTATTTATGACATCATCATCATCATCATCATCCTCATGTGATGTTCATTCTTCAGAGCATAATGCAGCTGCATCCTCTGTGTGATCAGGGAAAAGACGGAGGATGTCACGGGAATATTTGGAGTAGCCGTCATGTGAAAGTAAAACTCTTTTCAAGGTGATGAAAGACACAGCCCTCTCCAAAATATCTGAGGTGGAGATGCCGTTCTGAAGATACTCTCCAAGAGCACACTTGAGTTTCTCCAAACTGCTTCCACACTTCCTTTCCAAGCTCGTAAGAACACATCTGAAAACAACGGCAGAATCTCTTTTAGTTGATGTTCACGTCAAGTGTTCAACTTGGATAAAATGTTCTCAGACAATCTGTTGTTTTAGATGATACTGACAATGTAAATAATGGAAATGATTTCCAAAATGGAGCCGTTTGTAATGTTTTCAGGCCTACCTTGCATGTTGAACATGTTGAAGCTTGATGTCGCTCTGGAAAGACATGTCCATGTACGTTGCCATGACTGATATTGATGTTGATTCAAGTGTTGAAGTTCTTGAAGGTCTTGAGTGTGAAATGTTCCTCCAGGAGCTGTTATCTCTGTAGAAGTGAAGATCTCATCTCATGGATCCTTCATCTCCAGCCTCCATTTATACTCACAGAGGAGCATCTCACTCATCTCAGCCAATCAGAAGCCTCAGAGTTTTAAACAATAGCGTGTGTATGATCTTCTCTGGTCTGTGAATAGGTGGGACGTTCTCTTCACTGCCATCTGCCAGTAAGGTCACTTATATTCATTGTTATGAATGTGGGGACTCAAGATATTTCAAGTTCCCACAAGATGTTCGACACACTGTTATATCATCAAGTCGATCAAGATTTAAAAAATTCCAATTACTGAAAATAAATCAACATCGTTTCAGGACTACTCGTAATAATTTGTACATTAAGCAGAATCGTATGAAAAAGTATGACTTTTATTCTCATAGAGACGAACCAATCAACAAACAGAATATCAAATCGATACAATACAGACATCAAATTTGAGATAGCCTCCTATCCAACATTTTATTTTAAGTAAGGAAACGTCTGTGAACAAATTTGGTTACTAATTCCATATTTATTCAGTACAATTGACTGATGTATGTCCATAACATGAAATATGCTTCCCTTGTTTCGTTCCAAACACGATGTTTTTTTTCTCCCGTGGTACCCAAAGTATTTTTCCTATTAAAATCACAATTAATCTGAGGGTTTGGGGTTAGACTTTATGGTTAGGTTTAGGTTTGGATTAGAGATTAAATTTATAAAAAATCGTAATAACATTGTTCGTTTGTTTATTGTTTTGCTCTACGGAAGTAAAAAAGTCATATGTTTTTGTACGAGCCAACTCATGATTTTTTATGATTTCACCATGTTTTACTAATTATTATGACTTCTCATGAGTGCTTGTTGTTACCTCAGTATTGAGCTTAATTTCTGTTTTTGTAGCCTTTGACTGTCTTGCAGTTTTAATCACACAAAATGACATTTTTAAAGCTGCACTATGTAAGATGTTTTGGTTAAAAATGAACAAATTGCCATTATTGATTGAGTACATAAACAATCAGTGTTCAAAACAATGTTCTTACCTTACGTAGTTCTTACTACGGTTAGCCTATAAAAATTATTTGTATTTTGAGCTGTCAGTTTCGATTTGGCATGAAATCGCTGGCTTATGATGCACATCCTTGCGCCATTACGTCAAGTCTGCACACACAGGAAAGAAGCACCAGCTGTCTCATGTTCCGACTGGAGAAACTAACTACGCTGTTCAACTCAGTTCATTAACACTCACACTGTTCAGGACATCATCGTTGCAGCCTAGATGGATGCTTATCTGTTATCCGTTTGGCGAAGTTGTCTACCTGCTATAATGTTTAAACGTATAACATAATATCAGCATGAAAATAGCACGTTATGACTCCGGCTCCAGTCATGATCACACACAGTCGATGTACAGTTAAGCTCAATTTGGGAGATTCATCACCAGAAGAGCAGTGCCGAAACACGACTGACGTAATGTATTCTTCTGCAAATTGCTTGCAATTTTAAGTTTCAACCACAGATGTCGCTAGAGAGCACAAAGTTACGTAGTGCAGCTTTAATGGGAAACTTGAAAAGAGAGCATAAATTTGATGCAGATGGTTTCGGGTACTGGGAACTGCTGTGACCTCTTGACTTTAGCTCTGTGAGAGTGACACACTTCTATTGTGTAAGTGATTTAGCATGGTAAGTACAGAAGTGTGGGAAGCATATGTCTCTGTGACTCCCACCAGCTCTGTGAAACCCACCGGTGTGTGTGTGGACTATAAAAAACACAGCAGTAGATGAGTAGGTAGTACACAATCGTACAAAAAATCCTCCACGTGCAGCAATGACAGCTTTACAGATCCTTGTTATTCTAGCTGTCAGTTTGTCCAGATACTCATGTGACATTTCACCCCACACTTCCTGTAGCACTTGCCATAGATGTGACTGTCTTGTCGGGCACTTCTCACACACCTTACAGTCTAGTTGATCCCACAAGCCTGTCTATATTTGATCAAAAATGACTTTTTTTCAAATAGTGATGGTGCTGTTTTTTACATCAGTAATGTCCTGACTATACTTTGTGATCAGTTAAATGCCACTTTGGTGAATTAAAGTACCAATTTCCTTCCGAAACAGCAAAATCTGTACATTATCCCAAACTTTTGGCCATCAGTGTATACTGTATAAAGACACTTTAAAAAAAGACACTGCCAAACATTTGACCAGAGATGTGTAGTAACGAAGTACAAATAGGCCTAAACACAAATATTTAAGTCCTTTAACTTTTAGATGTGAAAGTAAAACTTAACAGGCACCACGTTTCTTTCAGAGTAGAGATTTAGAGTAAAAAAAAAGGACTTACATTTTGATCTGTTTCTCACCCACACCTATCATATCACTTCAGAAGACATGGATTAAACCAATGGAGTCTTATGGATTACTTTTATGCTGCCTTTATATGATTTTTGGAGCTTCAAAGTTCTGGTCACCATTCACTAGCATTATATGGACCTACAGAGCTGAAATATTCTTCTAAAAATCTTAATTTGTGTTCTGCTGAAGAAAGAAAGTCATACACATCTTTGGCATGTGGGTGAATAAATGATGAGAGAATTTTCATTCTTGGGTGAACTGTCCCTTTAAAGACTTGGGAAAATATTGATAGTATATACACACAGGTTCTTTAAGATGTTTATTCACCAGTTTAATTTAAGAATACCCAAACAAACTCATTAAATAGTTGCAAGTTCCAAAAATACTTATTAAAGATGATTACATCACATGTCCAGTGTTACAGCTTTGTATGTTTAAGTGTCCTGGAATATAATTTATATGAACTCCATGTAGTACAGAAAAAAATAATGCAAAGCTACAGCATTTATGTTGTTCACATGAGTTTCACCACCAAACAGTCTTTCAAACTGGCCAGAAACATACATTAGAAACAATGTAAAAGGAATGGACATAAAATATCTAGTGAACTGTCTGTCTAGACAGCATTTTGGGGCATCTGTCTGCATTTTTGCATTGCCTGCTGTATATGATTAGATTCTGACAATGATTGATGGGGAATTTTCTGTAGAACTGGAGGCATTTTGGGCACCACTTGCAAAATGTTCTTCTTGCTCAGTCAGTCAGAATTACTAATGCTGTTTCCCCTTTATAAGGGAAGCAGGGATGTCTTTGCATTACTTGCTAACATTAATGTTGGTTTGTATCTGCATAGTTTCTTAAGTGCTTTTCTTCAAATCGGAGGTTAGTATGCATCCCTGAGCATTTACTTACAAAAATAACTCCCTGATTACGTACAAAGTGGAAAATATTGGTACTTGTTATTCAAAAGATGCTTTTATCCAAAGCAACTTTTAGTGCACAGACTGTATGGACTGTACAACTGAGTGCCAAGCTCAAAGCTACAAGGTTAACATAGCAGTACTATGATCTCTTGGGATTAACCAACAAACTTTGTGTTTGC
Organism: Myxocyprinus asiaticus; assembly: GCF_019703515.2. Classification (NCBI taxonomy): domain Eukaryota; kingdom Metazoa; phylum Chordata; class Actinopteri; order Cypriniformes; family Catostomidae; genus Myxocyprinus; species Myxocyprinus asiaticus. The sequence goes on along the minus strand of NC_059380.1, from coordinate 39,991,190 downwards.
AGCTGAAGATCCTTAACTTTTATGCAACCACCATACATTCAGGACCGTAGTTAGTGGGGTGAAAGGTGGTAACGATTCTCTTTAAGAGGAAAGGGGCCCAGAGTGATATATAGTCAGGGGACAGAATTCTTTGCTACGGCCCTGCATACATTATCCAAATAGAGAGTCCAGTCTTAGGAACGTTTCTTCTTGCTGTTGCTGCCTGCATTCTTTTGTGCGATGATAAAGTCCATCATGAGCTGGGCAGATTTTCTTGGCCGTTCCATCACTACAGAGTGGCCACAGTTGTCTAAGAGATGAACCTGGCAACCAGGAATGGCCTCAGCCAGAACTGAAGCTCCAGACACGTCTAGCACCTGGAGTATAGAATATACATTAGTGTTTTATGACGTCAAATCAATAACGGGTTTGGCTAAAGTCATTTCAGTTTGATTCATGCAGAACATTACTGTAAAATATATAAATATATATATTCGTAAAGAAAGTGTTGACCAGTTGAAAGAAAGTTTGGGCGTACCTGGTCATTTTTGCCCCAAATAACTTGTAGAGGAGCGGAGATGAGATGCATGTTCTCATGTAAAGAGTGTCTCGATTTCTCTCCTAAAAGCTCCATGAAACCTGCAGGAGACATTGAGAGATCTCATCGTGACTTGTAAGTAAACAGTTCAAAAACATATTGAACATTCCTATTGTAAATAATCCATGCTTCTGAAAAAGCTTTTTTATTTCTACATACATGGATTTGTTGCTGTTTTCTGTAAGCTATAGAATCAACAGTGTATTGAGTTACTAACACTCTCGGTAGAAGTCATTGTTTGGAATGCGAACGTCAACCAGTCCTTGAAGAATCTGGAAGACCAGAAAACACAACTGTTAGCAATTCATATTCATAAAGATTTGTATTCCCATCAGCTAGTGGTTCTCAACCTTTTGGACTCCAAGCACCCCCATTGCCCAATTTCGTAATTCTAGAAGTTTCATGAAATGCACATTCTTCAATACAACTTTTATTTTTAATGGTGAAAGCTAAATATAAATGGTAATGAAAGCCAAAATATTATATACCATGGATGAATATTTACTGAGTAATCCATTAAAAAATGGGGTTGAAATGACAATTTTCGCCTATGATTTTGGAGCAAAACTACAGGTCAAATAAACAACCTTAGAAAGGTGTCAGCATCAATATTTTATTTTTACATAGAGATAGGTAGGTCTATTACTAAAATAAGTTGACTTCAACACCTCTTGTTGCAGTATATACCAATGGTGCGAGTCTAAAAAAAAGGGGGAAAAAATATTTTGTGTTGTTTTTCCAAAGTTGGAGCGCCTATAATTCCAGAAGTATTAAAGATATCTTAATATCCTTTCATATTCTGGTTAAGAACAAACTTTCCTTTTTGTATCTGCATTTGTAAGGCTCTATATGGTAAACTTCCAGAGATATGGAGCACTATAACTTTGGGAAAACAACATAAACAAAAATCTTTTCCCCACTTTTCGACTCACACCATTTGCATCTAATACAACAAGGGGTGTTGAACTCAATTGATTTTAAGAACAGACCTACTCGTCTCTGTGTAAAAATAAAAGAATGGCACTGTCTCTTTGATAAGATTATTTTTCTGACCTGTAGTTGTGCTCCAAAATCATAGGTGAAAATGTAACCCCTTTCTACAAAATAATGGATAAATATTTGGGCTTTTATCATCATATACTGTATGTTAATCTTTCTTCAGTAAAAGTATTACCACAATCAAACATTTCAGCTGGGGAAGTTTCTCAAATATGGTTGATTTTATATGGAATGACCCAGTAGAGATCTGTATTACAGCAAGGTACATACTTTGTTCGACAAAGACAACTGTTTTGCATTTAATTTAAACATTAAATGCATATCTTTTGAGTTTTTAATTACAGCTCTTAAAGAGAAAAAAATATGTGGCCTACAATAAATATTAATATGCCACTGGTTGATTCTAATGTTATATTGAAAATAATAAACAGCTTTGTGTACACCCAACAATTTATTTGGTTTATGCTTTAATTTTATTACAAATTAAAGGGTAGCTCAGTGGTAAAGACGCTGGCTATTACCCCTGGAGTTCGCTAGTTCACTAGTTCGAATCTCAGGGTGTGCTGAGTGACTCCAGCCAGATCTCCTAAGCAACCAAATTGGCCTGGTTGCTAGGAAGTGTAGAGTCACATGGGGTAACCTCCTCATGGTCACCATTATGTGGTTCGTTCTTGGTGGGGCACATGATGAGTTGAGCGTGGATGCCACAGTGGATGGCTTTAAGTCTCCACACGTCTCCATGGCAACATGCTCAACAAGCCACATGATAAGATGCACAGGTTGATGGTCTCAGATGCAGAGGCAACTGAGATTCATCCTCTGCCACCCGGACTGAGGCGAATCACTATGTGACAATGAGGACTTAAAAGCACATTGGGAACTGGGCATTCCAAATTGGGTGAAAAAGGGGAAAAAATAAATAAAATGCGGTACTGCAATAACAGGATCTAAATTACAGGACCATGGAAGAACAAAATCTTTGTAAGCAGGGACCATGTGTACTTACTAAGAGTAAAATGTCAAAGAGTAAAAGTGGAGGCTTCATGCTATTCTCCACAGCATCCAACTCACCACGCGCCCCACCGAGAGCGAGAACCACATTATAGTGACCATGAGGAGGTTACCCCATGTGACTCTATTCTCCCTAGCAACCGGGCCAATTTAGTTGCTTAGGAGACCTGGCTGGAGTCACTCAGCACACCCTGTATTCGAACTTGCGACTCCAGGTGTGTTAGCCAGCGTCAGTACTCGCTGAGCTACCCAGGCCCCCGATCTGTAAATATGTTCTTAAATATGCTTATATACCTGTTTAGGAATCTTAAAGCGCACGAAAGAGCATAATTTCAGCATTTCCTCCATCTCTTCTGGTGTGGAGGGTATGAGTGGAATCCCATCACTATCCTGAGTCTTTTCCAGTTCCCTCAAACGCTGAACAAACTTGCTTTCAGTGGGATACTGAAGACCTGGAAGACATTAGGGAAAGTTTGATTTTAGCTTATGGAATATGGTTAATTATTGGGAGACTTTGTGCAGCTAAATAGTTACTTTTGAAATGATTAGGATGTTAATTTCACTAGCATGTTACACTGGGCTACTAGAAGTAACAATAGAACAATTAACAAAGGCCTACCTGGACAACTGGAAAATATATCCAAAGCTTTAAGTCGCTTTAAATAAAGAGTCATTCTCAGGAAATGATGCCATTTGTGTTCCTTAATACAGATATAATTAACTTATAAAAAACCACAGATACTGAATTTAGTGACAGTATTTGACAGATTGAACTCTAGATGGAACTTTATTGTGTAATGCTTAGAAATACCAAAAATATTGAAGCATTTTATTAGATACAACATTTTTTTTTTAAATGTTTGTTTTTCTTTTAAAAACATGTCCCCATTCATTGCCTTTTTATTAATTTTATAGCTAAAAAGGTTAATGTACCATTTTTAAAATTTACCATTTTAAAATTTTGCTTTATTTGAGCTTAAAATATCACATTTTCACTGTCTATGTATGTTTTTCTAAAATAAAATAAGAAATTGTGTTTAATAGCGGAATTCCGCAGAGGGCGAAAATTCACCAATTAGTGAATTGCGGCAAACAAACCGGCAAAAGAGCTCTGCAGCGACATGATGCGCTGTGAGTGACGCAAACTACTTTATATTATATATATAAAGTATACTTTAGATTACTATATATTTGTGTATATCTGAATATTTTGCAATAAACTTTAAATAAATAGATTCTATACTTTTGATCAACAACTTTAAATCAATGTTTTTTCTATAGATTTTAATTCAATAATGTCATTATGAAAGACGTTATGGCTATGTGCACACAGGCAGAATAAATTAGGTTTTTTGTCCTATCTGACTCATTCTGTTTAAGTTTTTGTAGTCTTAACAGGACAAAAACACATAAAATCCAATTTTTAGAAGCCTGATTCAAAACACATTCATAGGTGGTTTGGAATCCGATTAAAGTCAGATTTTTGTTAAATCATTTGATAAATGATGCTTTCATAGGGTCCATTGAAGGAAAAACAATAATGAAATGAAATGAATTCCACTCACTGTGAAATGGAGAATGGTCCATTTAATAATCAAAAAGCTTTCTGCAAGGGTTTAAATGGCCCTGATGACCTATTACTGACTGAACCCATCAGGATGATTGTGATGTTTGTGAAGAGGCATTGAGAGGATCAGAAACACAAGACAAAACGCCACACACAAACCTCCATGACTAACCTGCCGGACAGATGAGCGTTAGACCGCAGAGATCGGACGGGTGACGTGCAGCATAAACTCCGGCGACGTTTCCGCCCATGGACGTGCCGGCCAGGTGAAAAGGCTTTTTGTTCAGCTGGATGCTCTTCACAAACTAAACAAAGAAAACATGAAAATATGAAAGTGAACACCTTAAAAGAACAGATAATGCACCTACTCGAGTAAACAAACTGCCCATGCCTCTTTCAGAAATGTGATTGGCTTGATTTACATGACCAGACAGTAGTGATCAGGAAGGCAGCAAACACACATCTTTTTCTCGCAGCGTACTCGAAATGCCTCGTTTGCATGGGATAATCAAAACTGTTCATTAGAGAAATTCACTTATTATCAGAAATAGCTTTCGATGATAGACAACTTCAAATGAGACGAAATCAACCTGACATCTAGGGTAAGATTTCAGGCTGGGAAAACGTGCTTCGGGCTAGAATAAGGGCATCTATTTAAGGAACAAGCCTGTTTTTGTTTAAGGAAAGCATGCTCTGGGCCAAGAATTGGGAAAATCAAAACGCAAGGGGTTTTCACTGATCTTAAGATAATTCAGTGGTATCTTAATGTGAAAGTCTAATAAATCCACTGTCATCAACAAAAACATATTAGTCTACATATCGTGTGGTGGTTAAGCCAAACAGAAAAACTGGGTCACTGGCCTTGAGCTCATCAAGTTAAATTACATGCACTAGAGTGACCAATTTTTAAGAAACATAGGCATAGGGACCTTTCATTTTAGAGACATTTATTTATTTCAACATATACTCTCTTTGATTGCTCATATCTGAAAAATTGTAACATATGCTGGAACTGCTGACAATGATGACGTGAAGAAGAACCAAAGTGCAGTTTATTTACAGAACGTGAAATCCAATAACCCTGACTACCAAAACATGAACTCGGCTAGACTAGCGGCTAGACTACAAAACAACATTCACATCCATCACATTCAATACTCCACAAATAGACAACGCAAACATGAGGGCTTAAATACAAGACATGGGAGAACAAACCAATGAAGAAACAGAACTGATAACAAGATAATTAAAGAATAAACCAATGAAAACATGACACATGAACATGGAGGGAAAACAGAAATCACATGACTAGGGAAACAGGAACACATGACATGAAACAGGAACTAGAATTTCAAAATAAAAGACATGAATCAACAGAATACACCTGACAAAAATGCACAAAGGCATTTGCATGATTTTTGGCGTACATTTATGACTTTTGTAAACAACAAAATGACGCCACTGTGGATTCATCATGAGCAGCAACTTGCTACAAATACAGTAAATAAATAAGTAAATTGTGTAGCTAAGTTGTCAATGGCAGCAAACTTAGGTGCTTCTCTTTTGCCATGTGGCCCCATTTTTTTGGGCCAAACAATTTACTTATGTATTTATTTGCAGCAAGTTGTTGCTTGTGATGAATTCACAGTGTCATCATTTTGTTGTATACAAAAAGTTGTAAAAGTATGCCAAAAATCATGCAAGCGCCTTCATGCATTTTTAAGATATAAGCAATCAAACAGTGGCCCCGGTTTTTTTGTTTTCTTCTTTTTTTGGGGGGGGGGGGGACGCTGTAGATAGATATAGATATTACACAATATCATGAAAAATATATATAAAAAAATCCTATATTATATGCATATTAGTTATATATATATTAATGTAAAAATTTTCAATTGTATATTTCTTTTTTTTTATATATATTTTTTACAAGTTTTATATTTTTTTAGATAGATAGATAATATCATGAAAAATATATATTTAAAAATATAAATTATATACATATTTATTAGAAATAAATGTACTGTATTATTTTGTGCATGTATATATTTATTTTCAAATATATATATATATATATATATATATATATATATATATCTTACACAAAATCATGAAAAATATTTAATTATCTTTTTATCTTTTTGTTATTATCTTTTTATATGGATATACATTTATGGTAATATATATATATATATATATATATATTAATCTTTCCCACCCCCTCCATAACTCCTTTCAACAACTCCCATCTATTTAAAAATATAAATCATATACATATTAATTGTATATATAAATCAATGTAATATTTTTTTTAATTGTTCATATCTTTTTATTTGTTATAAATACATTTAAATAATATTTTCTAAACATTGCTCTGTTCATTTGAGCATCCCCAACACAGCACATAAATTACACACTTACAACTGCCAAACATCTTTAAAATAAATGTACATATGTACATGAGAAATGTATTTACATTATTGCACTATGGGGGAGTCCTGAGGCAGTTTAATTGTTCATGCTGTAAATGACAGAGGGCAACAGTTCAAAGAGGGAGTGGGCAGGGTGTATGGGGTCCAGAGTGATTCTACCTGCATGTTTCCTCACTCTGGAGATGTACAGTTCTTGGAGGGTGGGCAGGCACCAATAATCCTCTCAGCAGTTATGAGGACATTGTGATCATGGAGTATTTGTTCAACAGACTTCCAGAACATTCTCACCTGATGTATGCGTCTGACTTGGCCCTCTATGGAATAATCCACAGCACTGGTCCGTGTGGTACCTTCGTGTCCGGGCATGTCAACACACACCAAGTGGACATTTTTAGGGAGAAACTGCAACAGCACAAAAAAAAAAAAAAAAAAAAAAAAAAAAAAAAAAACACACAATACATTTTTGACAGCTTTCTGAAATTTTCAAATGATTGTTGAAATATTTATGCCCCATGATTTCATGGAATGGTTCATTATTTTTGAGCATTTAACATGAATCTTTCACTTTTAATGTCAACAGAAATAACATTTTTGAATTGTGATTTCAACCGTGAAGCAACAAATACACTGGTATCTTGCCTTGATCATTGCGAGCCACGTGTCCTTGTGTGCAGAGAAGCCGTGTAACATGAGGACAGACGGCCTTGTGCCTGGAGTCCCTCTGTGAGAATAACAGAAGCGATATCCTTCATATTCTGCATAATCCACCTGCATTCCCAGCCTTCTCCGCCAGTACCTGTTGAAACACGGTAAGTACATTTTAACAAACCAAACTAACATTCAATATTTAGTTCCCTCTACTTACACCAAATGGGAAAATAAAAGTGACCCTCCTTAGGGCGCCTGGGTAGCTCAGTGGTAAAAGACGCTGGCTACCACACCTGGAGTTCGCTAGTTCGAATCCAGGGTGTGCTGAGTGACTCCAGCCAGGTCTCCTAAGCAACCAAATTGGCCTTGTTGCTAGGGAGGGTAGAATCACATGGGGTAACCACCTTTGTGGTCACTATAATGTGGTTTGTTCTCGGTGGGGCCCATGGTGAGTTGAGCATGGTTGCCACAGTGGATGGTGTGAAGCCTCAACAAGCCACGTGATAAGATGCGCAGGTTGACGGTCTCAGATGTGGAGGCAACTGGGATTTGTCCTCCACCACCTGGACTGAGGTGAATCACTACATGACCACAAGGACTTAAAAAGCACATTGGGAATTGGGCATTCCAAATTGGGAGAAAAAGGGGCAACACCCCCCCCACCCCCCCCCCCCCTTCAATGTAAGTCTGTGGGTAGTTTTGACCCTTTTAACCTCTTAAACTCAGAGCAGTCCAGTACCAGGCCCTCTAAAGTATTATTCAACAACCATTTGCTTGATCTGCACAAAATGTGTCATTTTAAAGCTTAGACTCTTATCTTTACTATGAAAATAGCTGATATGACCAATTCTAAAATACTGCTTTTAAATTTGCTGTCAAATTAGAACTGCTCCATTTTCATAATTTGCCAATTTGTGATCGCACCAATCATACTAAACAGATAAACAGCATTTCCGTCACATATTGGTTTATAACTTCATGAAAAATAACATGATATAGAAAATGGCATATTGCAACTTACATCAGACAATTCTGAATCAAACAAACCCACACTCAATGTATTATGATGTTAAGATCCCCAGATATTCCTCAAAGAGTGTCATGACAGCTTTGGTGGCTAATCGCTAATGGCATCTCTAACGTGATGTTTTTTCTGGGATTCACTGAAACACAATTCTTCGGGTCATAGAGGTGTTAGATCGTCATCACTGGATGTCTAGAGAGTGTTAGAATCCATATTTGAAAAGAGGCATATCCCACATGAATCCATGCAATTAACCCAACTTAAAGTTATGAGCATTTATCTTCTGTTTGCCCTTTAGAAGGTAAATCTTTCAAAAATGCCTTCAGAGTGTTAATTAAGAACACGTCTCCTCAACAATCTGCATGATTTAAGGTATCATTCATGTCTGTTACACAAACAGCACGGGACGAATTACACATCAAGGGTTTGCTTGTTCAGTGTGTGCAATAGTAATAGTAATGCTTGCCTTAGTAAACACCACTAATGAGTCAGAGAATACTTCTATAGGCAGACTGACATTGAAGCAAAGAGTCAGTCTGTCTGGCCCAGAGCGAAACAGCCGCTCTGATGATCGCTTCATCATGTGGAGCAAAGTTTGCCTCCAAGATTTCACAAGAACCAAAGTCTACTGGGCCACTTGTGTAAAACTCTACTGACATCACCAACAAAATCAACACCGTATGTACTCGGCAAGTGCATATACACTGATTTAGCTTTCTGAACGCATACAAAGAGCATGTATTATTCAAAGCTTAAGTTTTACCATGACTGAATGAAATATTTAAAACATTGTACATGCTGTACACATGTATTATGACATTAAACATGTGCGCTGTGTGCAGAGTAACCCTTGACCTAGTTTATTGGTGAGTGATAAAAGAAGAGTACAGTAAAACCAACTGCCTTTATCACTGTCATCAGATAAGAGAGGTGTTAAATAATGCAAACTTTGCCGATGGCTGACATTGGTAGTGTTTAAAACTTGGTAAACTCCAACCTGGTCTTACAGAATCACGTTACTGTTCCTACATTTTTGCAAAAGTGGCCCATTGTACGTATAGCGGCAGTTTCCTGGTGAAATTAACACTTAAGGTGTTACAACAACGTCTTTTATTCACTTTCACAAAAATCACGAGTGAAACGGCATATTATCAGTTTATGAACACTTTTCATACTGTTTCTCATACAAAGCTATATTATGACACACTTTTACTATAGTGCACGACTTGTAAGACAACACATTTTAATGTTTGCATTACATAATCAACTGCATTTACAAGCTTGTCCAAATGTGATAAAATCATATGGTAGCTCAACTGATAGAGCGTTGCGATGCAAAGGACTGGGGTACGAGTCCTGAAGAGTACGTGAGTCAACACGTTAGCTGGAAGTGTCATAGAAGCATCATAAAATTATGTGGTTGCTTCTGCTATTGCGTTTTTTATCTCACATTTGCTTTTCTGACACTATCGATTAGTAAGTTTAGGTTAGGGAGGTAGGTTTTGTTGATATAAAACTCTATAGAGCATTAATTTGTTTAAAAGGAAAATTTAACTCGCTTCTAACGCCATGCAGTGGATGTGTAAAGGAAGGAACCACAACATATTGTATCATTTTGCAAAAATGTTGCCACAGTCAAGTAATTTATATGAGATCAGGCTGAGCGTTTGTGCTACAGACATTTACTAGAAAACTGAATGGCTTGACAAAGCCTTGTTTGAAAGTTGAAAATACATTTAAAAAGGTTGAATTTTGAAGAACAGGAAAGGTCAGATAAGTCGAGGTAAATCTTTGGGATTTTTGGCCACTTTGAAGGTCACATAAAGTAAAACCGAAAGTCGGATAAGTTAGAAAAGACAAGGCACACTAAGTCAGAACAGTCTGAAGGTCTGCACCAAATTTGGCGGATGTAGCTTGGAAGCTCAAGGAGGAGGTACAGTCAGAAATGTTGGTCTTGGTTTAGCAATTTGGATAAAAACCCTAAACCAAGTCTGTAGAATAACAGTATGTTGGCACTGTCAAGCTAACATAATACCTCAAATCATGCAGCTTGTTGAGAAGTGTGCCATTACTTATGATTTGTAATGGCAGATGATAAAATGGGTGGGGGAAAAAATACTAATGTGTTGAAAGAGGAACCAAAGACACATATAGAGACCAGAATACGTGGGTTGGGCTCTTTCGATTTGGGTCAGTAGGGAACAATTTAGCAACCATCCAGAACACCCTGGCAAGTGCATATGCCCTGGCAACCACCAACATGATCACATGGAAAATCGGCATGTTGTTTCCGAGAGTACCCTAGTATCGGCCACGTTATGTGGACTCACCAACAAGCGCCACCTCATATCAGACATTTTTGCATTGGCTTCGGCATGTTTACCTTCCTATGTGGTGCAACTGGAAACACATTGTATGAACAGAGAGGGAGACCTGGGTTTGGATCCTGCATTGAAACCAGGAAGTAATAGCATTTGCATAATCAGTAACAAGTGTGATTTGGAGGTTGCATTTTTCCCTCTAACATTACATTTTTACCCCTCAGATGGTTAGGTTTACGTTTTAGTTTTGGCGGTTCAGTTTATAATGCATTCTTCTTCACTGTGTTACAGCCTGTACAGCTGAAAACAACTCGCTTCACAACTCGCTTTTGGCACCCCTCTGTGGACATTTCACTCGGAAAATGGAGCTCACACATGCACATTCGCCTAACAACACTTACCGCTATGGCAAATGGGGGCAGTGTTTTGAATTTCGGTAAGAACAGACCGATTTCAGCTAAAGAAAAGGCAACCTACTGTTTCCAAATTCACTGTGAGATAAGTCTGCAACCACCCACAACACTGTCGAATTAGGGCAGCGGCTTTTGCGTGGGCAAGCACCACTTACATTTTCTGCAGAAAATCAAGTTATTTTTGCAGTTCTGTTTGGTGCTGGTAGTGGCACAGAAATGAAACACATTCCCTTTATCTTGTGGTTCAGACCCTGTGGCTTGTGTAACTGTGACTGATTGTATGGATACGGCTTTAAAAAGAATCACAGTGTGAATGACAGTGTAAAATATCTTCTTGTGTAACGGCAGAATTGTACTAAAAAAGACTGCCGGAAAATGCTGCAGTTATTCCCCGGAGTCTCTGTAGAGAGTAATTCAGGTCATCTGCACATGTTTTTCTCTGGACAGTCTGTACAATTGAGCTCTAATGAACTCAGAACATTGTGAAATTAAATTGAAGCATCTAGGGAGACAATCTCACCAGTGGTAGACTTTAATAAGAGCTGCAGGCCAGAGCAGGAAGGAGGCTACAAACGCCAGGATTGGTATCGCCAACGTCCCACCCGCAATGACGAACATATTCACCATTTCCAAATCCATCCTGTTAAACAACACCGATTTGAAAATCATGTTAGACAGTGCCTAATATGGTGGGGCTCAAAAGTCTGAGTCCACATTAAAAATATGGCATTTAACATCTAATTTAATCCTGTAAATAAACAGAGTTTTAGAATTTTTGAAAATGTAAAACAAAGAAACGTTATGTAAAATTATTATGAAATATTTACAATTCTGCTCATGTTAACTCCTTTGTATAAAATATCCACAAAAAAAAAAAAAAATTACTCAAATTCTTATGTTGATCTAATTTGTAATAAAATGTATTAAGTTTAGTTAAATGCAAAATAGAAGCATTTCCACAAGTGGACTGGAGACTTTTGAACCCCACTGTATGTACATTAAGCACACCCAATAAACCAATTATAAAATTGTGTTAAAATACATAACTAACCATATCTGTACGATGTTTTTGAATTTCTTCAAACAAGAAAAAAAAAAAAAGAGGAACATGGCAAGAGAAAAGCAGAAATTGGTGCTTGCTCAGATGACAGCACTAACAGTATATGAGACCATCATACATGCACACCACATTAACAATGTTACACGCAAACACAATCGAGAAATCCTGTTCACACTGTTCAAACAGTGTGAAGCATGAAAATGTAGATACTGCCACTTCAAGTAACATTCTATAAATTCATAACACATTTCTGAAGTAAAATTAGGCTTTTTGGACTGTCCACTAATTTTTTTGTTTAAGAGAACACTGCAAAATAGATGAGAAAATTATATGTTGTTTAATATTATTAATGTGTCAAGCATCGATTTTGAAAATGAATAATGGACTGATTACACTCTAATATATATTTTTTATTTTAACTCATTACAATTTCATTTAAAAATTCTATGTAACTGCATTGAGTAATCGGTAATAAAATAAATGTAAAATAAAATATTTAAAGTTTTATTAACTTTTAAATTACACTTTAATTTGATGGAATTTTGTTATGAAATTGTCGAGCGTAAATCTTAAAAATAGGCCAATATATATATATAATTTTTTTTTTTTTTTTTTTTTTTTTTTTTTTTTTTTTACTTTTAATTGACTATAATCACAATTCCAGTGGGTCAGAAGTTTACATACACTAAGTTGACTGTGCCTTTAAGCAGCTTGGAAAATTCCAGAAAATTATGTCAAGCCTTTAGCCAATTAGCTTCTGATAGGAGGTGTACTGAACTGGAGGTGTACCTGTGGATGTATTTTAAGGCCTACCTTCAAACTCAGTGCCTCTATGCTTGACATCATGGGAAAATCAAAAGAAATCAGCCAAGACCTCATAAAAAAAAAAAAAATTGTGGACCTCCACAAGTCTGGTTCATCCTTGGGGGCAATTTCCAAACACCTGAAGGTACCAAGTTCATCTGTACAAACAATAGTATGCAAGTATAAACGCTGTCGGACCAAGCAGCCGTCATACCACTCAGGAAGGAGTCACATTATGTCTCCTAGAGGTGAAAGAAATTTGGTGCGAAAAGTGCAAATCAATCCCAGAACAACAGCAAAAGGACCTTGTGAAGATGCTGGAGGAAACAGGTAGACAAGTATCTATATCCACAGTAAAACAAGTCCTATATCGACATAACCTGAAAGGCTGCTCAGCAAGGAAGAAGCCACTGCTCCAAAACCACCATGAAAAAGCCAGACTACAGTTTGCAAGTGCACATGGGGACAAAGATCTTACTTTCTGGAGAAATGTCCTCTGGTCTGATGAAACAAAAATTTAACTGTTTGGCCATAATGACCATCGATATGTTTGGAGGAAAAAGGGTGAGGCTTGCAAGATGAAGAACACCATCCCAACCGTGAAGCATGGGGGTGGCAGCATCATGTTGTGGGGGTGCTTTGCTGCAGGAGGGACTGGTGCACTTCACAAAATAGATGGCATCATGAGGAAGGAAAATTATGTGGATATATTGAAGCAACATCTCAAGAAATCAGCCATGAAGTTAAAGCTCGGTCGCAAATGGGTCTTCCAATGGACACTGACCCTAAGCATACCTACAAAGTTGTGGCAAAATGGCTTAAGTACAACAAAGTCAAGGTATTGGAGTGGCCATCACAAAGCCCTGACCTCAATCCGATAGAAAATTTGTGGGCAGAACTGAAAAACAATCCTGACTCAGTTACACCAGTTCTGTCTGGAGGAATGGGCAAAAATTCCAGCAACTTATTGTGAGAAGCTTGTGGAAGGCAACACAAAAAGTTTGGCAATGCTACCAAATATTAACAACGTGTATGTAAACTTCTGACCCACTGGGAATGTGATGAAAGAAATAAAAGCTGAAATAAATCATTCTTTCTACTATTATTCTGACATTTCACATTCTTAAAATAAAGTAGTGATCCTAACTGACCTAAGACAGGGAATGTTTTCTATGATTAAATGTCAGGAATTGTGAAAAACTGAGTTTAAATGTATTTGGCTAAAGTGTATGTAAACTTCTGACTTCAACTGTATGTGTGTATACAGTTGTGCTCAAAAGTTTGCATACCCTGGCAGAAATTGTGACATTTTGGCATTGATTTTGAAAATATGACTGATCATGCAAATAAACTGTCTTTTATTTAAGGATAGTGATCATATGAAGCCATTTATTATCACATAGTTGTTTGGCTCACACAAGGTGACACACACAGGTTTAAATGGCAATTAAAGATTAATTTCCCACACCTGTGGCTTTTTAAATTGCAATTAGTGTCTGTGTATAAATAGTCAATGAGTTTGTTAGCTCTCACATGGATGCACTGAGCAGGCTAGATACTGAGCCATGGGGAGCAGAAAAGAACTGTCAAAAGACCTGCGTAACAAGGTAATGGAACTTTATAAAGATGGAAAAGGATATAAAAAGATATCCAAAGCCTTGAAAATGCCAGTCAGTACTGTTTAATCACTTATTAAGAAGTGGAAAATTCGAGGATCTCTTGATACCAAGCCAAGGTCAGGTAGACCAAAAAAGATTTCAGCCACAGCTGCCAGAAGAATTGTTCAGGATACAAAGAAAAACCCACAGATAACCTCAGGAGAAATACAGGCTGCTCTGGAAAAAGACGGTGTGGTTGTTTCAAGGAGCACAATACGACGATACTTGAACAAAAATGAGCTGCATGGTCGAGTTGCCAGAATGAAGCCTTTACTGCACCAATGCCACAAAAAAGCCCGGTTACAATATGCCCGACAACACCTTGACACGCCTCACAACTTCTGGCACACTGTAATTTGGAGTGACAACCATATGCACTATGTTTGGAGAGGGGTCAACAAGGCCTATAGTGAAAATAATACCATCCCCACTGTGAAGCATGGTGGTGGCTCACTGATGTTTTGGTGGGTGTGTGAGCTCTAAAGGCACGGCGAATCTTGTGAAAATTGATGGCAAGATGAATGCAGCATGTTATCAGAAAATACTGGCAGACAATTTGCATTCTTCTGCAGGAAAGCTGCGTATGGGACACTCTTGGACTTTCCAGCATGACAATGACCCTAAGCACAAGGCCAAGTTGACCCTCCAGTGTTTACAGCAGAAAAAGGTGAAGGTTCTGGAGTGGCCATCACAGTCTCCTGACCTTAATATCATCGAGACACTCTGGGGAGATCTCAAACGTGCGGTTCATGCAAGACGACCAAAGACTTTGCATGACCTGGAGGCATTTTGCCAAGATGAATGGGCAGCTATAACACCTGCAAGAATTTGGGGCCTCATAGACAACTATTACAAAAGACTGCACACTGTCATTGATGCTAAAGAGGGCAATACACAGTATTAAGAACTAAGGGTATGCAGACTTTTGAACAGGGGTCATTTCATTTTTTTCTTTGTTGCCATGTTTTGTTTTATGATTGTGCCATTCTGTTATAACCTACAGTTGAATATGAATCCCATAAGAAATAAAAGAAATGTGTTTTGCCTGCTCACTCATGTTTTCTTTAAAAATGGTACATATATGACCAATTCTCTAAGGGTATGCAAACTATATATATATATATATATATATATTACCACTATCATGACAACATTAATCATTTAAATATCTTTTAAAAAATTGCAAGAAAAAAGTACAAGTACAAATACATTTTTAAATGATGTGTATGACAGGCTAAAGATAAATAATAATAAATCTAAAGATTACAAGAAAATAAATCAATCGCACCAGTGTAGGTCTATGAAAGTAAACAATGACAAACATTTTAGGACAAAAAATATATAAATAATATATCAACAACATATTAATATTTATGTAGAATACATATAAATGCAGAACATTTTAAAATAAGGAAGGATATACAAAACAGTGAATTTTAAAGCATTGTATTAGAAATTATGACACTAATTTCTACTACAAATGAGAGTTTCCTAATTCACTTGCTATTGATTCATTGGTGCTCTGACAACAGATTAAATTCAGAATCTGAAAATAGATCGGAGACTCAATGACAGTGAAACGCATTTGATTAAATTACATGCAAAACAACTGTATGTATCTATAATTTATAAACATACCTTTAAATGTCTGGTAAATGAATGTCCAGTAAAGGCCGATCAACACAGAGTCATTTCGCTCTTTGATGTGTGAGGCGCGTTCACGGAACAGAGCGCGTTCACGGAAAAGGAAGTGCGCTCGATTTAAAGGGGAACGACCAGCGGAAAATCATATACATCTGAGTGGTTAATGAGTAGTACTTGAAATCTAACGGGGTCTACCCGCGTAGGTTCGAACCCTGCTCGCAGCGCAATAATATACACTATATTGCCAAAAGTATTCGCTCATCTGCCTTTAGACGCATATGAATTTAAGTGACATCCCATTCTTAATCCATAGGGTTTAATATGACGTCGGCCCACCCTTTGCAGCTATAACAGGTTCAACTCTTCTGGGAAGGCTTTCCACAAGGTTTAGGAGTGTGTTTATGGGAATTTTTGACCATTCTTCCAGAAGCACATTTGTGAGGTCAGACAGTGATGTTGGACGAGAAGGCCTGGCTCGCAGTCTTCGCTCTAATTCATCCCAAAGGTGCTCTATCGGGTTGAGGTCAGGACTCTGTGCAGGCCAGTCAAGTTCTTCCACACCAAACTGGCTCATCCATGTCTTTATGGACCTTGCTTTGTGCACTGGTGCGCAGTCATGTTGGAACAGGAAGGGGCCATCCCCAAACTGTTCCCACAAAGTTGGGAGCATGGAATTGTCCAAAATCTCTTGGTATGCTGAAGCATTCAGAGTTCCTTTCACTGGAACTAAGGGGCCAAGCCCAGCTCCTGAAAAACAACCCCACACCATAATCCCCCTCCACCAAACTTCACAGTTGGCACAATGCAGTCAGACAAGTACCGTTCTCCTGGCAACCGCCAAACCCAGACTCGTCCATCAGATTGCCAGATGGAGAAGCGTGATTCATCACTCCAGAGAACGCGTCTCCACTGTTCTAGAGTCCAGTGGCGGCGTGCTTTACACCACTGCATCTGACGCTTTGCATTGCACTTGGTGATGTATGGCTTGGATGCAGCTGCTCGGCCATGGAAACCCATTCCATGAAGCTCACTACACACTGTTCTTGAGCTAATCTGAAGGTCACATGAACTTTGGAGGTCTGTAGCAATTGACTCTGCAGAAAGTTGGCGACCTCTGCGCACTATGCGCCTCAGCATCCGCTGACCCCGCTCTGTCATTTTACATGGCCTACCACTTCGTGGCTGAGTTGCTGTCATTCCCAATCGCTTCCACTTTGTTATAATACCACTGACAGTTGACTGTGGAATATTTAGTAGCAAGGAAATTTCACGACTGGACTTGTTGCACAGGTTGCATCCTATCACAGTACCACGCTGGAATTCACTGAGCTCCTGAGAGCGGCCCATTCTTTCACAAATGTTTGTAGAAGCAGTCTGCATGCCTAGGTGCTTCATTTTATACACCTGTGGCCATGGAAGTGATTGGAACACCTGAATTCAATTATTTGGATGGGTGAGCGAATACTTTTGCAATATAGTGTATGTTGAATCAGGTTCTGTAGATGAAAGTGAAAAGAAATTACTCAAATGACTATATTAAACAGTTAAATCCAAGAACAGCGTCATCCCCCAAATATTCACATATAATGATTATTCAAGTAACCTTACATATGAAATATAATATAATTATGCTTCTCAACACTCGTTACAGTTGTAGTAGAAATGTACTTCATTAATGTATTATGACCTAACTGATCTCATGAGAACCTACAAAGAATATATTTGCTTAAATGTAGTGCATTTTAAAGGAATATTCTGGCTTCAACACAAGTTAAACTCAATTGTTTAGTTTCTTATTGAACCCGGAATATTCCTTTAAAATGTGAAAAATAATTTGTCACTCTGTGAGACTATAGAAGTGAATTGCAGTAAAGCTAAAATGTGATTAAAATAGTAAAGAAAAGCACCTAAAAATAAAAAATAATTCCGTTAAACATTCAAATAAATTTAAGATGTTAAAAATTACCTTTTCATTTTATTTGGCAACAATCCACTTGTATTTTAGTTTATACTTGCCCCATAAATATTTAATTGTGTGTGTATATATATATATATATATATATATATATATATATATTTTTTTTTTTTTTTTTTTTTTGTAGTCTTTTTTTCAGAATGCATTAGTGGGTGTTATCATGTGATAAAGACTGGACATAATTCAGTCAGGACCACTCTGTTTGATTGGAATTTATTTGTACAAGCTCTTGACAATAGTTTTGGCAGGAAGGCACCTCTCTGAGGGGTTCAGCTTCCATGATGGTTTTCGTTTTCTGCCATGTTTCAAATAGTGAAAATGCGATGAAAACACACATTTTTTCAACGCTTAATGCAATGCTGGGCAGTAGCAATGCTCACATTTACTCGCTATACTCTGGTTTGTGAATGCTTATTGCAATCCATCAATTATTTGTAACACAATAAAACAAGAGTTAACCACTGCGCTGTACAACCACAATACAGGAGGACATGACAATCAGAAATGTAAACACATACGACACACTCTACGATTGATTATAACCAGATCAAAGAAATAAGTCTTTAGCTTTGACTTGAATTCAGCTGTTGTGCAAGCAGATCTTAGGAACACAGGAAGACTGTTCAATAGCTTAGGGTCAGCTACCGCAAAGGCAAGGTCGCCCCTCATCTTTAGTCTTGACCTGGGAACCGTCAACATCTCTGATCAGTCTCTGAACAGGTTTATTTATACACGCTAGGTCACAAAGATAAGGTGCCATTCCAAGACTTAAAGAAAAGTTCAATTTAAAAGCAATCGTGTAACAGATTGGCAGCCAATGCAGACCAATTGAAACAGGAGTAATTTGTTCATGTTTGCAAACACCAGTCAAAAGTCTGTTGCGTTCTACTCGTTAAGACCTTCCCAAAACAAAACATATGGCACATATTTGTGAGTTGTGAGAACAGAACACTTCCAACACTTGTCAGCAAATCAAAGCACGTGTTAGGAGTTGGTCATGTTGCCTAAATGTACTGTAAATTTGAGTTTCCAAGCTTTAGAAGATACCATGTTGGTCAAGAGAGTAGTTATTGATTAAAAGGGTTGCAAGGTATCTGCAAGCACCTGTGAAATGAAGTGGATATGCTCTCATGCCTGTAGAGGGACAAATAATGATGGGCGGTGTCTGCAGACACCTTTGGGAAGGGGCAAGACAAAGTAGACACATAAAGAGTTGGGTCTTAACTAGTGTCATGATCGCCAAGCAGATCATTTTGAGGGGCTGGAGGTTGGCTGGAGCGCCCTCTTTTCAGGAGTGGTGCTCGGAGATGGGAAGGGTGGTGGCCTTTGAGGAAGTAACATTCAGATGAACAGGGAGGTTCAACGTGTTCATGGGGAAATGGGGCGGGTGTTTTTCATTTGTGGATATGTGATTATTGTTGTTGCATTTATCTGTTTATTTATTTATTTTTGTGCATGTTCGTGTCTATGTCATTTGGGACCATTGTTATGTTGTTGGGGTTAGGGTGGGATTGGGAGGGGTAATAGTTGGGGTTAAGTT
The DNA here is from genome assembly GCF_019703515.2 of Myxocyprinus asiaticus. Classification (NCBI taxonomy): domain Eukaryota; kingdom Metazoa; phylum Chordata; class Actinopteri; order Cypriniformes; family Catostomidae; genus Myxocyprinus; species Myxocyprinus asiaticus. The sequence continues at coordinate 39,971,517 of NC_059380.1, read as the reverse complement.
TGATTCTATGTATATATGTTTTGTCTTATGAGATACATATATGTGAGTCAATAAAATCTGTTAATCGGGAAGGGGCAAGACACATCCAAATATGCCTGTAAAAAGAGCATTAATGTGGCCAGCATACAATCCTGTAGTTGAAATGAAAAACTCCAGACATCAGCAGAGAGCAATACACCCCTGTAGTTTGCCTCTATTGGGAGCTGTAAAAATGGCTGCAGGAAAATTAGTGTTTGGTGTTTGGTTCAGGTTTACATACTGCAGCAAATTAGAAAAACATAGTACAAACTCAATACACCATTTGTTAAACATTGTCTTAAGGAATCTGTTAATATTCAAGTAGAGTCGAACCTCTTCAGACAAAGGAGTGCTGCTGGCCTCGCACGTTTGTTCGTATACAGAGTGAAAAATGAGGCAGACGAACACACAATGGTAAACCTGTCGATATTGAGATATCTCGAACTCTGAAATACAAACATACAGTACTGTGCAAAAGTTTTAGGCACATAAGATGTTTCACAAAAGCATTTATCTTAAGATGGTTATTTATATCTTCAGCTTTAGTGTGTCAATAGGAAATATAAATGTTAGACTCCCAAACATTACTTTTGCAAATAGAATAGAATAGAAGAACAGGGAGCCCTGCAACAGATGTCATGTCCCCCACAGAGCCCCCCACTGAACATCGTGTCAGTCTGAGATTACATAAAGAGACAGAAGCAATTGAGACAGATTAAATAGATAGAAGAACAGGGAGCCCTGCAACAGATGTCATTGCCCCCACAGAGCCCCCCACTGAACATCATGTCAGTCTGAGATTACATAAAGAGACAGAAGCAATTGAGACAGCCTAAATAGATAGAAGAACAGGGAGCCCTGCAACAGATGTCATGGCCCCCACAGAGCCCTCCACTGAACATCGAGTCAGTCTGAGATTACATAAAGAGACAGAAGTAATTGAGACAGACTAAATAGATAGAAGAACAGGGAGCCCTGCAACAGATGTCATGTCCCCCACAGAGCCCCCACTGAACATCGTGTCAGTCTGAGATTACATAAAGAGACAGAAGCAATTGAGACAGACTAAATAGATAGAAGAACTGTGGTGAATTCTCCAAGAAGTTTTGAACATCCTATCTGCCAATAACCAAGAAAAACTATGTCCAGGTGTATCTAGGAGAATTGAGGCTGTTTTAAAGGCAAATGTAGCTTTTTTATGTTTACTGGACTTGTATGATGTTAACTGATAAATGAAAACTATTTATGTCATTATTTTTGAAGACATCCTCACTATGCAACATTTTTCACAAGTGCCTAAAACTTTTGCAAAGTACTGTATATAATCATTATAATTACCTTAATTACAGCTCATAATTGGTAAATAAAGGCATAATGGCCTGAGGGGCTATCAGTCCATTATGGCAGAAGAAATGTATGCAAAATTTAAGGACGCTATACTGACCTTCGGGTCATTACAGATAGAGAAAAGGGGCTTAGATTGCGCTGATATTTGTCTGCTATGCTCATATCTGAAGTGTAAATCGCAGAGTTTTAGCTTCAGACCTGCGGGTCAGTCTGTATGGAAATTGTTATATTCAGTATAGGTCTAATAGTGCATAAAGCAGCCACCATAGTGATCAGTGGGTCAAAGCAGGTGAATAAAAGGAGGATTGTTTGTAGTGGAGAGATATTGTTCTCATCTCCTTACAGTTGTTAGGCAGAGGCAAACTTAATGTTTGCTTAATTAAATTGTGCATCATCTTGGGGCAATCAGGTTACATACAGTCACATGTGAATAATATACATGAGTATCATTTAAATTATTGTCATCATTTGAATGAAGGTGTCACCTAAAACACAGTACTTATTTATAAAAGTAGTTGATAATCTGTTCTGATATTTACTTAGCTTGTGCGTATGACTGGAGCTCAGTATATTCTTCTCCAAATGAAACTGTGAGTGATTCAATTAATGAACTCCAAATTATTGAAGTTTTCCTTCAGTATTGATGTATTAATATATACGTGGATACCATTTGAGAGATGGTGCTGTTGTTAATACATACAACAGATAGCTTGTGATGCATTCTGCAAAATACTGAGATTTTGAGAATGAAAAGTAAAAAGCCAAATCACACGGCGCTGACTGACACACTAAAGGTTTGCTCTAGTCAGGTAAGATGGAAAGACATGATTCTAATTAAAGTGGCAGTCGCTATAACCGCAAAATATTAAGACATAATGAGCTGCTGCGGGTCCCAATGCCGGAAGAATCGTCCCAGGTAAAAGTCTGTGCGACAGACTAGAACAAGTGTGTTGACTGGTGAGTTTATATGTACTGCTTAATTGGAGGAGGTGTTTTTCATAGATCAGATAAGCATCAACTGATGAGCCAGCTGGCACTCCTCTGGTCTGCCTGAACTACACTTAAGCTCTATTACAGTCGCAAAAGGTTCATGGGAAGTTCACTGTTTCCCCTCTCATTCAAATAAACCTCACTCAGAATGACGCTGACCAGAGCTCTGTTCCTGCTGTTGAACCTCGGAGGAGCCCTGACCCTAAAGATCTGCTCCTTCAACATACAGTCATTTGGAGAGAGCAAAATCTCCAAACCAGATGTGCTGGACATTATCATAAAGGTGAGTTTGTTTGTTTGTTTTCTAAATGTCTGTTAAATGTTCAATTTGCTTGATTATTTATTTAATAATTAATGCCACATGAGAAAATGTGTGGCTGTTATACGGCTTTTAAAGGTACTGCTTCATAATTCACTCTTTCACATTGTTTTATTTATGTTTGAATGCATTATGAACTATTCTTTAATGGAAGTACAACCATTACAAGACTGACAAATAAACATTACATGTACTGGCCATTGATGTGCTTATATTTAAATAAAGATGTCATTAATGCATTACAAACCAAATAAATGTATAGGTCAGTTTTGTCTCTATGATGTGCAAACGAGTATCACTTAAAAGAATTACATAATTGCATTACCATTGTAGAGAGTTCACCAGAAGCTGCACAGTTTTTTTTTTTTTTTTGTATCCATTGTGTCTAAACAGGAGGACAAATAGGAACAAGACGTTCTCATTGTGTTTTTGGGAACGCTCAGGTCTCATAAGGACAAAGTTGTTTTTTTTTTTCTGGGATCTCCTTACAGAATGTTCAGCTTTTGGTGGCTCACCACCATATCTTAAAGAGGTCATGACATGCCTTTTATATATATATATATATATATATATATATATATATATATATATATATATATATATATATAATTTGAATATGTTCAAATAGTAAAGTTTTCTTTCTTCACAAAAACAGTAAAATAATTGTAAAACATGATAATTTTCACCCTTTTTCTGACCCTCTGTTGGAAAAGCTCTGTTTTGGTGCTGCTTCTCCTTTAAGACTTGACCATAAATACCCACTTTTCTGATTGGCTCTCTGCTCTTGACTGACCTGCCATCTCACTGCTCACCATTACTGGGCGGGGCTACGGAAGTAATAAGGTAAAGTAGGCGTTGATGTGTTGTTGTGGAGGCAGTCAGATGCAAATGACATCACAGTGTTTAGGAAGTAGAGTCGATTTGGCAGCTTGGTTTCAACAAAACTCTTGATTTGATTTCTGAAACTTACAGTATTTTTATAATACTATAAATTCTTGCATGTCAAAAGAGCAAGGAAAATGTAATTCCTCATGTCATGACCCCTATAAAATTGTATATTCACAGTGATGTAATTTTAATGGCATAAATAAATCTTATGATATAATTGATTCTCCCCGTCATACTGCAGAGCATCAGTCGCTGTGACCTCATGCTCATTCTAGAGATCAAAGATGTGACAGGGACCGCGTTCGTTCAACTCATGACTCACCTGAACAGGTTAGTATGCCTCTGCTGTAAAATAAAAACTAAAATGACTGACATTTTTTAATCAGTTACAAAAATACTGTTAATGCACTTCCCCAATGGTAAACAAGCTGTTGTCTTTTACAGGAGGTACAGAACACGAGCAGATGAATTTAGTTATGTTATTAGCGAGAGACTGGGGAGAAAATCATATAAGGAGCAGTATGCATTCATATACAGGTACGTGTGATTCATTAAAGATGATTAAGGATTATAAGAGTGCTGGTCTGCATGCAAAATCAGATTTGTATTTTGTTTATATTGGTTTCTGGACATTTACAGAAATTAAATTCATTTTCAAATAGGATAAATGCTAAATTACAATTAATCCAAAAGTACTGAAATAAAATCAGACCACAAAAATGCTTCTCATAATCACATCAGGCAGAAGATGGTGTCTGTGAATGCAGTCTATCAGTATCCAGACAAACAAACTGGAGATGAAGACGCTTTCGCTCGGGAACCGTTTGTCGTTTGGTTTTCGTCTCCAAAAACTGGTGAGACAGAGAACATCTACAAGGTGAAAGATTGTAAATTGGCTATTGAAATGAGGGAAAACATACAGTATTTTTTGCTGTCTTACAACAGAAATCAAGGATTTTGTCATCATTCCTATTCACACGGTCCCAGAGGCAGCCGTGAAAGAAATCGATGAATTGTATGATGTTTATCAAAATGTCTCGGAACTGTGGCAGTCGGAGGTAGGAATTTCTTAATTTGAATTTATATCTATCATGTGGTGTGATGCAAAAAATACACTGATAACAAAAATGTCATGTTACGGAATAACAATACATAAATATATGTAAATAGGACAATAATGTGATGTCAAAAACGTGGACACGCTTGACTTAATTTGTGTTTCTTGTGATCTTAAAGACCTTTTGATCAAAAGGCTTATACGTAAATGTTTGAAATTATTTCCGTAGACAATTATTAACTGAAATGTTGATTCATTTAATACTTCTGTAATTCCCATACTACCTATACTTGTTATTTCAAAGTATTAATGACTTTGCTATAGTATAGTAGTAAATGAGTGTATAGAATATTAGCATAATAGGCACACCAGCCTAACGGAGTGATTTTTCTACATAACTGAAAGTGATCCACACATATCTTTCTCCCACAAAGTGTCTCTGGTTTCTTCTGAGTTCCTGTTTCCTAACTCAGTTTTCATCTGGTCTAATTTTGTCAGAACTTCATCATCATGGGCGATTTCAACGCTGCCTGCAGTTACGTGCCAAAGAGACAGTGGGTGAACATCCGTCTGCGATCTGATAGTGAATTTGTGTGGTTGACCGGGGACAAGCTGGACACATCAGTGAAGGCGTCGACCATATGTGCTTATGACAGGTCAGACTGATCTCACAGTGAAGTCTGAAACAGTAGGTTGACTTTTCTTTAGCTAAAATTGTCCTGAAACACTGCCCCCAGTGGCCAAAGCGGTAAGTGTTGTTGGGCGTATGGGCACGTGTGAGCTCCATTTTCTAAGTGAAATGTCCACAGAGGGGGCGCCAAAAGCAAGTTGTTTTCAGCTGTACAGGTTGTAACACAGAGAAGAGGAATGCATATTTTATAAACTGTACCCCCAAATCCCAAACCCTAAACCTAACCATCAGTGGAGTACAAATGTAATGTTAGATGGAAAACTGCAACCTCCAAATTGTGCTCATCACTGATTACGCAAATGTGATTACTTCCTGGTTTCAACGCGGGATTCGAACCCTGGTCTCTCACATTCTGCTCTCACCACAAGGGAAGATAAACATGCCAGAACCAATGCAAAAATATCTGATAGGAGATGGCTCTTGTCAGTATGTCGGCATAATGTGGCCGAGCCTAGAGTACTCTCGGAAACAACATGCCGACGACTTCCTGTGTGATCATGTTGCACACATCAGCAGCTCTTTAGGAGAACAGATAATCACATTGCACAGTTCCAGAACAGGCCTTTTGTGCGAAAGCTAATTGACTAGCTAATAAAGCACTCAGCACAACTGATGTCACAGTTTTACTGGATCCAAGAGTGTAGTATGATTTGTTTGTTGATGTATTCGACACATTTCTTAAGTGTCTAAAGTGGATGTGTTGTGAAGAGACAAATGATCCTAAATTCAATCATTGCTCAGTTAATGTCATCCAATGACTTAATGTTCTTATTTTCTGGGCTGCAGGGCCGTTCTCCGTGGAGAGAAGATGATTGATGCTGTGAACCCTGAATCAGTGGAAGTGTTCAACTTCAAAGATGAATTTGAACTCACTGAGCAACAGGTAAATCATATCTAATGAATTTTAAATCGTTAAGTTTTTAGTAAGTAATTCATCAGACACTAAAGCACTGATACTGCCTATTTTATAGATAAATACATCTTAAGGCCAGGACATACTTAGTTTTTTGCGTTCCAGATCAGATCGCATTCGGCCTTTCAAAGTATACTTTTCTGACCGCGAGCGAAAGTTTTATTAATTTAATTTGGTTAAAAATTACGCAATTCAATATGATGGAATTTTGTTATGAAATTGAAATGCGTAAATCTTAGAAATAAGCTAAAATATGATTTGAGTGTATAATTTTGGGTGTGGAAGTGGTTCTTTTGTAGGTAACATCATTCAATATTTTTTCCTGCTTGTAATTAATTGGACTGATTTTAATATGTTTGGAAAATATTTTTTACCTTGAATTTGCCCCTAAAACACATTTTGAATTTTATTCACTATACACTCAAAGAAATTAAATAATTAATTTAACAACAAAATTCCATCAAATTGATTTGTGTAAACTTAAAAAGACATGATTTAATTTTGTTACAGATTACTCAGTTTTATTTGATGGAAATTTGTTATGAAATTCAAATGCACAAATCTTAAAAATAGGCTAAAATATATATATATATATATATATTTTTTTTGTGTGTGTGTAACGTAAAAATGTCGACCAACATTTAAATAATTATATTTCTGCAATGGAGTACAAACATAATAACTATATCATTAGAAAGCAGAGACTTTCCTTTTTATTTTAGTGCATAAAACTCAAAGTGTTTCTGGGTCGAAGTGACTCAAAAAGATGGAGCAGGTCCAATTTTTCCTCTACTGTCCTAGATATTTCATTTTATTTTCTCACCTTTCTTGGCACTTTTTGGATAAAAATAAAAGTGGCATTTACACTACAATCAGTATATTTCATTGGACTGCAACACTCGGCTTAATCATAAGATATACTAACAGTGCTCTAATCTGTGTCTATTCTCCAGGCTCTGGCAGTGAGTGACCATTTTCCACTCTGCATCACTGTAAATCAAGCACGGAGGAGAGGATGATAACATTCTCCTTGTACACTTTTACTTGCCTACCACAGTTAAGACTGAAGTATAGCTTGAATAAGAAAATGAATCTGTTATATCACTGCCTATTAATCAGAGATGCAGACAGTGAGTGATCAATGGTTTAGTATTTTGGTAGAAACAAGAGTGGAATGTTTAACTGAAAGGTGATGAAAAGCTTCCAGTGCTGGTTCATTTGAAACCAGCGGTTTAAAGTGTTGGTTTACCTGTTGCTGTGAGACAGTAAGGGATAGTTTGCAAGGTTATTACTACTCCTACTCTACATGAGTTAACTCCATACATGGCAACTAAATATTGCCTTTTTCACTCATAACAATATGCTGTAGATGACAATAATATAGAGGCTTCTTAATAAAGTTCTATCAAATAATTTTTCACCACAGAGCTTATTGTCATGAGATAAGACGTAGAATAAATAAAACATTCATCAGATGTCTTTGAGATGTTTGTGATTTAAAATGTTTGTAAATCTGATCTATTAAAGATGTTTAGCAGATGTTAAAGGTGCACTCAGTAACTTTTTGCTCGTGTCATCTTGGACTTGTAGATGCAGCATCATTTAAAATCAATAGTTTTCAGTTACAGATGCCATTGTAGAAATTCAATATTCACAATCAGCCATGATTAATTTAATCCAAGAGCAAAAGTGTCCAATAACAAGATGGTTACTGAGATTAAGGGAGTGGTATTCAGATGGTCATGTGACTCTAAAATGGCAGCCCCCATGAGGGTGCCCCTGCCCCATGTAGAATAAAACAGCTTTTATAAGGTTGCTAATACAACTAGAGTCTTCATCTCATGTAAGTGTTCATGATTTTATACATATGTTTAAAAATTACAATTCACTCCTTTAGGAGTAAATCTTTTTTAATGGGAAAATAATTACGGAGTCCACCTTTAATTAGATTGTGATCTAATCTTTTCAGATGAAAAGATCTTAAAGAGACATCTCGGAGACGTAAGTGTGCTATCTGGTTTTAAACAAGGACCTGAGGCAAAAATGCATAAAGTATATAATTTTGCTACAAATGGCCAAAATCAGCAAAAACCATCAAGATTTAATGCAGACGCGGTCCATATTTTCGCACATTTTGATGGCATACATTTTATGCATGCTCATAAGCGGTAGCGGTCCTTTTAAGAAATGTCACGCCCCTCAGCAAGATTGGAAAATATGATTGGCTGGATGAATCCCCAATGAACGTTTTGATTGGTTCTCTGAGTCAGACCCGTCTGTCTTGTCTTCACTGGTGCGCATGCGGATTAAAAACAACATCCGTTCTACACGTCACTTGCCACAGCAGCGAGGAAGACGCTCTTGCAGAGTTGTTGCAAACTTATAACTATTATTGTATATGTTTATATATATTTATAAGGCATTGTTTCAGATCGTTTTATACATGTGTTTTATCTCTTGAAAACCTCTAGACAGACTCGACACGTCACTTGTTGTTGGACTATGTTCTGTCATGTCACCACCTCTGACGTCACGCTGCTGTTGTCTTTTGTATTGTTGTTAAGTGTGATTAACGCTAATGGATTTAATGATGATGAACTGGATCCCGAGACTCCAGACTGGAGAAAGACTTTTAAAACCATCCGGAACGGGATCCACAGGATAGACACGTTCCTTAATGTGGCTTTGGACCTGATCGGAGGTTCAGATGGACAGTGTGGTTTCAAGTGTACTGATGGTCAGTCATGATTTCAGTGGATTTTCATATTTACTTTTCTTCACAATGTTCAATTTTCTTAGTTCTCACACTTAATATTACCTGGTTGTTAAGGTCTTGTCAGCAGTGTTGGGTGTAATGCATTACTAAGTAATTAGTTACTGTAATTAAATTATTTTTCATTGATAAAAGTAAATTAAGGGATTACTCTTAATACAGTTACTTCTGATGTAATTGTGTTAAATACTGTATAGACTCTAGAACAATTCTATATAAAACAATAGTGAATTTAAAATCAAAATGTAATGTCTAATGTTAAAATGTATGTTTTCTAATTTAACGCTGCCCCTTTAAATTCTTTGGCCAGTTCATGAATAATTTATTTGATTTTATATGATTTATTTGACAGAAATAAAAGAACAGTTTCATGTCCATCCTTGTATTTTTCATCTGGTCAAGGTTGATCAGGGTTTTAGAAAGTAATTAGTAATGTAATTACTTTTCAGACAGAGTAATTAGTACAGTAATCTAATTACACTGTAGAAGATGTAATTAATAGTTAGTAATGAATTACTTTTTTAGAGTAACTTACTCAACACTGCTCGTCAGCCACAGTTAAACATTGTAGGCAATTAAAATAAACAATAATTCAAATGCATACCCTCCCAATCAGTTTATTTAATTGATGATGGGATTTTGCTCTCTATAGGGTACACACCAGTTCCTCGCCCTAACTACAAATCACCTCCTCCTAATGGATGTGGCTCCCCACTGTTTGGATTTCAGGTGAGGAGGGACGATTTTAAGTTATTATTACTGTTGAGGTGAAGATATGTCATTATTTATGTTCCTGTATTGTGGCTTCCACTCATTTGTAGTGGAAGAGGTAATAATAACTACTGTAAGTTGATAATTACTCTTGTATTTAAAAACAAAACTCAATCGACAAGATTTGTGGCATAATGTTGATTATGACAAAAATGTATTTCAACTCGTCCCTCCTTTAAAAAAGAAAAAAAGCACAAATGTGTGTTCCATTGAGACACTTACAATGGAAGTCAATGGGGTCAATCTGTAAACATTAAAATACTGTTTCAAAAGTATAGACACAAGACATAAACAATATGTGTGTTAACATGATTTTACTGTCATAAAGTCACTTACTAACCGTTATATCCATGTAGTTATATTCAGTTTTAAAACTTCGTTGCCATGATGACACCTAAAACGACCACAAAAAATTATGATTTAAACAACTTTACATCTCAAATAATATATGGGTTTTAACAGAAGAATTAATGTAAGTGCTTTTATTAAATTATAAGCATCACATTTCTGCCTTTAAACCCTCCAAAAACTGGCCCCATTGACTTCCATTGTAAGTGTCTCACTGGAACACAGATTTGTGCTTTTATTAAAGAAAAAGAGGAACAAAGTTGAAATCATTTTTTGTGGTAATCAACAAGATGCCACAAATGCTGTCGACTGAGCTTCACTTGTATTGAACCCAGAATCTTCCTTATTTTGTTGTTGACTGCAGTTTGATATTGGGATCCCATCTATGACCAAATGCTGTAATCAGCATGATCGATGTTATGATACCTGTGGGAGGGAGAAAAACTACTGTGACGATCAGTTCCAGGTCTGCCTAGAGACCATCTGTAGGAATTTACAAAAGACCCTGGGATTGTCCCAAAGTGTACAAGGTAAATTTAATCAAACAAACTAGCTGGTCCTCATCCTACACTTTTTATTTTATACATATTGTAACAATTGCAAAAATAAATCAGCTTCCTTTATTTTTCAACATTAACTTTACAGTCTTGCTAAACTGCTTGAAAGAATAGTTCACCCAAAAATAACAATGGCGTGAACACGTGTGCCACTGTCTGTGAAAACAAGCTTCTCTCATAGTGCTCATGAATGCGCACCCTACGTCAAGATTTTTGCTGAAAAAGTTACTTGCAAAGCAAGCTTTTCTCACCAAAACCTATTGACTGACTTGGAATATGAAGCAGGAGTCACATGGACTACTTTTATGATTTTTTTTAAGCTTTATATCGAGGCGCCATCCACTGCCATTGAATTGTAAATACAGCCCGCACTATTTATTAAAACATACCATGTTTTTTTTTAATGGACATGGCACCTGGAAAATACCATATTTTTGTTCTACGTTATTACTGTGTTTTTTGCACATGTTAATACCGTGTGTTTAAAACAAAAAGTTGTCGCCGTTATTTTAGTGATTTGACTACTTTTTGGAGGGGAATGATACTCCGGTCATTTGTTGATACGAAATTCCTGTCAGTGGAATCTTGCCCGTATTATGTAGAAGTTACCTGATTACCTTTGATAATTTCAGAAATTTCTAGGCAGGCACCATTGCCGAGTCTTTTCCCCCCTAGATGACCGCACTCTGACTGACAGCTTAACGTTCAAGGGGCACTCTGCCCCCGTACTTATGGCGTAACAATCAATATTGCCCCCCCACCCCCCGTTGTGCACAAGGAATATCTAAGGGGGCAATGTTCCCCTCAGCCTCCCCATTAGACCCGACCATGTACATGATGGTTTATTATGACAGAATTGTAACTTTTGGGTGAACTGTTCCTTTAAGCAGAACTGCATAGGCATATACACCGATCAGCCACAACATTAAAACCTTCTGCCTAATATTGTGTAGGTCCCCCTCGTGCCGCCAAAACAGCACCAACCTGCATCTCATAATAGCATTCTGATATTATATTCTTCTCAACACAATTGTACAGAGCGGTTATCTGAGTTACTGTAGACTTTGTCAGTTTGAACCGGTCTGGTCATTCTCTGTTGACCTCTCTCATCAACAAGGCGTTTCCATCCACAGCACTGCAGCTCACTGGATGTTTTTTGTTTTTGGCACCATTAGTAAATTCTAGAGACTGTTGTGTGTGAAAATCCCAGAAATACTCAGACCAGCCCATCTGGCACCAACAATCATGCCACGTTCCAAATCACTGAGATCACAATTTTCCCCATTCTGATGGTTGATGTGAACATAAACTGAAGCTCCTGACCCATATCTGCATGATTTTATGCACTGCAGCCACACGATTGGCTGATTAGATAATCACATGCATGATTGTTGGTGCCAGATGGGCTGGTTTGAGTATTTCTGTAACTACTGATCTCCTGGGATTTTCACACACAACAGTCTCTAGAATTTACTCCGAATGGAGCCAAAAACAAAAAACATCCAGTGAGCGGCAGTTCTGTGGACGGAAATCCCTTGTTGATGAGAGAGGTCAACAGAGAATGGCCAGACTGGTTCAAACTGACAAAGTCTACGGTAACTCAGATAACCGCTCTGTACAATTGTGTTGAGCAGAATATAATTTCAGAATGCTATTCTGAGATGCAGGTTGGCGCTATTTTGGTGGCACGAGGGGGACCTACACAATATTAGGCAGGTGGTTTTAATGTTGTAGCTGATCGGTCTATGTATATATATATTTATTTTATAGCTGGGATTAAAACTTCTACCCATCCTTCTTTCCACAGCCTGTGAATCAGCAGTTAGTTTGCTCTTTGATGCCGTCATGCACTTGGGTTGTAAGCCTTTCCTGGATAGCCAAAGAGCATCCTGCATTTGTCACTATGAGGAGAAGACTGATCTGTGAACAGTTAATGTGTACATCTTAAGGACTACTGATTGTTTATTACCATCTCAGGATATATCGAGACTTTTGTATTTTGTCATTGCGAAGTCAGTCTGAATTGTGTGTGTGTTTTTGCAAAAGAAGTGACATTAATATGAACATTAATATAAATATAAGGTTTCGCTGCTATACCATGTCAAATATCTATATATACCAGCTCATGTTGGTCAGTCATCCATGATGAGTTTGGAATTTTATTAAAGAAAGTGTGGGCGAGCCCACGGTTAGAACGGTTGGCCACCCCTAGTGCAATATTTCAACATCATAATGACTGTGTAAATCCGCTAATTTTCCTACAATATGAGCACTAATCCACTGACTGAAATTACGTGTGCATAACCAGAGAATAATCCGCCTGGAACAGTTGTCCCCCTCCCCAATACAATTAATGGTGTTTCCAATGCTTAATTTCAACAGATTACAATTTTAATACCCTTGTTAAAAAAGAATAAAGACTACTTGTGATACTAAGCACTGCTGTGGGCCTAAAAGTCAAATTTTAATTGATTGCACTAGTGTCATTTCCTCATGTCCCCAGAGCTGCATCTTATACATCTTTGACAAAAATAACAGTTAAATAATCAAATTTCTAATTTTTATTCCATACAATAAAGTGTTTACGTTCTCTAAATAGCATGGTTTTGTGTGTGTGGTAAATGTGTAATTTTAACACTGACAGTGGTGTTTGTGTGTGTGTCCCTTGTTTTGATTGTCTACCCTGTTGTCATGATAGTGTGACCTTTAATTGAAGATCTGCGTTATGAAATGACATCACACTTTGAATGTGACATCAGCCATTGAGCAAAATAATGTTGGAGTTGTTTCAAGTGTTAACTCGACATAAAGACACCTGTAAAAGTAGCCTATGTTTAATTTTTCAGAAGGTTCAAATCCAAAAAGTTACTGAATTGTATGAATGACCCCAAAACGCAGTATTAACTTGTGAAAAAATATTTTTCTCCTGGTACCATGTCCGTAAAAACATGGTATTATCATGGTGCATGTAAGAAAACAAACTAAAAACATTTTCAGCCAGAGTTGTAATTCTCGAATATGTCCTGAAGGTGGCAGCAGAAAACTTCAAGCGGCACATTTCCCTGATTTACACTCATACAGGCCTTTAATTCACAGAACAGAACAAAACATGGCGAAGACTTACAAATTTACCACTGATGATGACTTTGTCATCAAAATTATTTTCCTCCCTGCTAAACCTGACTATGGCCACGTCCTCCCCCAACATGTACCATGATATTCTTTAAAGTACTACATAAATACCATGGTTTGCAAATACGGTGACAAAAATAAATAAAACTGCATTATAAAACAAAATATCAAACCAATGGCATGTATTTTGAAGCAATATATGCCACAAACACACAAGATATATTGTTCCAACATGATCACATGGGAAAGCGCGTTGCGTCAGCAGCGTGGGAGACCCGGGTTCAGATCCCGCATTGAAACCATCGAAAAAAATCAGAGATGAGTGTGATTCGAAGATTATATTTTCCCTCTAAAATGTAATTTGTACTCCACTGATGGTTAGGTTTGGGTAGGTCAGTCGCTTTGGCCACTGGGGGCAGTGTTTTGAATTTCAGTAAACACAGACCGATTTTATCTGAAGAAAAGTTAACCTACCGTTTCAGTGTGAGATCAGTCTGATTGTTCAAAATTAAAATTAGTGTCTGAAGTGTGCAAAGCGTTCATATACATTTTGGGGCCACTGACATCACCCCATGGTACATTTTGAGGTAAAGTCTCACTCTTGACAAATAACAAGACATTATAACTTCTGAATTCTATATTCCGGTCTGTTTTAATCAGTAAATGTACATCAAATCTATCCACGTGTTTCACAATAACAAAATACAATTTAATTTCCCCTCTTGCCTTTAAAAAATTCTTCACCACTGGAGTATCAAAACTATAATTAGGAAAAGACAATATAAGAAAAAAATAAAGGTCTGAAAAATGCAAAATATCTGCACAAATCTTTCACTGTGACATAACTGCGAGATATTAGGATATTAGTGTCTTTGAAAAAGCCTGGAAAATACTGGATCTTTATAGGGCATGTAATGGGGGCACATGTTTGATATATTGAATCATTTATCTGTAAAAACAGTTAAGATGAGTACAGTGATGCAACAAGTGCTAAATTTGAAGTATGCGAATGGATAACCAGGATAACCTGTTTTGATTAATTAGAAAATAAGTCTCAGTAAATAAGTTCAGTTTATGCAGTGAGAATCAAACACAGACATATGGAAACATTGTAATATGTGCATTAGAAGTATGTTAGAGACAAACTATTAAAGACAGTGTCAGTAGTAAATAGGCGTTCGGGTGTAAAACCCAAATCAATTTGTTCGTACATGGTCGATTCAGCTTTCTGACCAGCACTGAAGCTAAAGAAGAACCTTAACTTTGCAATGCTGAACCACAAACAACAAATAAAAACTGCACAGTTCATGCATCATATCATGCCAACATCACCTTCGTAATGCATCAACATCCTAGTCAAAACCCTGATCGAGTGCAAAGTTCAACATGATTCGTCCATCGTTGCCATCCATAATTTGTTTTTTCAGTGTCTAAAGAGGGTTTTGGGTTCACGGCAGGGAATTACGGAACAGTGACGTGGAACGGGGACCCTGGGATGTGCTCGTCTCCCCATTTTACAGCCAGCACATAGCTGCCGCGCTCCTTTAAGACGTAGCTGACGTTGTACTGCATGTTCCCCATGTGTTTCACCATGATCTCCTCGCAGGGCGTCTGAGGACCATGAACGCCGACCAGGAGCATGTTCTTACCTGGTAAATGACGACAAACACAAAGTTGCAGTATTTTAGAATCAACATGCATGTTTCTTGTAACTCTTTATAAATGAGTGCAGTTCAGTGTGGTGCGTTCAGAAATAAAATACATAAGCGAGTTGTAGCATGAAATGGTGCTATTATGGTAGTTTGATAGATACCATGCTACTTAATGCCATATTCATATACCATGGTATTTCCATAATACTACAAGGTGCTTGAAAGACTACCATGGTATTACCATGACACCTGTCCAAAAACGCTGTATATATTCAGAAAACCATGGTACTGAGATTAAAAGAACACAACAATATAATGATACCACTGCCAAAACACAGTAATGCTATGGTGCATGCATGCATGCATGCATGCATGCAAAAAAAAACAACATGGTATTACCATGACACCATGTCAAATGAAAAGTAAATTAAAAAAAATACCTTTTACCATGGTACCATGTCAGAAACCCCCAAAAACATGCCATTACCATCGTGCCATGTCAAAAAACAACATTGTAATACCACAGTAACATGTCCAGATTATTACCATGGTACCTTTTGAGAGTGTAGTTCAATATACTGTAGGCAACAACTAATTAAAGTGCAAAAGCCTTTGGTTGAGATGCACGAGTTCTTGGGATTTTTCATTTCTCACCTGCTTTACTGCAGTCTACAGTGAAAGATGCTTTCTGCCCGATGAAGGCTTTATTGAGACCAGGACCTTGACTGAGAACTTTACTGGCATCAGATGAAGCTCTGGGAGACGCGCTGTACGACTTTGTGCTATTTGATCTGGTCACTGACTCCACCATCATAGTAGACGTCTCACTGGCGTTGGTCACGTTCACCAGCCGCGGTCCTGCAGATGCAACAGAGTTCGATACTTTTACTAGTAGTTTAAACTGGATCCAACTTGGTATGGATGATCAGAGAGTTAATTAACTTATTCTACCAGCACACACCTGTGACTTTGGCCTTAAATGGACTTCCTGTGATGTGATTGGGGCCGCCGTATTTAATGGTAATGATGTAGTTCCCGGGGGCCATTGGTGTGTAGTGAACTTTGAACCCTTCAGGAACCTCCTGACACTCCATCATCACCTTTGAAGGGCCCTCGACAGTGACAGCCAGAGAGCCGGGGCCAGCTTTAGTGTTGTTGATGGTAAACTCGGCCTGGTTACCTGTCAGAGGAAATGAAGAATAGGCGAATTAAGAGTTAAGAGACTCTGACATGCACTGGCAAACACGTTTGTTCAATAAATGTGCCTGCAAATCTGCTGAGACAATAACCAGCAAGCAGACGTCTTTTCCGCTAAACATAAATCCAAAACTGACACTATCAGACGGCCAGCTGGAAGAATCAAGTGGATATTGATGCTTTCTAGCAACAGGACATTGTAAAACTTAATTTATTCCTTCCTCTAAGTCAACCGCATGGCTTTTTTCCTCACTTGCTCTGTTATGCAGTGGACCTCAAATACATTTCTCCCAGGCTATTTACATTCACTCTTCACCACAACGTTTGAATGACAACACAAAACAAACAGACACGGCCGCCTTTTGTTGCCGATTGATGCGTCTCGGTCTGTTGGAAACTTTTTTCTGGGACCATGACTACATTTAGCGGGATACAAAGAAGACTTGAATTAGTTCTGGATGGGATCCACGAGAAACAGGTTAGGTAATAATCCAAGATCCATCTGTTTAAATCATTTTACAGAAACAATGAGGTGCATTCATACAGAGTTTAACAGTCTGACTTCCTCTCTATATGCCAAGTTTAAAAAAATAAAGCAAGCAATATGCAAAGATTAAAGGGAAAAATTCAAATTCAGACATAAGAATTTCTCAACCCTCAAGCTGTTCCAAATCGGTTTGATTTTTTTTTTTTTTTTTTTTTTTGTGGAACACAAAAAGGAGACATTTTGAAGAATGTGCTGGCTGCTCTTTTCCATGAATTTAAAATGAATGGGGAGTGGAGCTTTAAGGCTTCAAAAAGGATGGAAAAACACCATATGGTTCCTAAAACTTGTCTATAAGTCTTCAAGAAAGTTATTTGGGTTTGGAACATGTCGCTGTGTCGGTATGGTTGAGATGCTCGAATTAACAGAGCAATGTTTTGATAACGCCACAGGGTCACAGTGATACACTTTTTTGGCAAAATCAACCAATATGAACGGCTTACTTATTTTGTCTCAGCATATTAATCTGAGATAGAAAGAAGTATTTAAACTAGGGTTTACGATTACTTTTTTTATTTAATTAATTGCATGAGATTAATCAATCAAGTTAAAATCGCAATTAAAGGAGTATTCCAGGTTCAATACAAGTTAAGCTCACTCGACAGCATTTGTGGGATAATGCTGATTACCGCAAAAAATTATTGCATTGCATATCACTGGTTTTCAGTGTTTCGTGCAAAAATTGCAAAATTGCAAATATTGCATTTTTAGGACGCCGTGTCAAGATAAATGCAGTTTGAAACTTTAAAAACACATTGATGGCATTACCGTAAAGTGTGTGCAGGATTTTGTTTTTGTATAATGCTTTGTACGCAACAACAAACATGTGAAAACATTACCTGTGGTTCCTCTTTCGAGACCGGGCCCATAAGCAGTAACGAGTCCGGCGTCTCCGCTCTGTCCCGGCTCTCCTACACGCACCTGGAACGGACTGCTGGGAATGTGTGTTCTGTTAAACTTCACGTCAATGATGTGGACGCCGTTCTCTCGCGGGATAAAGCGAACTGCGTATTTGTCTGGAAAATAAATTGGAATTAGCTGGACTAATAAAACTAATGATACAATTAACAGCAATCAGGGACTTGGTTCTTAATCACACATTTAACAAGAAAACAGACTCTGTATTGTGAAATCAAAGGGATGCTATTCCCATTCAACGCCTCAGTTGTCAATATTGCAGAATCACACCTTGTTCTAGTTCGGACACGACACACTCTTCTAGAGCTCCAGATGGGCTGTGGACTTTGGCATCGAGGTTGCCCTTTGCCCCGTTCAAACGCACTGCGAACGAGACAGGCTGGTTCACCTTCAGACCGGACTCCTACATTAGTGAATAACAAGCAGTTTATCTTACACAACCAGCTTACGGAGCCAGTGTATTCTGGGTTCATGAAAATATAAAAGGTATATTTTATGCATTACATCATCAGTGTCAACCTTGTGTACTTTAATTGCAGTATATTGGATAACCGGATGAATCTCTTTAAAGCTCGTCCACGTCATATTAAACCCCCTAGTCACAAGAACACACACACACTAATATATATATATATATATATATATATATATATATATATATATATATATATATATATATATATATATATATATATACACACACACACTCAGCAAAAAAAATTCCATGCTTGTTCAATGAACCATAAACAATTAATGAACATGCACCAGTGGAACGGTCGATAAGACACTAACAGCTTACAGACAGTAGGCAATTAAGGTCACAGTTATAAAAACTTAAGAGACCTTTCTACTGACTCTGAAAAACACCAAAAGAAAGATGCCCAGGGTCCCTGCTCATCTGTGTGAATGTGCCTTAGGCATGCTGCATGGAGGCATGAGGACTGCAGATGTGGTCAGGGCAATAAATTGCAATGTCTTTACTGTGAGACGCCTGAGACAGCGCTACAGTGAGACAGGAAGGACAGCTGATCGTCCTCGCAGTGGCAGACCATGTGTAACAACACCTGCACAGGATCGGTACATCCAAATATCACACCTGCGGGACAGGTACAGGATAGCAAAAACAACTGCCCGAGTTACACCAGGAACACACAATCCCTCCATCAGTGCTCAGACTGTCTGCAATAGGCTGAGAGAGGCTGGACTGAGGACTTGTAGGCCTGTTGTAAGGCAGGTCTTTACCAGACATCACCGGCAACAGTGTCACCTATGGGCACAAACCCACCTTCGCTGGACCAGACAGGACTGGCAAAAAGTGCTCTTCACTGACGAGTCACAGTTTTGTCTCATCAGGGGTGATGTACGGACTTGCGTTTATCGAAGGAATGAGCGTTAAACTGAGGCCTGTACTCTGGAGCGGGATCGATTTGGAGGTGGAGGGTCCGTCATGGTCTGGGGCAGTGTGACACAGCATCATCGGACTGAGCTTGTTGTCATTGCAAACAATTTCAACGCTGTGTGTTACAGGGAAGACATCCTCCTCCCTCATGTGGTACCCTTCCTGCAGTCTCATCCTGACATGACCCTCCAGCATGACAATGCCACCAACCATACTGCTCGTTCTGTGCGTGATTTCCCGCAAGACAGGAATGTCAGTGTTCTGCCATGGCCAGCGAAGAGCCCAGATCTCAATCCCATTGAGCACGTCTGGGACCTGTTGAATCGGAGGGTGAGGGCTATTCAACTTGCAAGTGCCTTGGTGGAAGAGTGGGGTAACATCTCACAGTAAGAACTGGCAAATCTGGTGCAGTCCATGAGGAGGAGATGCACTGCAGTACTTAATGCAGCTGGGGGCCACACCAGATACTGACTGTCACTTTGTTCAGGGACACATTATTCCATTTCTGTTAGTCACATGTCTGTGAAACTTGTTCAGTTTATGTCTTAGTTGTTGAATCTTTATATGTTCATACAAATATTTACACATGTTAAATTTGCTGAAAATAAAAGCAGTTGAAAGTGAGAGGACGTTTCTGTTTTTGCTGAGTTTATATAAAATATTTGAATTTTTATGTACATTTTTACTTACAGTATATAAAAATATGATATATAAAATTATAATAGATGCATAAAATATAAACTATATTAAAAAATATATAAAAAGTTTGAAATTTGTCAATTTAATATATGTTTCATATTTTATACATACACACACACATTTATTTTAAAAATATTTGAAATTTTATGTATATTTTATTTTCATAAATATAAAATTATAATATATGTGTTTAAAAAAATTGTATATAAAATATTTTAAACAATTTGGAAGAAACAAATATTTACAAATATACACTATATTGCAGAGAAAAAAATAAGGCCTATTTTTTGTAGCATCAAGATTTTTTGCATTGTGACATATGGCAACTGAACACATTTCCAAGCCCAATTCTCATTTATGTAATGCATATGTTTGTTTTACTTTGTGTTTTCATAAATTCTCAATCAAAATCCTCCTGTCTGGAAACTCTTTTGTATTTTTAATAAAATAAGAATTTATCATGAAAATAATGACTATGCCAAAAATCTTAATGGTCCAAAAAGTCTTCAGTTTGGGGTGAAATATGACATGTTCTCAAGCTCCATGAGTTTCACTCAAAATATTTATTTATTTAGTTTTTTGTCATGAGGATCATGATCTTGTTTTGTTTTGTTTTTGTTTTTTTTAAATTCAGTGCACCGAATGGAATTACAATTTCATATTAATCCTACCACATAATATAATGCTTAAATTGAACATTTAGATGTTCACAATCTTACCTGAACTCTCACAAATCTGCTAAAACTGAGAGAGACGCACACAACTGATACCTAATGAAACATGAGCACTACAAGGTCTGTTAAACTACAGAGAAAAGAAGTTTGGAGGGGAATAATAAGGTTTCTAGCGGTCTGTGCCGTCCGCCTCTCTCTGCTTTAACTGATACTTCTGTGAGCTTAAATAGTGTTGATTCTGTTAAAAGCCTTTAAATGAAACACAAGAGAAACATCAGATGATCCACACAAACATGACTGATGTCCACAGCTACTCAAAGCCACAAAACCTTGGGAGCTGCCTACCTAGACAGAACTTAAGCATTACAGGCCCTGACATGACTTTAGTTTTGTTTTTATTTAGTATCTTTGTGTGGTAAATATAGTTAACTTAGGACCAATTATTGGGCAGTCGGGGTTTGGTTTGGCTTATTCAAAAGATCTTAAGTTCTAAAAGAATCACTCCTCATGGAATCCTTGAGGAACTGGAATCATTAAATTCCTAACGATTCTCATCCTTACTCTTTCCTAATGAACAATCTTTCAAGTCTGCGAGTCTCGTTACAGAATTTGTCGGTTTCAAGAGCTGTATTTTGATAGCTGCGGACATGCGCCTTGTGTGGAGATGTTTCCATGCGTCTCACCTGAAGACTGATAACAGTAAGCCGGCGGGCATCGTCTACAGGAGCGCACACGGGCACCAGGAACGGGCTGTCGGGAATGTGCTCATCGTTGAACTTTATAGACACTTCATAGTCGCCTACAAACACAGATTCAAGGTTAAGTTATGGATTCACATTTATTGGGCATCTATTTCTTTATTTAAAAATGTTCATGAAGAACACAGGATGGAGAGGCAATGGTGTAGTCACCAAGCAAAGCCTACTGGATCTGTATGTATAGTAATATACCAGGTTCTTGAGCTATGTAGGAGACGCCACACGATCCATCCAATCTGTCCTCAAATGAGATTTCTGCTCGACTGGGACCCTCAACAGCGATGGACAAACCCCCGGCACCTGCCTCCCGCGTCCAGACGTTAAACTCCGCTACAGCGAGACAATGCAGAGTTGAGTTGAAGGAACAGTGGATTTAAAAAGTATGTAGACACTGAAGTCACGCTTAATAATGACTGAATGTTGTTGCAGTAGATAACAAAATGTGTGTCTGCAGCTATCACAAGCTCTTCTGACATTTAATCACGTGCCGGATATGAATTATAGACATATACAATTCAATTTTAATATTCCATATCAGGATTGATATCAGGAATGGAATTACTACTAGTGAAAACGCTCATTTTTGATGTCAGTAATTAGGTTTGCACTAGTAAAAACGTTCATTCTTGATAGGGATGCACCGAAAGTCTGCAAAAAATTTCGTCAGTTTCTGTTCATATTTTTGGTTTTATTTCTCCTTTGGCTGAAAATAGACAAAAAAAAGAGCAAAAAATCATGGCCGAAATTTTTAACAGAAACTGTTACTTACTGACATAAAGAAAAAAGCAGTGTTTATGTGAAAAGATCTTGGTTTAATAACATTTAATGTAAATGGTGATTGATAATACTGTATATTGATGGAACAGTTGCTCAAAATTAGTCCAATCCGACTCGTTCTGCATCCAGTCTCGCTCTCAATGGGGCGTGTGGCGAGTTGTGCGTGGATCACGGAGAGTAGCATGAGCCTCCACATGCTGTGAGTCTCCGCGGTGTCATGCACAACGAGTCACGTGATAAGATGTGTGGACTGACTGTCTCAGAAGCGGAGGCAACTGAGACTTGTCCTCCGCCACCCGGATTGAGGTGAGTAACTGCGCCACCACGAGGACCTACTAAGTAGTGGGAATTGGGCATTTCAAATTGGGAGAAAAAAACCCAGTAAATTTTCCTCACTCATGGTAATGATGACAACATGGATGTAGAATGGATGAATAGGAAATATATCAGAGCAAAAGTCAGTTTTTACTGCATAATATATTTATAAAAATATGATCCAATATTTGAAGATGTTTGAGCCTAAATATTATGGTAGTAATGTGTGTTTTCTAAGTGTAATCACTTTATGTATGTATGTATGTATGTGTGTGTGTATATATATATATATATATATATATATATATATATATACACACACACACACACACACACACACACGCACACACACGCGCAGCACACACACGCACACACACATACGCGCACACACATACGCACGCACACTACCGTTTGAAACCCTTACTCATTCTTTATAATTTTTTTCACATTTTAGAATAATAGTAAAGTCATTAAAACTATGGAATAACATAAATGGAACTATGGGAATTATGTTGTGACTAAACAAAATCCAAAATAAATCAAAACTGTGTTATATTTTAGCATCTTCAAAGTAGTCATCCTTTGTCTAGAATTTGCAGACATGTACTCTTGACATTTTCTCAACCAGCTTCTTGAGGTATCACCCTGGGATGATTTTAAACAGTATTGAAGGAGTTCCCATCTATGTTGGGCACTTATTGGCTGCTTTTCTTTAATATTTGGTATATTAATAAATATTGAAAAAAAATCTAATACATTTTGGCCCAGTGTCCATAATTTTTGGTTTTGAATTTATTTCAGTGCATCACTAATTCTTGATATCAAAAATTTTATTTCAACTAGTAAAAATGTTTTTTTTTTTTGCAGGACTGTACAGTGCGACAGTTTTACTCGCATTTGCGATTCAGTTATGATATGTGATGACAAATTGAAACCCATTCGCATGTGCACGATACGTGTCATTTATGCCCACAAGGAGCGACCCAACAAAAAAAACATGTGGCTGTGCCATGACTTATCTTGTGATAAATAAAGTAATAAAATACTGTATATTATATCAAATCATTAAAAAAAAAAGTGCATCTTAAATGTAGTAGTAGTAGTTGAAATAATAGTAAATTGTTGTAGTAATAAAAATTGTGATAAACAATAAAACAATTAACTTTTTATTTTTCTAGCACCAGTTCTAACACCTAAAAAGTAAGCGTACATCCCTGAGTTGATGTGGCAAATGAAAACTAGAAAACTGTACATTTGCTATTGAAATTTCAATTTTTCATGTTTTTTTTATTTTTTTAATTCCCTGATATTTCCTGGTTTTCTATGACTGTGGTAACCCAGGGTATAAGACAATAATACCATTAGTTTATGAATATATAAGTGATTCAATACCACAGTATTTACAAGGTACAACATGAACAGAATAAATGGTCCTTCTTTATTAATGCTGTTTTACCCAAACAAGCCTCATAAGAAAGACAGTCCATACCTGGCACACCTGCCTCAGCTCTGTCCAGACCAGGACCTCCTGCTCGCACCTTCTGGGCCCCTCCCTCACCCAGCGGCCCCACGGTGAACTGGAAGGGGCTGCCTGGCACGTGCTGCCCGCGGTACTTTACACTGACCGTGTGTATGCCCATTTCATGGGGCACGAAGCGGACGCAGTAGGTGTGGTTGCCCACAGCCACGATCTCTGCCTCTTCTGTGGTTCCTGAAGGACTCGTGACCTGAGCGGAGACGTCGTGGATGTCGATTCCTGGGGAAAATAGAAGAGAAGGAAATTATGGTGAGAACCCGATAGAAGTGGATGGTGTAGTAGCAGAGGTTGCGTAACAAAAAACATTATCCATCGTTTTGACAAACTGTCATGAATTGTACATCTTAAGCAATTTTATTCATGCTTTTTTTTTTTTTTTTTTTTTTTTTTATATATACACTGACAAGCGTGAGTTCGATGAAACTGATGAATTCTTTTAGTGATGAACATTTTTATTTAAAATGATAATTTAATTGCAAATTATTAAGTATGGGAAAATATTTCGAATTTGGAATATCATGAAACAAAATAATGCACAACATTGAGGCAAAACTCGATATTTAATAATTTGCAACGTTGTTTTCTGTACAACTGATAAATGAAATGACCCATTAAATGTCAAAATCTCTCACTTTTTCAACACTGTTTACAGGGTTTGCACAAGGACCTTGAAGTGCTTACAGTGCTTGAATTAAGATTTTCGAAAAATGTAAGTACTGAAATACCTGGAAAACCCCTTTGTTTTGTTGAAAAAAGCATGAAACATTTCTTATGTGTAATATATGTCCATTAAAGATGAGATCCTGCACTCCACTTTCATTGAATAATGTGTCTTAACATCCTTTCTGATCTTTACAGTCAGTCGTTGATCCAAAAGTAAAAGAAACATTCATTTAAAATCACACACTTAGTGGCAGTACATTTTTAGCACTTTTAATACAATTTAGTATGAACTAAATGTAAACTGTACACATTATTTCAGACAGTGACAGCTCATATCATTAATTATACATACAATTTCATGATATAACATTAATTGATAGAATGTAGAATTTATATGCATTTAAAAAAGTTAAAATGTGATTATAAAAATGACGACAAACAACACTGTACACACACACACACACTTTCAGGACAGGTTCTGTTCAGTTTTATTGCCAGTTCTGCACCTGAATGTAGCTCACTATTTTTTAAGGTTTATTTATTTGTGATCTTTTCTTCTAGAGAAAGGTACGAGAAACTCTTATTAAAAATTTGAGTTCTGATGAACTTTATTCTGATGAGATATAATGTGCATTTTGCACAAACAATTGTTTCTATAAAATAAAGTTCTGTCACACTTTGTCATTTAAGTGTTATCATATCGAATCGAGATTACATTGAACTGTGAACCTCATATCGAATCATCAAACAGAATCATGAGATAACCATAACCATATCCAGTTATCAATCTTTACAAAAGTGAAAATAATTGCAAGTTATAAGTTAATTTCAATTTGCCATTTCATTGAGCGCGTTTTTGATTTAATTCTGATCTCAAAATGTGAAAAAAAAAAAAAAAAAAAAAAAAAGACAAGACACGACACCACGGTCTTGAAATTTGGTCACCTGATTTAATCAATATTAATTCATTATTCCACTTACACTACACTTGGATTATCTTGTTTCTCCGGTTTTTAAAACATGATTTTCTCCCCCTTTCTTTACTTCTCATTCCAATTAGCATCATTTACTGTGAGAATGTTTCTAAATAAGGGGAATAGATGCTTTATTTTTTATCTGTTGAATTAAAAAAATAAATAATTGTCAACTCAACCTCCGAGTGCGTTGCATAAGAGCGATTGGGAAGGTGCAGGGATGTAACTTCTCATTTCAGGGAAGTTTTGCAAGCAACAAACCACAACATACCAGAGTGATGACACCAACTGTGCTTGGGTTTTATTAAAGGAATTGTTGAGCCAAAAATTCTGTCATCATTTACTCACCTTCATGTCATTACAAACCCATATGACTATTTCTTCTGTGGAACACAAAATAACATTTTGCAGAATCTCAAAGCTGCTTTTTTCAGTACTGTGAGAGTATATTGTGACCAAAGGCTGTAAAGCTCCAAAAAAAAAAAACAAAAAAAAAAAAGCACCATAAAAGAAGTCATTAATACTTGTGCAATAATCCAAGTTTGCTGAAGCCATACGGTAGCTCTGTTAGAGATTTGCAAGCTTCGGTTGAGTGGAAGATTTTCAGTGAACAACAGCTTAAATTTCATGCGGTTACTCACAGAAATGTATTGAACGACTTCAGGAGACGTTATGGTGTTTTTTGGAGCTTGTCAATTCACGGCCACTGTATGTTTTTATTGCACGGAAGAGAGCAGCCTGGACATACTGCAAACTTCTTTAGAAAAAATATATTTTTGGTGAACTAACTCTTTAAAGGGAGATGTAATGAGAATATAGCGGCTCTTTTTCATGCAAACACAAACGCACACGTGGGAATCAAGAGCAAGCGCATTCTGCCAACCTCGTCGTCCACATGCGCCGTTTAAACGCACCATCCAGGCCACCAGAGGGCGCTCTCAGGGGCGCAGCGCAAATCCTGGTGACCCTCTCTCTGCCCACGGTGAAGCGTGTTGACCTCAAGGGTCCCGGTGACCCAGAGATGGTCTGACCTTTGACCCCGATCCAAATAGAGCAGTGTGAGCGATAGACGCCACGAGAGAGGAGCTCACGAGCCAGAGCCAGAAGAAACCAGGTGACTAAAGAGACAGATGCAAAGGTAAGAAAAGAGAAAGACAAGAAATCAAGTGAGGAAACAGAGAATAGAAAGTGCATTGTAAGAGAAACACAACAAAAGTGGGAAAAAGGCTGTAGAATGAAGAAGGAAATCTAGTACTTGAGCACATGTAACTTAAGTGGGTAAATACCTAATCATTTGGCACTTATCCATGGTTATTATATCCTGTGTCTCAACTGGAAAAACATGTTAGCAATGCCAATTTCATGGAGTTTTCTTCCCAGGCACTGCACATACTGATAAAATGTATAGCCTGAATGCACTTTAGATCACTTTAGATACAAGCATCTGCCAAAAACATAAATATAAATGTGTTAGAGAATCTCACAAAAACACGTCAGAGTCATTTTTAAATCCAAAATAATAAAAATTATTTTTTGATTTGAAACTTTGATTTTTCGATGTGAGAAGAAATAAAATCGCTGAACAGCTGAAATCCACCTCCGGTTTGAGTTGGAGTTCTGTTGGTGTTTATTTTGTTATTATTGAATATCTGACTGCTCATTATCCAGCTTATTACAAGACTACTTGCCAAATAAACAAATAAATGCACATGAAACATTGATTTGAGTTGAAATTATTTTATCAGCTTCCTTGTAGAGATTGCACAGTGATACGAGAAGCAGGAGAGATGGCTCACAGAACTCTGATGAGAGGTCCGATATGTCCGATGTGCGGTTGTTACAGAGCAATATCTGACTGCTGGATGGCGCCATTGACCAATCAGAATAGAGTATTCCAGAGAGCCGTTTATTAACTAATGTTAACAAATGGAACCTTATTGTAAATTGTTACCGTAAAACTACACTTGTATTAGGACCAGATTTTTTGCATTGTGCCATTATTTTCATGAAAATTAAGCATTTCCAACTCCCAAATTATCATCACTGTAATGCATCAAATCTATAAAATGTATCTATAATACAATGATTTTTAATATAACTTTATAGTAGTACAAAAAATACTAATAATCTAATAATAATCATGAGGTGTACGTTCTTTACAATTTAAATGATTGTAATTACAATTTATAATTCATGTATAAATCTCTCTCTCTCTCTCTCATATATATATATATATATAAAATGAGTGCTATAACATTCGCAATCCTGCAGAACCAGGCCTGCATCTCGCTGGCAGCTGCACTGACATGAGACGTAGCGCATGTGGAGGCTTCACGTGATTCTCCGCGGCATCCACTCACATCTCATAATGTGCCCCACTGAGAGCAAGAACCACATTATAGCGACCACAAGGAGGTTATCCCATGTGACTCTACCCTCCCAAGCGACCGGGCCAATGTGGTTGCTTAGGACACCTGGCTAGAGTCACTCAGCATGCCCTGGATTCGAACTCACGACTCCAGGGGTGGTAGTCAGCGTCAATACTCGCTGAGCTGCCCAGGCCCCACACATTTAGCTAATTTGAAGATGCAGACTCCATCAGAACTCTCATCTCTGGTTCTTTACTGTGTGAATGCTCTGCTCATAATGAAGCGTGACTGTGTCTGACCTCACAGCGTGAGTGAATGAGCTCATACAGAGGGAGTGATGCTCTGTGTGGTCTGTATTAAATCACACATTCATAACTCACTTCTAACCTTCCATTACAATGTAGATTCATTAACGAGGACACATTCTCACGATGAATCGCTCATGGATGCCATCCGCATGATTCCCGTTTAGATCTTAATGGCTAAAAACTACAAACCTATTCATACCCAGAGTGATGCGACAAAGTTAAGTGAATGGTAGACTGAGTCTAAGAAAAGCTAGCAAACCTGAATGAAATGCAGTGTGGCTATTTACATACTTCACTGCAAAACACAAAGTCATTATCCTGGAATGAAATCATGGAGGTAAAATAGTATGAAAAACAGTGTATAAATGGTAATAATAACATTATTAATAATAATAGAAGGGGTGTCGATTTAATGCAATTACTCATTCCGCAATCCATATGCAAGTTCCAATAGTAAGGAATGTTTCTACCATCAAAGCAATTAAAGCTTGATGTATACCACCTTGATGTTTTTTTTATACATTTGTGTCAGTAGAGAGCAGTCAGTGCAACTCCAGCTGTACAGGCAACATGCCTCATCAAACCAATGAGCAGGCAGCACAGCCTTCCACAGATAACTTCTGATATTTTTAATATTCCATGTTCTAGGGGCCTGGGTAGTTCAGTGAGTAAAGACACTGACTACCACCCCTGTAGTTGTGAGTTCGAATCCAGGGTGTGCTGAGTGACTCCAGCCAGGTCTCCTAAGCAACCAAATTGGCCTGGTTGGGTGGGGCACGTGGCAAGTTGTGCGTGGATGCCGCGGAGAATAGCATGAAGCCTCCACACGCGCTATGTCTCTGCGGTAACGTGCTCAACAAGCCACGTGAGAAAGTCAAATATTGACCGTCTCAGACGCAGAGACAACTGAGATTCGTCCTCCGCCACCCGGATTGAGGCGAGTCACTACGCCACCACGAGGACCTAGAGCGCATTGGGAATTGGGCATTCCAAATTGGGGAGAAAAAAAATACAAAATATTCCATGTTCTATTCTAGGCCTAGTAAATATTACTGCATAAAATAGGAGTTGTCAAATTTGAGCCTTTTTTTACTAATCTTATAGAAATAGCCTACTTTGATTCTGATGGAGAAAATCTGTTGAGGTATTTGACACAATATACTTTATATGGTTAAAATAATGCATAAATCCTAAATGTAAAAAAATGCCCTTCAAAATCAAATGACAGGGGACAAAATGTGCCCCTTAATGCACAAGTTAACTTCTGACACTCGACTGTGAGCCATGTTGAAAACAGAGAACTAACAAGTTTTCTGACAGCGCGAGACGTGTGCTAGCATCATTCAGGACACACTGCAGATGCACGGCTGCTTGCACGACTATAGCAGCAGCTGCGGTGGTCTCTAGTGCTCTGTTGGGATATCAAAGCAGAGACAACGCTAAACTGTTTCAGCATCCAAGTTCAAAAAGTTCCACCCTGAATGCACATGCTAGCTTGTTTCTGAGTATCATGTGCTTTTACTCGCATATGGAGGAAACAATGCATTAATGCATTAAAGGGAAAGTTCACCCAAAAAAAAAAAAAAAAAAAAAAAAAAAACTCATCATTTACTCACGCTCATGCCATCCCAGATGTGTATGACTTTCTTTCTTCAGAACACAAATTAAGTTTTTAGAAGAATATCTCAGCTCTGTAGGTCCATACAATGCAAGTGAATGGGTGGCACATTTTTTAAGCTCCAAAAAGCATATATAGCAATCATAAAAGCAACCCGTTCGACTCCAGTGGATTAATTAATGTCTTCTGAAGTGAAAAGCTAAATGTAAGAAATGGATCAATATTTAAAACTTTTTTTTTTTACTAAAAATTCACAAGGGTCGAGGTCAAGCACTTTGGCAAGTTCAAGCAAGAACTGACACGTGAAATACGGGGAAAAACAATCCGGAAGTGCAGTGTTGTTTACAACAGAGAAGCATAGAGAATCATACATAGATGCCTCAGTCAGCTGGTTTGAATACGTCAATTGCGCCACTATCTTGGAATGGTGAACAAGGAGAGCTGTTTGAATGCAGATGAGTGAGAAGGGTGTGAGGAGAAGCCTCAGACTGCTGCATAAACTGCTTTTGTGTCGAAAAAGTACCGTGGCCCATAGAAACAGCTGCTAATAAGGGATCTATGTATGTCTATGCAGAGGAAGCTTACACGCTTCGCCGCGCGAGAGGCAGTTTGAACTCCACCCTAGTCAACAAGCTGGCCGGAAGCGAGCATTTTTAGTAAAAAAGTTTTAAATATTGATTTATTTGTTACACCAAGTGTTTTGCTTCAGAAGACATTAATTAGACCACTGGAATCATATGGATTATTTTTATGATGGCTATATGTTCTTTTTGGAGCTTGCACTGCATTGGAGCACCCATTCACTTGTATTGTATGGACATACAGAGCTAAAATATTTTTCTAAAAATCTTCATTTGTGTTCTGCTGTAGAAACACACTTCATACACAGATGGCACAAGGGTGAGTAAATGATGAGAGAATTTTCATTTTTGGTTGAACCAATCATTTAACTCATTTAACTCATCATGAAGCGAGCAGCAAACATCTCCACACATCCATTTGTTTTGAACTGTTTTTGGCCGTCCACACTGTGGACTAAGTTGGAGTTTGTTTGTTTGTTTTTAACACCATGCTAGCTTCCATGGCTATTTTCATGGCGAGAAATGTGTAAGGAATTCTATAAAAGTTTTTAAAATCTATTTTTCCTAAAAACTCAAATTGCAACCGAGTTGGATTAAATGGGAACATAAAAAAACTATATGCTGTGGTCTTCCATTCACACCTATAGAAGTTTAACCTGCTATAGTTTACTTCCGCGTTCCAAACCCAGAAATGTGTAAAGGGTCCATTTAGGGAATTCACCTGTGTGTTTAATAAAGAGGTCTTCTCAGAACAGTTCTTATCTGCCAGTGAGTCTGACACTATCTGTATCATTTAACATTCAACATGCATCCGAGGGGAATACAGGAATTTCAGTCATGTGTTCAGAAGTAATTACTGTCTCGTTAAATGATCTCATACTGATTTTATCATTCCTGGCTGATACGATCTCATTTAATTCTGAACACAAACACAAGGTCATATTTCTCTCGGTTTCTACTCTGAACTTCTCCACAGAGCATCAAGCCAGAGCTCTCTTAGCTGTCTCAGCTTGTAAATGCAAGAACATGTCCTGTGTGAACACCCCACTGATGTTAAGACAGTTCTGATATTGGGGGCCTGGGTAGCTCAGCGAGTATTGACGCTAACCACCACCCCTGGAGTCGTGAGTTCGAATCCAGGATGTGCTGAGTGACTCCAGCCAGTTCTCCTAAGCAACCAAATTGGCCCGGTTGCTAGGGAGGGTAGAGTCACATGGGGTAACCTCCTCGTGGTTGCGATTAGTGGTTCTCGCTCTCAATGGGGCGTGTGGTAAGTTGTGCATGAATCGCGGAGAGTAGCATGAGTCTCCACATGCTGTGAGTCTCCGCGGTGTCATGCACAACGAGTCACGTGATAAGATGCACGGATTGACAGTCTCGGAAGTGGAGGCAACTGAGACTTGTCCTCCACCACCCGGATTGAGGAGTAACCGCGCCACCATGAGGACCTAGTAAGTAGTGGGAATTGTGCATTCCAAATTGGGAGAAAAGGGAATTTAAAAAAAAAAAACAAAAAACAAAACAATTCTGATGTTAAGGCTTCCATACCTGGTATTTTCAGGTTTAGATCACAAACACTTCCAACACTGGCGACAGAAGCTGCTTTCTGACGACGCGTGATGCTCTCACGGATACGACCTTCTCCGGTCACTTTCACACTGAACGGACTTCCTGTGAATACAAACAGACAAAAGAGTGAGATCTCTTTCTTGACTCATTATTATACACAAATTTGGATTAAAAATGCAAAATTATGGTAACTGGATGGGACTTGCTGAATTAAACAAGTTGAGCCTGATCTTATAAAAATTGTGTGACTGTGGCAACATATTTGCAAAATGATATTGCGTGGTTCCTTACACATTGCGGCACTTCCGAGGTGAAATGTCCACTGTGTGGCGCTAAAAGAGTTAAATGTTCTCCCCAACAGATGAGGTTTTTAAGGTTAATGCTCTTCCTCCCTACCCTAAACCTTAAACCTAACTGATAATGTCAGAAACTGCAAATGTGACATAAAAATGCAATTGCATGTCATTTTGTGGTGCTTCTATGACACTTGGGGCTCATGTGTGGATTCGTGTGCTCTTCAGGACTCATAACCCCCTCCTTTACATCACAAGTGCAATGCTCTATCTGTTGAGCTGCTGCACAATTTAATCACACTAAAATAAGCTAGTAAATGCAGTTGGCTGAGTAATTCAAATGTTAAAATGAGACATGCGCTATAGTAAAATTGTTTAGATGTCATAAGATAGCATTACAAAACTGAAAAAATAAAATTCTCATGTCCCTATGCTCTAGGACTACACTTAAATAGAAAAATAAACAGTAAAGTACTTCAAAAGTTATATATATATATATATTATTTATAATTATTGTAACTATTTATAATTATTTAATCATTATATTGAATTATTGTTATTTGAGGGACTTTCTCAGCAAATATTTATATATTATTTAAATCGGCATATCATGTAATTAATTCTTCTAAAAAAAAAAAACATTATAATCGATTGACAGCCCTAAAATAAATATCTTTTGTGAATCTGTAGAAGGTCCTAAATGTCCACATGGCATTAGTATAGACAAGTATTTTGTGTGTTTGCTAATTACATGCAAAGAACTCAACCCTATGACTCATTCAAGAGTAACAGGGTAGAATAACGGTAAGAAAAACTTGATAAGGATTTCTAGTTTAGGTACAAGTAGATGGAGAGTGAGAAAAAAAGGGGCAAAGTCAGAGAACAATAATACACAAACACATTAAATTGAGTGAAGAGACCAAGTGTTACTCCATGTTAAACCCTGTTACCCAATATTCAGCCATGTTATATGGCATTCAGCCCTGTTACTTCAGTGTTTTATCACAAAATGAAAAATAAATCACTCCTGTTTTTCAATCACATTTGGTCCATATTTATTTTACTACTTTAATCAATAAAATGCTTGGGCTTGTTTTTCCTTTTAACAGAGCCCACATGTTTGAGATACATGCAGCCATTGTCTACAAAACAATCCTTTGTAAAAATGAAATATTATGGCCTGAGATAGGCAAAAAAGCATGTTTTCTTCATTTATATGTTGATAATTGACAAAGTTAAGTTTAATGTTCAAGAGGAGAAAGGCCTTAACGGCACTGCAATCGTGGAATCACCCTTGGAAAACATTATGGAATATATAGAAGTTCTTGTGCTATGAACAGGAAACTACAGTACCTGGAACATGCTCCTCTGCAAATCTGATGGACACAGTGTAGGTTCCTGGTTCAGTAGGACAATATGAGACGCCACAGGTGCCATCCTGAATGTCTTCGGTCTGTATGTCCACTTTACTGGGACCCTCGATGGACAACGCCAAGCCACCATAACCTACGAACAAAGTTATGCGATTCAGAATTACCACTGATTAAATGCTAACTAGACGGCAGACAGTTTACACTCGCAGACAAAAGTTTGGAGACACAAAAAAAATGTTTTGTACCATTTTCATATACTATTTAAAATACTATTTATTTCACTCTTTGTTTAGATGATCATAATTTTAAACGTGTACTAATCTGTATTTTTATAGTGGCTTTTCATAGTTTAATATCGAAAGTCTGGGTCAAGGCTAAAACAATAAAAATTTGAAATAAAAGTCATTTAAGAAAAGTACCAGAAATAAATGATTCCAATGAGACAGTCGTATATCAAAAAGTTGAACTCTATAAACAAAAAAACAGAAAACAATAAATCAACCTCTGGGACATGAAAGTGCCCGAAGTTAAAGAAATACCCCTTAAATAAACAAATAAAAAAAAAATGTCTCCCCTTTTCTCCCCTAATTTGGAATGTCCAATTCCCAATGCGCTCTAAGTCCTCGTGGTGGTGTAGTGACTCGCCTCAATCTGGGTGGCGGAGGACGAATCTCAGTTGCCTCCGCGTCTGACACCGTCAATCTGCGCATTTTATCACATGGCTTGTTGAGCACGTTACCGCGGAGACATAGTGCGTGTGGAGGCTTCATGCTATTCTCCGCGGCATCCACGCACAACTCACCACGCGCCCCACCGAGAACCACATTATAGTGACCACGAGGAGGTTACCCCATGTGACTCTACCCTCCCTATCAACCGGGCCAATTTGGTTGCTTAGGAGACCTGGCTGGAGTCACTCAGCACGTCCTGGATTCGAACTCACGATTCCAGGGGTGATAGTAAGCGTCAATACTCGCTGAGATACCCAGGCCCCCAAAAATTTAGTTTTTTTTTATAAATTAATATGCATGCACAATTTGTGTGTTGACAATTCATTTTAAGAATTTAATCATTTGCGTTTAGATCAAAAGGTTTTTAAGATCACAAGAACCACAATTCAGTCAAGCGTGTTCAAACGTTTGACTGGTAAAGGATTTGTTTTTGAGGAATTACACCCCCCCTAACCATGAAAAGTTTAAAAAGGTTGGAAAAACTGTGACTCATATTATGCACGATTTATGAGAGTATTTGAAGTTCCTCAGGTAACTGTGAGATCATTTGCGTGTTTGGGGAACACTTTGGTACCAATTAAGTCTATTTTCATTCTCATTTCCACCCTTGAGCCACTTTTCACAACTCGTTTGAATTTAGTCCGAGCCAATTAAGTCGATTCGAGAGCTTGAAAAAACATCATTAAGGGCCAGTCGTTTGGCAATAAGGGTTCAATTATAGCTTACGCAGTTCAAAACGATGCAACATGGGCTGCGAAAAAGGAACGTGGAGAGTGAGAGGTTATCTTCTACATCTATTAGTAATATCTTTGTCAAGAAGGAATAGAAGCTAGAAGAGCCACCCACATTCAGCATTTACATGAGAAAGCTCTTCAAAACAAGACCAGACAGCTTGCCTCATTGTTGAGGAATGACGAAGAGTTACTTGATCTCACGTTTGAAACTTTATTTGTTGGAAACTTTTCTATCACCTGCTTTTGGGAAATCAATTAAGTTATGTTGAAGCATGCATGAAGAACAAGGCCTAGTTGGGTTGTCCTCTCAGGTTCCTTACTAAGACCGAGGCTTAAACAAAATGGAAAATATAAGGAATGCTACTCTCACCAGCTTCCCTCGTGTCCACCACAAAGTCAGACATCTCAAACGTGCGTCCCTCCACCAGTCCTTGACCAAAGACCTTCACCCTGCTGGCGTCTCCAATCTCTGACTGGACCACCATGATGGTGATGGGACTGTTTGCAACATGCCGACTGTTTTTCTTGATGCTCACCAGGTGCTCTCCAACCTCTCTTGGGATGAAGGAGATGCCTGAAGAGATGAAAACCATGTGTGATCAAAAGAGTTCATAGTTGACTGAATGAGTGTAGAGCTTGAAGAATCCCAACATACCAATGTGGTTGTTGGGTTGTCTCTTGAGCAGACAGGGTTCATCGTGGCCTGAGGGGGCTTTGATACTCGCGGTGAGAAGACTGAGATCCGTCTCGTTGATGTCCAGAGAGAAATCAGCCGCTGAGCCGATCTTTACCTGCGACTTTCTTGTTATCTTCTGCAAAGACCAAAAACAATCCAACAGATATTCATTATTCCTACTCAAGTGCATATGTAAAGGCACTATAGGCATTTTTATGTCCCATGGGTTGATTATTATAAAAACAGATTTCAACATTTTACCTTTGTCATTTATTTTTTCTACTTTTTAAATGTATAGATTTTGTCATTTTATTACATTTGTTTTTTTCTTAAGGGTTTTAGCCTTGTCTGAGACTCTGACTTTCAATCTTAAAACATGAAAATCTATTCCATTACTACAAACACTTTTCATTCTTTGATGAGATTATCAAATAAACCATTTCAATATCTATGGAGAGAAAATGATTTATATATACACTTTTCCAATTTCCATGAGTGTAATTGGTTACAAAGAAAAAACAAGGTAAATATCACTTGGGAATTGATTGTTTTTAATTGTACGTCATTCCAAAGAAGCTGTAATTACGAAAAAAAAAAAAAATCATTTTTAAATATTTGTTTGTATTTAGGGTACATAACATGATAGCTAAAAAGACAAAGTTGGCCATTTTATTTAAATATTTTTTTTTTAATTTTATGTAATTTCCATCACAGAATAAAACAAACCAAAAAATAAATACAAAAATATACAATAATAAAAAAAACTTGTAATTTTGTAAAGAAATGTATATGTAGGCACAACTTATTGCTATAAAAAATTAATTTCAAGCATTTATGCAAAAACATCATATCAAAAGGTTAAGATAATAAGAAAGATAAAATTCAGTCAAACGTGTCCAAATATTAAAAAAATTATATTTTTAAAGTGTATTCGGGTAAACAACAAGCTACTGTGAAATCTGCCTCAGTAGGACAAAGGAACTGGCCATTTTATTCCAAAAATTAAAAATATGTCATTTGAAAATTAATAATATTAAACATGTAATTTCCACCACAGAATAAAACAAACCAAATAAATACTAAAAGATACGTTTTGTAAAAGTTTTATAAATAAATTCAGATGTAGGCACAATTTCTTTGCCTACAAAACATTTATTTACAAAGTATTTAAGCACAAACATTTATATCAGAAGGTTTTTAAAATCATAAGAAATAAACCTCTAAATTATGAAATATTGAAAATATAAATATTTGTGTATTTAAAAGAACAAAACATGTTTTGAAATATCATTTCCACAGAATAATACAAATTAAATACATAATTTGAGAGGTGGTGGTGATGTCTGTCTTTTTAAAAAAATGTTCAGGTGGATGTTAAAAAGAGAGATACATTCTCCTGTGATGCATGAACTGTATATCCAGTGTTGACCGTCGTTGAAGCGAAGTTGGATTTAGGATTAACTCGAGCAATCAATAGATTTATTTGACTGTGGCAACATGACTTACTGTGCAAAGATTAGTCCAACGTCATACAGACCACAGTGTGTCCAAGTCTTACCTGTGATTCTGGCCGTGAATGGACTTCCTGCGATGTGTTTGTCATTGTATCGGACGAGTATGTTGTAGTCTCCCGGCAGTGTGGGCAGGTAAGTAACCGTGCAAGTGCCGTCTTTGTTGTCGACGCAACTGATCTCGGCTTTAGACGGACCTTCAATGGCCAAGTCAAGACCACCTAAGTCCACCGAAACACAACAAGTTTATTCAACAACATGCAGTTTGCATTCATTTCACTTTGCACACTCGCGTGTAAAGTTGCGCAGCTAAAATCCAACCGACTGTACAGACCTTCGGACGCATCTTCAGTGTAGATGGTGAACATGGCAGTTTTATTGGCAATGCCGTACACCAGACCCGGTCCATACGCAGTCACGTTGGGGCTATTTGCATTGTTGACGTAGAATTGCAGAGGACTCTCTGATAGAAAAACAAACGACATATTGAAAATAGATAAAATAAAACATGCATACCAGAGAGAAGAAAAATTATAATGAGGAGAAGCAGGTGTTGAACATGAATGTTTTGAGAATTAAAATGATTCTTAGAAGTTATTTGTCCAGAGCTGCATTAAATATCTTGTGAACACAAAGACAAACATAGGAAGAACAACATTCTGTAAACACTTAACTTCAAAACAGAATAAAGAACAAGGGTGTTATTTATCCCCCCCAAATATTATACAATACATAACATTATATATAAAATATATAATAAGCATATTTTATAAATCACTGAATTTTTTGCATTGTAAAATTTTAATAAATACAGTAATGAAACCCTGTCTGAACACAATACTTTGATCTCATTTATCTAAAATCAGCATACATTTTATTTTTCATTTTGAAATGTGTATATGTATATGTATGTATATATAAGTTTTCAATTCAGTACTACCCTAATTTACACTTCCAATTGTATTTAAAATAAAAATACAATTTAAATAAGATTTAACATTTCACATTTAGTGTAATGACAATTGAGAAAATATGAAAATGAAGCCACTGCTCAATAAAATACATAGAAATAAAAACAAACAAGCCTTTTTTTTCCCATTAAATTTTGTAAATCACCAAAAAAAAAAAAAAAACTCATTGGCTAATATTTCACACCCCACCCCTAAATATGAAATAATATAACATGTATATAATAATAATAATAAATAATATTAGTTATTGTATATTGTGAAAACCTAATATAGGATCATTGACTATTTTGCATTGTGACATTATTTAATTCAATAATGAAAATTATCCTGTCAGAACAATGTTTTTCTGTTATTAAAATCAGAATTGTTTTAAGTTTCATTTTGAAATATTACAAATATAAAATAAAATGTGAAAAAGTTCCATTGAATATTTATTTCAATTGAAATTTATTTCAAGAAAATATGAAAATGACAGAAAAATATAATTAAAAATTAAATTATTATTAACTAGTAATGAAATATTAAAAAAAAAAAATCATTAAATACATAATGAAATCGTTAAAACTGTAAAATCATTAAATTAAATCATAAGATCTAAATCAATGGCCATTGTTAAGAGTCCTGCCTGCCAATAACTGTATTAAAAAAGAAAAGATTTAAGCTTGTGCTTACTGTAAATGAAAAATCAACCCAAATATAATTCTAATATGAAAATGAACACAAACTAGTGCTTAAATAAAATATAAGGGACATTTGTTGATTTATTTAGTGATTTAATAATTACAATTTGATAGTTTTTAAATAATTATGCATTTAATGATTTATTTAAATGAACTGAGTAATCTGGACCTCCATAAAAAAACAAAAACAGGCTTCATTCTCTTTTTGTAAAATATTATTCTTTCTTGCATTTGATTTTAGAATGAAATATGATACGTTCTTGACAGTTTTTGTGAAATTCATCAATTAACCACAAGCAATGAAACACCAAAAATGACTCTGGTTTAATATACTACAAAAAAAAAAGAAAAATAATAATAATGAAACAAATTATGCAAAACATCCCGTAGCAGCCTCGTTTATACAAGCTCATTGTTAACGCTAATTTTAACAGGATATCCTCATGAGCCAGTGGGCACTCCTCGACCACACAACATATTCCTGCTGCCTTACATGGACAAATAAAGCCATTGGATGAGGTTTGACTATCATACTCATGTTTTATTTACTGAGGTTTATAATGGCACTGGACCAGCAACTGGAAAACATGAAACTCCAGCCATAAAACAAGCACCTACATGAGG
This sequence comes from Myxocyprinus asiaticus, assembly GCF_019703515.2. NCBI lineage: Eukaryota > Metazoa > Chordata > Actinopteri > Cypriniformes > Catostomidae > Myxocyprinus > Myxocyprinus asiaticus. The sequence continues at coordinate 39,931,568 of NC_059380.1, read as the reverse complement.
ATCTGAACCCAACACAACAGCCCCAAACACAGATACCACAGAGCTGATGTCACCAGAGAGATCTCTTACAGCACCGTAAATAAATCAGCCCAAGTGATCTTGTGTGTACGCCCTCAGTCAACTTCAATCTATTCAAAGGTGAAGCTTCCATTTCCAATGTTCGAGGAGGTCTTAATAAAACCAAAATAAATAAATAAATAAATCCTGACAGGCAATTTATCAATAAGATGACTCACTCTTAATCAGGAGAGAGTTGATGTTCTAGTGGCTTTAAGGGGATAGTTCACCCCAAAATGAAAATTCTCTCATCATTTACTCACCCTCATGCCATCCCAGATGTGTATGACTTTCTTTCTTCTGCAGAACACAAATGAAGATTTTTAGAAGAATATCTCAGCTCTGATGGTCCATACAATGCAAGTGAATGGTGACCAGAACTTTGAAGCTCCAAAAATCACATAAAGGCAGCATAAAAGTAGTCTATAAGACTGCAGTCAGTGGTTAAATAATTGTCTTTAGAAGTGATATGATAGGGGTGGGTGAGAAACAGATCAATATTTAAGTCCTTTTTTTACTATATATTCTCCTCCCTGCTCAGTCAATCTCTACTTCCACTAATCAAATTCTTCTTGTGTTTTTTGGTGAATCACATTCTTCATGCATATCGCCCCCTACTGGGCAGGGAGAAGAATTTCTAGCAAAAAAGTACTAAAATATGAATCTGTAAAACTATCATATCACTTCAGAAGACATGGATTTAACCACTGGAGTATGGATTAATTTTATGCTGCCTTTGTGCTTTTTAGAGCATAAAAATTTGGCACCCATTCACTTGCATTGTATCTTCATTTGTGTTCTGCAGAAGAAAGTCTTACACATCTGGGATGGCATGAGGGTGAATAATGATGAGAATTTAAATTTTTGGTTGAACTATCCCTTTAAAGCAACAGTTCTCCAAAGATAAAAAAATTCAGTCATCTTTTACTCACCCTTAGCCCAAAGTATACTTTGATTTTGACGCGAACGTTCAGCGTCTGCGTACAGTCGAATGCGAGTTTGTCAAAGTATTTTTGACATTTGATGGTGCGCACATACAGGCAGTTGCTGGTTGACTGTAGACACTGGACTATTTCTCTTCAGGTGTTTAGACCCATGAAGATGTCTTTATATTCCTTCAGACTCGAGTTATACAAATGCAGATAAGTCCTGACCTCCTCACACAAGCGTCCTTTTTTTATTTAATCCCCTTTTCTCCCAATTTGGAATGCCCAGTTCCCACTACTTAGTAGGTCCTCATGGTGGCGCAGATTACTCACCTCAATCCGGGTGGCGGAGGACAAGTCTCAGTTGCCTCCACTTCTGAGACCGTCAATCCGCGCATTTTATCACGTGACTCGTTGTGCATGACACCGCGGAGACTCACAGCTTGTGGAGACTCATGCTACTCTCTGTGATCCACAAACAAATTACCACATGCCCCATTGAGAGCGAGAACCACTAATCACGACCATGAGGAGGTTACCCCATGTGACTCTACCCTCCCTAGCAACCGGGCCAATTTTGGTTGCTTAGGAGACCTGGCTGGAGTCACTCAGCACACCCTGGATTCGAACTCGTGACTCCAGGGGTGTTAGTCAACGATCAATACTCGCTGAGCTACCCAGGCCCCTCACACAAGCGTTTTTGACGTGCACATCCATTGTTGTTTTTCCTTTCGTCTCCTGTTCTTTGTGACTTCTTCTAGCCATTCTTCGTGACAACAACTCGCTGGAAAAACGAGATTTAATCGCATCCCGAAAATACTGCGTTGCAGATGAGATGTATATAGCACTGAATAAGAGATTCTAATGAAATTAGCCTCGGCAATCCTAAATTTCACTTGGGCGGCCACCGAAATTTTTTTCAATGGGAGGACCATGGCATTGTTCTTTCCCTGCTGTCAACCCACCAGTTGAGAAACACTGGTTTAGATCATGTGTTATGTAAAGGGTTTTAGACTCAGACCTGGAATGTGTGTTCCGTTAAATTTGATGTGCATCTCGTGAAGTCCCGCTTCTGTTGGTGAAAATTTCACCGTCACTGTTCCGTCTTTGTTGTCGATGATCTCGGGCTGAGCGGTCTTACCTGATGGCATGTGAACTTCGCCTGAAAAAATAAATATTGTGGGTCATTATTGCGAGTTTTAATCAAGTATCGGTAAGATTTACAAATTTTTTTATTTGTTAACATTTGTCCTTATATATATATATATATTATAAAAATAATTCTCTGGACAATTTTTTTCTTTTACCATTATTAAAATCAGCATGTTTTTTTTTATTATTCATTTTGAAATGTTTTTTTTTGTTTGTTTTTTTTTAAATAAAGTACATTTAAAAAACATTTTAAATAAAATTTAAACAATTTTTAATGAAATATTTAAATTCAGTACTACCTTTCAATAAATAAATAAATAAATAAAGATACATTTGCAGCACTAACTTAATAAGGCAATCCAAAAATGTTAATGTTTTATTTTCAAGCTAAGCTTCATTATATGCTAAATATATTTTCTTTTTTTATGGGGGGTGGGTGACTTTCAGGTGAAACATGGCCTGTAATTTTTAATGTTATATATTAGATTATTATAATATATAAGCCTATTTTAGAATCATTGTGAAATTCTTTCAGGATTGTGACATACATTTTTTAATAATGATATTTAAATGTTTTTAAATATCAAAATCAGCATTGATTTTTTTAGTTCATTTTGATTAATTTTTCACCCATTTGTCTGGCCCTCTTGAAATCTCTCACCTGTGATTTCACCTTTGCTCAATGTAAATGGAATCACCATATCGAAAGGTCTGTATCCCGTTCCATTCACACTGTTTACAGGAATATATGCTCCATCCGTAACCTACAGGGCAGGGAGTAGAAATTTAAATAACGGAGACAGGATGGTACAAAATGTGTCCATAAAAGCTTTTTCTGTGTGACCCTGAAAGCAACAGACTGAAGAGGAGAAAAGACATTAAGAGCCCAGTGATTCAGCCACAGCGCAAAACAAAAGTGCATTAGACCGGAGAACGGACAGGACGGGTGAACTGTGATCGCCAGCAGCACACCTGACAAAGCAAAGTTATGAGTTCTGTTATTTGACATTCTGGATAAGAGAAGGATGTAGAAAAACACAGCAAACCATGAGAAGACAGCTGAAAAAAATCAAAATGATAAAGATAGAACTAAACATGTCAAGACATCTCATTGAAGCATTCCGCAGATAGATGCAATTTATGACATGCTGTCAGCTGTAATCTGATTGCAATACTTTAAATTGTAATGCATTACACTACTTTGTGTATTTAAAAAGTAATTTGATTACAGTAACAAATTACTTTGTAATCAGATTACAACCGACAATCTCAGAGCAACTGAGCAAAACCTCCTGCATACAGTATTTCTCTATTCTATATTTTTTGGAACAATATGTACAGTACTGCAAAAAGCACTATACAAATAAACATAATTGAAACATTACATAATTACTGCAGAACAAAATAGTTATGCGTTAAAGTCAAAATAATGACCTATTTAAAACTAGCGTGTGCGCTCCAAACAAAACAATGTCAATCAAAACACTGCTTCTGTCATCAATAAAACACACTACTGAGAAAACCAGAGTGTGTCCGAGTCTCAATTCAAAGAGAGAGAGTCAGAGAGAGATGAGCTGTGAATAACCACTCCAAACTTTTCCTGCAAAGAACAATGCTTGATTGGTCAAAACGAGGCAGCAATGGAAATCCCTTACGCCATTAGACAAGAGAGAAAAGGTGAGAAGAGTGACCAACACAAAAAAACCCCAAAAGGACAAAAAGACGACGACGGGATGATGCATGTGTGCAAGAGTTGAAAATGAGTGGCGGTGGAGTGACTGGGTGTCCGCTGTGAGATAAGGGGGCGAGACGTGTGTGTTTGTACCCAGGGCTGGAAGCCGACGCCCGGTGCTGTCTTTGTCTGTTGCACTGGCATCTGCTGCACCTGGGGAACTTCATCCGTTGCCTGGGAAAATGACATGAATGAAAGTAACATTTCAGAGGAATAATCAGGCCACAAACATGCTCTACACCTGTGATTATCAATGGGTCTGGCTTCAGTGGGGCTGGGGAAAAATACATTGTTTTTTTTTAGATTCATAGCAATCTTCATTTGAACAATCCCAATATAGATTCTTAAAAACAGGAGTGTTCATTATATCAATCGCTATCTACAAAATATCCAATGGTTGAACGGTAAAATACACTTTAAAATTAGTGATGTATTAAATGTAAACACTTATGTCTAAAATGAACAAACAGCGGGTCAAAAAATGTGTAACAAAATATCATACTTGAAATGTAAATGCAGCCTTACACACCTGCTGCTCTCGGAGATTGATGGGACAACTTTTAGTAGCTTTAAAAAATATTGATGTATTATAATCATACAGTGAAAAGTAGTTTTATATTACATTATTATCTTTTTTCAATTTTTGAGTGTAATTTTAACACTTGATACTGCTGTAAAAAAGTTCTTAATTTGCATCTTTGCTCTATTATTGTTATTTGTTCTATTAATTGTAATTAGTTTCTTTGTACTTTATTACTGACAGTTTACTTGTTTCAAGTTCTCAAGTCATTATTCAAGACAATGTTTACACAAATGATTTTTTGTTGTGGTCTCGAAATTAGTATTGACAATCATCAAATGGCTTACATATGTAAACAAAATGGACATTATAATTAAAATATACACAAATTAATTGGAATCCCAACAAATCGAATCAAACTCTGAACTGAATAGTACAGACAGCCCTAGGCTTCAGGGTCCAATTTTTGCACTGAATTAGTGATAGACTTGTATATCATCCATGCTGATTAAATCAGCCAATATTTGGCCATTTTGCGATTATTGGCTTCGGCCAGTAACTGCATTCGCTTGGCCGATTAACACAAGCGTTAACTTTCCCTAGTGTCGGCACCAAAATCTACCAACCTGCTTGCCAATGGATAATCAACACTTTCTGTTTTCTAGGTTCTTTTCAAATTTATGCAAATTTGCGTAAATATTGCATTAAGAGTTTTGTTTCACTTTAGAAATTTGGTGTAGATCTGATTTACTGTTGTTAAATTGTATTATATTTATCAGCATTTATATCGGAGTCGGCCATCCTGCTCTCTAGATCAGTGGATACTGCGGCACCACTTTAGTGTTTTTTTTCCCCCACGGCACCCCAACCACTTAAAAATAAATAAACAAATATGCGATTAAAACACTCCTTTATTTAAAAAGTTTAAAATTAATATTGATATTCACAAATTTCATTAAAATAGTGTAGCTGTCATGCGATTCTCCTAAACATTGCTTCAAGTTTTTAAAGTAATTATTCAAGAACTAGAAATAAAAGAGTGCTTTACGATTTTTTAGGAATAGCAGCAATTAATCATTTAAAAATTGTGACATAAAAACATTAAAAAGTAATTAAATGAAAAATAGAACAACTTAAATTTACTGTGTGATTATTAGATATACATTAATACAGATTCAGTACAGTACACTAAAAAGCAGACCTGAAATTTACTGGACTTAAAGCTCCTGAAGTCATCCAGCCAAGGACGGTGAGTGCTTTTCTCTTTTTCTTGTCAATATTGCTGTTTGATTAATATCATCGATAGGCTTATAACAGCTGCAGCATGTCAATCAGGCTGCATTTACACATCGCACAGACTGGATATTTTGATACGAATACATTAATGGCTTACATTAATATCGCGTCAAGACGGCACAGATTTTTGTCCCGTTTGTTAACACTCCCGTAATACATTAAAGTTTAACATTCATATTGTGTCAAGAACCGCATATAAATGTTCACACGTGCAGTTGCATTCACCACGAGAGCACGCACACATACGCATGCGAGCTTTTAAAAAGCTTCTGGCTGCAGACAAACAGCATGCATGTACAGAATTGAGTCAGTACTGCCGGTACTTTTAACTGTTGGCTATTAAAATATTAAACTGAGCAGAAATTTCACGTCACCCCTAGCCAGTCCTGGCAGAACACCCAGTTTGGGAACCACTGCTCTAGATATCGCTATCTGCCATAAAAAAAATAAAAAACAATTACAAAAAAAATATTATATCGGTCAACCCCTACAATAGAAGAGGTGACCCAAACACAGTACCAAAATAGTTCAGTGTAAATCAATCATGTATTAATTTAACGATTTTCAAGGATGATGGTTTTTCATGCAACTTGACCAAGTTGGCCAGATTTGGCAGAATTTGCAGCAAAATACCATAGAGTTTGATTGGACAAACAGCCTTTGACGTCCACAACAAAAGATATGGGAAGTGTTTTCTCCTTGCTTATAGTTGATAAACCTACTTATTTTGCTATTCTTAAGCCAGGTGGACATTTTTCGATTTTTACAGTCTGCAAGATCGTTTCTAGTCAGACTGTACAATGTGATCACAGTGAGATCTTGGGTAAAAGCCCATGCGACAATTTCAGACTGTATGATACAAATCGTAGCCAAGACTTTGGTCCCAATCATCCCAATAAACAGAGCTGACTGGGTGTTTTATCTGATCAGGCTGTCGTAGGAGGAGAGACATAAATGTAATCGTAAAGGCAATTTATCGGTCGTCGTTGAAATCATCTGATCAAAGACTGCCGATTTTGCCCTATGAAAAGAAACATTTTATCCCCAAAATTTGTCTGAGATGGCAAAATCATGGCCAAGATCTTACAGTGTGAACCCGGCTGAACTATGCATGATTGTATTGCAAGTTGTATTTTATTACGTGTTATTATTCATGTAGCTAGCTATAAACATGGAAAAAACTGGAAAACTGACTGCAGAAAAAGACAGTTTACAATAATGCCCGATAGAGCGCCCCTTGTGGGAATGTTGATAATGCAAAGCCTACTTGCGCTGCATTATGACTTGCATTCGGAAACATTTCGGAACGCAACAGCCTGCAAAATTGCACTTGCGTAGCTACGAGTGTTGTAGAGTTTGCTTTGGGCCTAAATCAAAACCATATGCACAACATTACACGATATGCTATCATTAACTAAATGTTTTCTGAAACACAAAGCAGTCTTGATAATGCACACAAATGAATGCTTAATCCAGCCAGACACCCTAAGAGCTTGTAAAATGAATTCCAGATGAAGATCTGATGACACAAAAAGCACTAGACCCTTAAATCGAGCCCTGTATCTATTGCAGCTCTTTAAAAACAAATGTTTTGAAAAAAGCATTTCCTCTTCACTAAACAACAGAGATGATGTTATCAACGTCTGCTCCTCACCATGACTGTGAAGGGACTCCTGGGAATGTTTTCTCCTCCAAACCGCACATAAATAACGTATGTGCCAGGTTTAGGCGCTGTGTAGAAGATGTCAAATGTCCCATCTTCGTTCTCGATGACATCAGCTTCCACCTCAGTGCCGTCGGGAGTGACCACGATACAGGAGACTTTGCCTTTGCCTGCACCTTTAGTGTTCACTACGAATCCAACCTCCTCTCCGATGCCGATGGTCGGCCCAATGCCAGGACCTGGAGAATATGAATCAGATGTTTGTCTATGAGGGATGGATTGTTGAAAATTTGCCATGGGATTTGATTTTGGAATCTTTCCACCCTAAAGCATAATTTTCCCTTCAAATTTAGATTGTTATGCTGTAAAAGTTGTACTTTTAAAAGTCAGTTATGTTTGTGGTGGCCCATAATAAGAATATTAAAAACAAACAAGTACTGCAATGTGAACCCTTTTGGTTTTTATTTAGACCGAACTTGTAAAGAGTTAATTTCTTATCCCATTCTAATTTAAAAAGCCTTTCAAGTCAATGTGAAACTGCATTCTCAGCCCTTTCTACTTCCGTAATATGATGCATTTGAGTGAAACAATATTCAACAAGTAAAAAAAAACTTGATTTTATCCATTGGGAATTCACTGGAATGAAAAGTTCGTATAATAAAACCAGACCTGAAATCGAGTTTGCAGTTGATTGTGTATGACTACTTTTTCAAACTTATCATTATGTTCTATTATTGCCACAATCTTTATTACATAAACAACAACCAACATTAAACTAAAGTGACAAAATGGCTAAATTACTAATAAACAATGTATAAATAGCTAATTTCCTACTGGCCTGGGTGACGTCAGCGGAAAGTCATTTCATTACTTTACATTTTAATAAAATATTCTGAAGACAAGCTTTATTTCTTTGGAATAATCCGCACAGATAAATGTTTTTATTTTTTATTTATTTTTTACAAAAGCCAGTTTTATGTTGACTTAAGTAACTTTTGACCGTAGGTACCAGACAAATATGACCCTTACCGCTGTGTGTACGGTGGCGGTAAAACTTTACATTCAAGTCACACTGAGACTCGTTCTCAAATTCACCACTAGGTGGCGCAAAGGAGAGTGAGAGTTAATACTGTTAATAACTTTGGTAATATTACTATTTTTTACATTATGATTTGTAAATCAAGGTAGCATTAACGTTTTAATTTAACATTAGCATAGTTTAATTGCAAAAAATAAAACAAAATTCAGCTCCCATCTATTGAAATGGTTATGGCACCACTCAGCAGTTTAGAGCAGCAAGTGCACATTTACCGCAGCAGTAAAAACATCTGTACATACCAGTGACTGTACACTTGCTGGCGTCGCCTGTGGAGGTCACTCGCACCCGATACGGAGAAGTCGGAATCTCATCGCCACCGTATTTGATGACAATAGTGTAACGGCCCACCTTGTCGGGCACATAAGACACTTTGTAGGTTCCATCCCGACTGTCCTGAATGTTAGCTTTCTTGGGTTTACCATCCTGGTCCTGAAAAATATGAAACATTATGTAGCATGAGCCTGAAAAAGTGACAGGATGAGTTGTGGAGGACACAGAGCCAAACCTTATCTCTGATGTTATCGAGGGGTAAACGGCTGTTTTTGTTGAAATTGCAAAAATGATTTGTGATCGTCTTGAAAGCATCAGTAACCAGTAATGTGACTGCATTGCATTTGTATTGCTTTTTTTCAGCAAAGAAAATGTTTATTCTTTTATAACTATAGTTAAGTTAATTTTAGCTTATAACAGAGAGATAACTTACAGCTTTTTTTGTAGAAAATGAAAAAAAGTGCTTGAATTGAAATGGACTATTACGGAGCCCCTTGGAGGAAAGGGAGGGAAATAACTTTCTGAAATAGTTTTGCATCCTATTACAAAAAGGTTTGCATCCCCTTGCAATTATTTTGGGCTCCCTTGAAAAAGCTTTGTTATGTAAATTAACCATGGTTAACCAAGATATTTGTAGTAAAATCATAGTAACCATAAAATTGACCATGTTTTTACTCAAGTAGCTTTTCATCTAGAATATCTGTAGTAAAACCATATATCACAAAATAAATAAATAATTTCATAATACAGGAAAACCAAAACTAGGGTAATAAAAATATAATATAATACAAAATAAAAAAATAAAATAAATTTCCTGTAACAACATTTTTGTTTTTACATGGTTCCTAGCAAAAAAAAACATGGTTACTGCAGTTGTAATATAGTGAAACCATGGTTAATTTTCATAAGGGCATTGAAATAATAAAAATAATAAAATTGTTGGAATTTGTCTACTGAGGCGGAATGCTGTGTTGGACTATGTGTGACATGGACGGTTAAGCTGTTGCACACGGTCTCCAGGACACGAGCAGAGTCTGAGTTGGGGTGGCAAAGCTCATTTTTAGGGTGGCAGCTTCCACCCTGTGCCACCCTTCTGGCCCCGCCCCTGCTGCTCAATTGAACAAGCATTAAAAATGCTTATTGTTGATCTTGATGTGGGTTTTTGTAGTTTGAGACTCAAAAAAAGCAACTTTGGATCTTGTCTTGTGCTAAACTTGGATCACTAGAGCAGAAATTACTCAAACACTTCCCTGTTGGATAAAAAAAAAACATGTTGTGTCCAGGAAGACAAGTAATACATTTTGCATTCCAAGCCCAGAACGTAATTTATAGTCTGTTGCCTGATCATAACCATACTCTGATTCACTTCCACTTTAATACAACCTCAAAAAACACATTTACAACAATAGAAAACATTAAAACGTTAATCCTCGTCTTAAAACCACGAGGAAAAGACAACGTTCAACAGTACTCACGGTAATCTGCACTGACAATTGGCCCTCGCCAGCATCCTTGGCATCGATGGTGAACTCCACTGGAAAACTGGCAGGGATGCCCGTGGTCAGCCCAGGGCCGCTAGCACGCACTTTACTGGCATCATGAGTGGGCAGAACACGGAGTTTGAACGGACTGAAAAATATATTTTAAGAACTGATGAGGATGACTCCATAACAGTAGCAGTCACACAGAGTGAAAAATCAAGCAAGCAAATCTCAGGATTTCCGGAATACCTGCGTGGAATTTCCTCATCTGCGTACTTGACTGCAACAGAATAAGGGCCCTCAACAGATGGGGTGTAGGCAACAGTGTGTGCGCCATCCCCATTGTCTGTGATGTGGATGGGCTCGACCACCCCTGCAAACAACACCACATTTGTAGTCATACACGGCATTCAAAGGGAGTGTTAAGAATGGCATAAGTACCTAATACCCTTATTACTAGTGTGAAGTATGTATACTGTGCACAGTATGCAAATAAATATAGTAGAGACAAAATGTCTAAAGTCCAAGCTTCATATGGGTAAATGTTTACGGAGTTTGCACCTTTGGGACCCGTCACGGCCACAGAAAGAGGAGCGACTCCAGCTTTACTGCAGTCAACTGTGAAGTTTTGAGGAATTTTAGCCCGAACTGAAGAACCAACACCTGGTCCAGAGATCTTCACCTTACTGGAGTCCACAACATCCTTCACTGGGACCTTAAATGGGCTTCCTGCAGAGTAAACAAAATATAAGGGTGTTTCTTCAACTTCAGGCAAATTCATTACAACAGATTTAAACTTTGTTCTTTTTGCTATATGAAGGTCTCATAAAAACTGAATGGGGAAACTTTTTACCAGGCCTTTATTTTTGTAAAAAAATGCCTTCAAAATGTACAGATTTTACTGTTTTAGCCTTGTCCCAGGACTTTTAATATTAAACTATGAAAATACTCATTACATATTATGATCATATAAACAAGAGTGAAATAAACAAACCATTTTAATATTTATTGTGTGAAAATTATTTCCATAAATTTTTCAAAAATTATGTTGAGGCGTCATTTCCATCACACCAAACCATTTTGCCCCTAATAAAGTTTTTTCAAAAGTTAGTGTATTTGTTAACCAAGTGGACAAGTGTCAATGAAGAGCATGATTGAGATGAAATATGAGACAAAAAAAAAAAAAAAATTCAAGGGAATTATCACTTTTTGTTTGCCATCATTTCAATCAAGCTCTAATTTTACCAAACTGCCATTAAATGTGAAAATATTATTTCACTGTGTGTATTTAGGACACAAACTGTTATCTATGAAATTAGCCTTAGTAAGACAAAGGAGTTGGTCATTTTATTTCAGAAACATTAAAAATGTCATTTCCAGCACATAATTCTATTAAAGTCATTTTTCCGGGTTCAATACAAGTTCAGCTCAATCGACAGCATTTGTGGCATAATGTTGATTACCACATTATTTTGTCTCGTCCCTGCTTTTCTTTAAAAAAAGTAAAAAACTGGGTTCCAGTGAGGCACTTGCAATGGAAGCCAATTTTGTAACATTAAAATACTCAGTTTCAAAAGTACAGACAATATGCATGTAAACATGATTTTAGTGTGATATAACATTTTCTGTTTAAAGTTATAGCCAATTTTACAACATCGTTTCCATGACGATGTAATGTCAAAACATAAAAAAAATTTTAAAACCCTAAAATTATGATTTAAACAATTTTACAGCTCAAATAATGCATGAGTTTTAACAGAAGAATTAATGAAACGCCTATAGACCCTCCAAAGATTGTCCACATTCACTTCCACTGTAAACTCCATTTTTTTTTTTTTTTTAAAGAAAAGGAGTCTAAATAATTTTATGTGGTAATCAGCATTATGCCACAAATGCTGTTGATTGAGCTGAACTTGTATTGAACCCGAAATATTCCTTTAAATGTGTTGGAAATGCCACTGTGGTGGGAATTTTTCATAATTTCAGGAAAAAATAAATAAAAAAGACAAAATCTCCTGTGATGCATGTACAAACACTGTTAGACATTGATAATAGACATTAAATAAACAAGTGAGTGTGAAAAATGTTTTAACGAGACTTTATTTTTCAGAAGTCCACAGTGCTACAACACTAACCAGCAGTTTTTGAAAGCGTACACTAGAACACATGAGACAAGATCCTGAAACATTTGCCAGCTTGGACCACGAGTAGGTTGTCAGACACAGATCAACTTTCTGACAGTTGTCCCTGTTGTTTTCTAAAATATTGCTCTACAGTATGAAGTTCTGTACAGCTGGAAACAGCTTCTTATGTGGGAGAATCAAACTACGTGGTCTTGGCATGGTGAAACATTTTCATTGAAATACGAGGCCATAATGTCTACTATGGAGAACGTGGTAGCCTACTTTTCCTAAGATGCAGGATGAATCTAGTCTCACACATGTAATATTAACAAAAACAAATGTGTAGAAATATTCAAGTGGTTTTAAAAGAGAAAACTAGCAGACAAAATACTCCACTTTTCAGTTCCAAAAATGGCACAACAAACAAAGCTAATTTCTACCTGGGATGTGTTCTCCTCCATACGTGATGTTAACGTCATATAGACCAGGCACATACGGGGTATACTCCACGTTACAGCTGCCATCCTTGTTGTCTTTACAGGACATTTTGGACTCTGATGGACCTTCGACAGTGATACCCAAACCACCAATGCCAGCTCCTCTGTCCAGACCAAAAGAGTTTAGTTAGTCAGGTTATACCTTTTTATTCCATTTTTAGTTTTTTAAAACAGAGTAGTTAAAAATCCTGAAAAAGATCTATGGAAATATAATTATTTTCTTGATGATGGTATTCTTTATGAAATGACTCTTCTAAAATAGCAAATGTGAGATTTTAAAAGCTGCCACCTGGTGATGATTGAAAACTTGTTGGGTTTGTCGGTCAAGGCTTCTTCTAGACCAGGACCTTTGGCCTGAACTCTGGAGGGGTCACAACCCTCACCCACCCCAACCTGGAATGGACTCTTTGGAACTGGAGTCTCATCATAAAGTATCTCCACACTGTGGACTCCTAAATATAGCAGAGAGAAAAAAAAAATCATGCTCATCACCTTCCAAGAAAATGGATATACTTAATACCTAACAGTTCTTTTTAAATGATCACAAGTAAGAACAATAGCGGTAGCGATGATTGCCTTAGCAAATACCACTAAACATTTCTGTTTGCAATGACTGAAAAAAGATCAAAGCAGAATTTTAATCAGTACATTTCACTCAATACCATTCTCAAACGGTGTGTATTCCACGTTGTAAGTGCCATCGCCATTGTCATTGACAATGCAATCTGTAGCAGCACCTGACGGATTCTTCACATGCGCTTTAATATGTTTCCCACCAACTTTGGTTAAAGCTCGCGCGTCAACTGTGAAGTTAGTGGTGGCCTCCCTGGAAACTCCTGCAGACCAGAGAATAGTGGACTTAAAGGGATAGTTCACCCAAAAATGAAAACTCTGAGTTAATAATGACATAATGTCATATTCATGTTGACTAGGAAGTATATCGAAACCTGTCAGTACCTTCTCCCGCCACTCCTGGTCCGAACACTTTCACTTTTCTGGTGTCAACAGCTGGATCCACGTTTACTTTAACAGGGAAGTTGGGGACAGCCTTCCCCCCATACTTCAGTAGCAGTGTGTACATGCCCATAGTCAACGGGACATAGGTGACTGTGTAGGTACCATCCTTGTTGTCTATAACTTCGGTTCTTGCTTTAGCTCCAGAATCAGACACCGCTTCCAGTGTCAACTGTCCTGGTCCAGCTATGGCACAGTCGACATTCACCACGCTTATCTCACCTACCTTGCCCCTCTTTAATCCTGAGCCAGATGCAACCACCTTGGTGGGATCAAACGGATACTGGATGTCAGCATGGAAGGGGGATCCGGGAATGTGGACATTCTCGAAGAGAATGTTGACCAGGTACTCTCCAGGCTCAGTGGGCAGGTATGACACTGAACAGGTGCCATCGCCATTGTCGGAGCACTCGATTTTGGCTTCAGTGGGACCCTCAACGGTAAGGCCCAGCCCACCGGTGCCAGCACCTTTAGTGTCGATGGTGAATTCAGCAGGATTCGCTACTAGGCCCCCCTTCAATCCTGGGCCAAAGGCTTTGACCTGAAGAGAGAAAGGCAGCACTTGTTACAACAACTTCATCTTTACTAAAGGAAGTCAAACAAGAAGGTTCCATGCTTGCTGAGCAATTGAAACCCACCTTTCTTGGATCAGGGGGCAACATGGCTTCAACAGAAAATGGGCTTCCAGGCACCGGGTTGCCATCATAGACAACCTCCACAATGTAAACACCTTCTTCTTTGGGGATGTACTTCACAAGGCTGGCTCCTTTACCTGGTTGAGGTTCCACAATGCATGGCACAGTCTTTCCTGATGGACTGCTGATCTTGACTTCTAGTTTACCCTGGCCGCCTGCTCCTTTTGTACCAATGGCAAACTTCTGGTCTTCACCTACTTGCACTCCTACAGCAGAGTTAAATTGTGCTTTATTAAGTTCTTGCAACCCTTTAGAGAGCTTTAGAGTACTTTTCTTCAATTGCTAGAGAACTTACGACTTTCCAAGCTATCCACTTGGATCTTGCTGAGGTCCAGCGGAGCTGCAACACCCACAGCAAAGGGGCTTTTAGAAATGAGGTCACCACCAAAGGTCACCGTTATCACCATCTCACCCTACAATGGTAGAGCCAACCAGAATCATGAGACAAGAAGATAAATGCTGAAAGATTTCCAATCTGCCCATTTAAACTCCTTGAAGGCACTTTCAAATGGGAGCCACTTTATACATGCAGAACCCTACCTGCTGGACTGGTGTGTACTTGACGGTGTGGGAATAGTTGTAGTTGTCAATGATCTCAAAGTCTTGTACAGGTTGTCCTTTATTAGGCCCAGAAAACTGCACATCTAAAGGAGCTTTGCCAGCTCCTTTGGTGTAAACGGTGAAGTGAGTTGGCTTTCCGCTCTCCACACCTGACGGTACAACAATATTAAATGTGAAAATTAAAAATGACCCTGCTAATAACAACAGCTTAATCCAGCCTAATATGGTTTGCTGGTCTTATAGCTGGTTTAAGCTGGTCTCTCACCCTTACTAACTGACAAGTGCCCCAAACCACTCTAAAACCAGCAAACAGACCAGCCTGCCCATGCTGGAAGACCAGACAAACCAGCTTAGGCAGGCTTAAGATGGATATGGGGTTTAATAGAATTGGCTTTTAGTCTCCTCTGCTGAAAAACAACCCATCTTAAACCAGCCAAAGCTAGATTGCTGGTTTCAGCTGGTTTAGGATGTCTCCTAGCCTTAACTTGAACTTCAGCTGGTTTTCCAGCCTGGTCAGCTGACAACTGCCCAAAACCTTCCTGAAAGCAGCAAACAGACACGCTTGAACAGGCCGGGAGACAACCGAAGACCAGCAAACCATCTTAGGCTGGTCCAAGCCGTTTTCTTTTTTTTTTCCAGAAGGGGAGACCAAACAATCTAAAATCAAATCTTTTATCATTAAAACCAAATAATTCTTGACCACAAACCTGCTCGAGCGAGCCCCGGTCCCTCCGCTTTAACTTTGGAAGCGTCATGTGATGGATCCACTTTAACACGGAATGGACTCACTGGAATTTCCTGCAAGGATTCATTTCAAGTTAACCCCCATATTAAGGATTGAGAAATGAACTGACACGGTTTAAAATCCCTTTAGTCACTCACTTGATCAGTGAAAAGCACTTTAATGGTGAGCCGCCCAGCTCCGGGGGGAATATATTTGACTGTGATGGTGTCGTTGGCATTGGGAATGATGTCAAAATCAACATCCTCTTCCTCGTCACTGATGACATTAGCATCACACTTGATTCCAACACTGACGTCACCTGAATGAGAACCAAAACAAAAATGTAAAAAGTTTAAAAAGTTACACAAGCCATTGTAACCCAATGTTGGTCAAGGCGGTAACTAAACAGGTTGCATGTTCTACCTTCTCCAGCCTCTGTGCAGTCCACGGTGAAGTGCGTGGGCTCATGAGCTTTTAGTCCAGATCTTTCCACTCCTGGACCAAACACTTTCACTTTGTGCGGGTGACTTCCCTTTCCAATGTTTACCTAAAGGAAGAAAGTCTCTTGACTATTAATTTTAAGTGTTACAAGGAAATGAAAACACATTTCAAGCAACTACACAAGACTTCATTGTACATTGAGAGAAAGAAAAAAATGAAGCACTTTACATTTCAAAATGTGTAACATCTGATGCATTTCCAAGGTGTAAAGTTGTTTTGAAATAATTAGTATTAAAATTTGTAAATTAGTAATTGAAAATTGCTCCACTTCATTTTGAAGACAACAGGAAACATAACACAAAACATATAAAAACAGACTCAAACTCACATAAATCACACAGTGACAAACACTGAAAACATACAATGTCTTAGAATTGACTGAATGTGACATTTTAAAAATAACACTATTTATTCAGTCATGACATTGAAATGTATTTATGAAAGTCAGTTTTTTTCTGCTTCTTTTTCCAAATGTAAACATGTTAGTTAATATTTAATAGATTTAATGCTGCATTTTTCCAGTCATTTCAGTAAATGTTTAAGTAACGGAGTAACATTGTGAAATGTAAATTTGACTGTTCAGTCAAGTAAAAGACACATTCTTCTACTATAAAGTGACTTTGCATTGTGAAACTGACTCTACAAACCACAGAAATTCATCTTTGTCGGACTATATTTTCACTTTTCTTGGACATATGCTCCAACGTTTTGAATTTGATTTTTGTACATTTGAAATCTATGCATGTACATCAAGCCTTATTTTTTTAAATAGTACAAATAATATTAAGTGATGTATTAATATTCAGTCAAGCTTGACATTTTCGGCTTCATTCTGGAAGTACACTACAGTACAACATCTTTTACAATCATGAGAGTAGTCAGTGCTTTTGTAAATTTGATACAATTTCATACAGTGCAAAATGATCAAGTTCTTCTGACATCAAAAGTGATGATTTACAACATGGCTTTTATACGGTTTCGTGCTTTGAGATACAATCCATAATTGCTATAAAAATATGCTTCAACGATACATGCTTTTAAAGGCCGATGTCGATATCTAGACACGTCTAGGTGGCTAATGGCTGATGTATGGGTCAATGACAAATAAGGTAGTAAATGAAACAAACAAATGAGAAATTTTAAAAATCTAGTTTATAAAACGTGTCAAGTTCATAGAAATTTAATCTTTGATTCCATGTTGGTTTCATACATCTTTGAAAAACTTTTATAGCATTTACTATAAAAAAATTTTTTTTAAAAATCCAATGACTTAAAATGTCATGTGGTGTAACTATCAAGTAAAAGGTATTAAAATAATTTCCTTGCACCTTGAATACATGTGAGTGTACACAACTTAATCATTAATTTAAAAATAGGTTTTAAAACATATGAGGCAAAACATTTTTTTTTTTTTAAACAAATAACCTGAATTTGTGAGTCACGAAAATCAAGATCAAAATGGTATTAGGGTTTGATGGAACAAAATGTGCCTTTTCATAAAAATGTCAAAATATCTGATATTTAAAATAAAACACATTAATGAGGGTCTAAAGAGGTTCTCCCTGTTTTTTTGTTTTTTATGTCACATGACAACAGATTGGCTGACTTTGATTTGGTGGACAAAGTTTTAAGTTTGAATGAAATGATAATATAGATTTTTTAAATTGTTTCACTGCTTTTTTTTTTTTTTTTTTTTTAAAGAAATAATGATAATAGATTATTCCAAACTAGTTATGCCAACAATTCTTTATCTTTTTATTTTTTATTTTTTTATCTCTGGACGGTTACTTTTAACCCTCAGAAAAATATCAAAATGACTGATTATAATTCAATTATATTCCAGGCATATTAAAATAATTGTTTTTATGAATAGCATTTTTAATGCATCACTTTTAACCACATGTTGCAAATATATACAGTACTAGATTGCTGAAATTGTTTGGACTTGTTTTGTCAAGCAATTATGGACAGTTCTGTAAATTACAAATACAGCAGATCAAAAGCAATTCGATTAACAGCTAAAATAATAATAATAAAAAAATGAAAAAGGCATTAACAAAATCAGTTGATCTGAATAAGTGATTACTGAAAAAAAACACATTTACAATTATGTTGTCATCATTTTGCTAAGAATGCTAAGAAACATGTAATAATTTAAAAAAATCCAAGTAAATCAACTCTACAGTAAACAGCATAAATCATTTTTTGTATGCTGATCTGACTTAAGATGATCACCATTCTAACTGCTTTTTTATGCGTTACACAATGCATTTATATCAAAATAAAAGCCTGAAATTATTTCACAAAGAAGCAGCGGCGCTCCACAGTGGATGTGGTAATTATAATGATGGCTTTATGTTTGGGAGTGCTATCAGCTTTAGTTAGTGTGATTAGTTCCTTATTCACCTGTGACTTTACTGTATTAGTACAGACTGCAGAAGTTTCCTGTACATCTGTTTTATCAGTTATGACCTCTGACTCTGTTGGTCTTACCCTGAAGGGGCTGTTTGGCACACTGACCCCTCCCCAGGTCACAACCAGTGTGTGCTTGACGGCAGATGTTGGAGTGTACAAACAGGAATAGATGTTATCTCCTTTGTTCTTCACTTTCACCTCAATAGGGACGCCATCAGCATCCTGAGAAAACACACATGATGAATTCGAAAATAACATACCTCTGTTCCAAAACATAGAGATCTGTATCGCTGCCTTCATAGGCAGTTACCTTCTAATACTAATGTATGTCCTAACTGAGCACCCCACTACATAGACACAAGCAACAACAACTTTTTCTTATGAGGTTGTGTCCTAACCAGCGACGATCAAGACAAACGACAAGACATTTTGTTGATTGCTTGACCTCTGCAGCGTCACTTGGGGTAACCCGCCCACCGTAAAATCTCATTGGTCCAAAATCCTGCTCCTCATAAGTGCATATTAAACATCAACTAGATGAGTAAAGTTTGTAAACAAACTTTGAGGTTGGCTTGACAAAGCCTGGTCTGAAAGTTTAAAATAGTTTCATAAATTTAAACGGTCAGACAAACAAATAGACAGACAGATCAAATAAATGTTAGATAGATAGACAGAGACAGACAGATTGTTTTTTTCCCTTCCACATCTAGCTAGGGGGTTGCTAGCATATTTTAGCATGTATCTAGGCATTCCTAGCATGTTTTAGCATGTAGCTAGGTGTTGCTAGCATGGTGTTAGCTATTGCTAGCATGTTTTAGCATGTAGCTAGGCATAGCTAGCTTGTTTAAGCATGTAGCTAAGCATAGCTAGCATATTTTAACATGTAGCTATGCATTACTAGCATTTAGCTAGGCATTGCTAGCATGTTTTAGCATGTAGCCAGGCATTGCTAACATAATTTAACATGTAGCTGGGCATTTCTAACATGTTTAAACATGTAACTAGGCATTTCTAGCATTTTTAACATTAAAATAGGCATCGCTATCATTTTGCTAGGCGTTTCTAACATGGTTTTGTATGTAGCTAGGCACAGGTAGCATGTTTTAGCATGAAGCTAGACATTACTAGCATGTTTTACCATTCAAACTGGCATTACTATCATTATGCTAGCCGTTGCTAACATGTTTTAGCATGAAGCTAAGCCTTCCTAGTATATTTATAGCACGTTTTAGCATGTAGCTGGGCAAATCTCAAGCCAACCTAATTATATTTTGAGTGCTGTTATTGTCAAATGTTGTTAAAGATGAACTTTGTTACCTGTGCCATGATTTTCAGAGGTCCGTTTCCAGCGTCTTTGGCCTCAACGGTGAATTCGGCAGGTTTGTTTATGATACAGCCTGTCTTCTCCAATCCTGGTCCATATGCCTTGACCTATAAACATATCAAACTCCATTAACACCAGTTATTAAGAATTTAACAGACTAATTTTAGGAAAATTTTAGGTCCTTTGAAATGACATGAAGGTAAGTAAACGATTTTTGGGTGAACTATTCTTTAAGGCCTATTAGAGTCAACACAAGATTGAAACTGAAGCCTTCTGCAAAGATAGTTCAATATCTGAGGGTCTTTTTCGCTGTATTTACCTGGTTGGGGTTGTTGGTTTTGTTGTCAGGGACGATGTAGGCCATGAAGGGACTGTCTTCAATGTCCTCATCATCACACATGACATGGACGGCGTATTCGCCCGGTTCTGTGGGCCAGTACTTCACGTTACACGAGCCATCGTTCTGATCCTCACACTCAATCCGGGCCTGAGATGGACCCTCGATCGCAAAGCCTACAGAAAATATACACTTATGTGTTGAGAGGTAGTTAGTCAGATTAGCATTCACTCTAAAATCAGGTTTCACCAAGCATGTGATCTTACCAAGCACGCCAATGTCAGTCCCGATGGATTCGGCCACGAAGTCTGCAGACTTGCCCACAACGCCTCCCTCTAGACCAGGACCCCACGCTCGGATCTTCTGCGGTCCGGCTTCAGAGCCCACCTGAACCTCGAAAGGACTGACCACAAGAAAACAGACACCTAATGTCAGATATCTGTGCAGTTTATTCTGGACAATTATCAAGAAAATGTCATATTTCACCACAAAATCAAAAGTAGTAAAAAAAAACAACAAAAAAAAACTACAATTTGTATAAAAGGAAAATTTAGCTTTTAGTTTGCACTATTAAAATGTTTTGCATTGTGACATTTTCATGACAAGTAAGCACATTCCACACAGTATGAAATATTATTGTAATACTACAATAATATCTCATTACTGCATGTGAAATGTGAAAAATAGGACATTTAGGGACATTGGTTAAAAAGCTAAAATATACAGTATATTAATGATATATTGTATGGGAATGAGATCGGAAAATCTGTTGAAATTGGTGAAAAAAGTGAAAATGTGTTGAAATGTCAAATCTTAATGGTTCTAAAATAGGCAAAATATAATTTCATATTTTATCTTTTGATTTTGGGATGAAATATGATGCTGATAGCTCCCTGCTAAATATTGTGTTTTCATATTTAGTGTTAAATATTAAATTATTAATGTATTATTTTGAATTTATTTAGAATAAATGATTAATTATAAATACATAATTTTAAATAATTTATTTGAAATATTAAATCTCAAAAAGTCAATTTAGTTTCAAATAAGCACACTGCTAATCAACTTAAATAAATGTCTCTTAAACTGCAGCTTAAGCACAACGCACAGCGCTGCCCGCTCTAGTTTGTCAGAATGTTCCATTTCCAACATTACCAAGAGTCATAAATCTCAGCTCTGACTCTACATAACCGGAAATCTCCCATCGAAAAGAGTTTGTGTTATTAGGAGTAACCACAGTGGGCGAATATTTGATTTTAATAGGGGTCATGGCTCAGTTTCCCCCCGTGTGCGTATGCAGGGCTGTTTTCCAGGTGAACAGGAGGGCGATTGTTTTAACTCGGGCTTGTCTCTTTCATTCAGGCATTTCGTCCACTACAGAGCAGCGATCTGATTGACTGATACTCCATCATGCATGTGATGACCAAAAAGTGTCCATATGCACATAAATACCAGCATGCAACCTAAGGCCACACACCACGGCATCCTATAAAAGGTTTATGAAATGCAAAAAGAAAAAAAAACTTGATTTATAAAAAGACAATTTAAGGTGAAAATGTTTGGTTCAAAGGGATAGTTAAAAATTCTGTCATTATTTATTCACCCTCATGCCATTCCATACCTGTATTATTTTCCTTCAACCATGAAACACAAAAGCAGAATGTCCGTGCTGCTCTTTTCCATACAATGAAAGTGAAAGGTAACCAGAGGCTGTCAAGCTCCAAAAATCCATACGATAGATTTGAGTGAGGAACAGATCTAAATTTAAATAATTATTAACTGGTAATCTTCTTTAACAATTTTTTTTACTCTCAAATCTCATGCTTGCACTGGTTTGTGTCTTGCAACCTTTCATGATGCACACAATTTGAAAATGTGCTAAATTAAAAATCATACAAATGCTATTTAATAGCAACAACTGAGGGAAAGATTTTTAATAAATAATGTCTAGCATTTCTGTCTGTTCCACACACAAAGCTATCGTATGACTTCAGAAGCCTTTGAATATAGCGCAGAGAGTACAGTAGCCATATGCACTCCTCTTATGGTACTTTTATAGTGCTTTTTGTCATTTTTGGAGCTTGTTAGCCTCTAGTCCCCATTCACTTTCATTGTATGGAAAAGAGCAGTGCCAACATTCTGCCCGACATCTCCATTTGTGTTCCACAGAAGAATGCAAATCATACAGGTTTGAAATTACATGAGGGTCATAAATTAAGACAGAATTCAAATTTTTGGGTGGCTACCTCTTTAATTCCCACTGCCACGGTTGCATCGTAAAAAATGAGCGCATTTCTGCATGACTGCACATCCACCCGCTACGAGAAAACAAATCAAACCGAAAACACAGCAGTTGTTTCTGTTCTGTGGTTCATTAAATAAGATGTTTATCCTACACGGTTCACATCCATCAGGTCGCTTGTGAATTTGATTAAATGTGTACATGGATTAACGCACGCTACGTCGGTTTCCTGGTGGTCCCGAGTGGCACTGGCGCTCTCACACGAGCACATGATGTCATGCTGCTTTCCATTTTGTCTTTCAAAGCCACCACACTCTTGACATCCAGAGCCAAGGGTTGCACACTAACGAGTCTGCTTGGCAATGGATACAACCTACATACTGTATCATACTTGAAGTTAAATCAAGCTTTTCTAATCAGCTAAATTCTGGACATGATTCTTAATGGTAGCAAACTAATTAAATACAATCAACTCAAGCTATTCAACACTGTTTGCATCAACACGATCTGTAAATTTGCACGTCTGGTCTGTATATATTCGACGAAGCCTTTATACCAAAACAATCCTGATCAAATTTATCCTGCTGTCAGCCCTGAGATCCAAAATACTGAACGCTGATGGAAAAAGAAAAAACATCTGGTGGTGATAAACAGAAGATTTGTTTCTGTACGCCATTATTGGTAGATCTAGAACAAATCTGATCAGACCAAGGTTATTATTGTTAAAAACTATAGCAAAGACAAAAACATGGAAATTGGACAAAAAGACAAAAGGTACAAAAATGCTGGAAAAATATAAAAAATTGATTTAAAGTTGTTGAATATAACTATAGAATCAACACATTAAGTTTATTGCAAAATATTCATAAATATACAAATAAATAAGTAGTTTGAGAGTGTTGGGAGAGCGTCTCGAATGCGTCGTTCATGGGAGTGGGCGGTCGCTGCAGAGCTCTTTTGGCTCGCTTTGTTCGTTGCGGTTCTCTGACTGGTGTATCATTCTCTGCAGGATCATGGGTAGTGTAGTTCTTCACCACGAATTCCACTATTAAATAATTTATTTCAGTTAAGTTGAAAAAAGGCAGACTGATGGCTTCAACAGAAGCATATACCATCGATTAACAACCTTGAAGCAGCTCACGGTACATCGGTCTTTAAAGGATTATACTTGTTGTTAAAACTCAATTTACCTATGGAAAAAAAATTAATAAGATTTTTATGCCAGAGCCAGACTGTTGCACTGTATTACAAAAAAAAGCAGCCATTTGATCAACATGTAAAACAACCAATAACAATGAATTGTTCAATGATTATAAGGGACAAAAAAGGCACATCCGCACTAATCCATGTTTGTTTTCTGACATCATAGTTTCCAAAGGATGCGGTAAAGGTTTTCGAAACATTACATTTTCAAACTAAAATATATTGGTATGGATGCGGCCTCAAAATAATACTGAAACACAATAAAAATTAAACAAAAATGTAATATTAGGAATGCATATGTATCGGCTGCTGATGTTTATTGGGCAATTATTGACCAAATTAAAACCATCAGCATTTCTGTTATAAGCATGAAAACGCTGATATTAAAAACCGATGGTTTATTTATAATTATCACACTTTATTAAAACTCTGTGAATTCAAAATGCACAATCCAGTTATAATGATGTAGAAGGGTTGACACTCCTAAGAACATGTGATATTGAATTTTTAAATCTCACATTAATAAGGACAAACTGGCATTACAGACGTGACAATTGTGAAAGTGGTACTTACCTATACATGATGAGGTACAACCATCCAAAACTCTGTGACTCACTTTGACTTCTGAGACATTAGTATGGTATCCACTAAGGCTGCACGATTGATTGAGTTAAGATTAAAATCGCAATATGGCCTTGCACGATTATTAAACTTTAAAAGGCTGTGTTTTAAAATATAGCATGCATTTCAGTGCTTCAGTCAGTGCTGTGTGAGCAAGCGGCGCCCTCTAGCGGTCTGGACGGCAATATCCATTATCCATTACAACGTGACAGAATATAAAAGGGCATTTTGTTCCTTTGGTTATAACTTTTTATTTTTCCATGACGTGGTTGACATTTCTGTGGAATTTCCCAACATAAGTATAATATGAATTTGTAACATTTTATCTTATACAGTATATACATATAAAATTTGTTTTGAACAGCAAAAACAAAAGATCAAAAATGTTTTATAAGCAAAAAATAACCTTTTTCACATTAATCATCATGCTATTATATATATATATATATATATTTTTGTTATTATTATTATTTTTTATTTATTATTATTCTATTTATTTACAGCATTGTGGCTGGCTCTCTTAATTTTGGCCTGTCATGTGTTCAACAAATCTAATTCATGTTTAATGGGAATTATTTATTGTTAGAACAATAATAAAAAAAATCTTTTGTGCCTCTTCGAACATTTTTAAAGTATAATTCCTCAGCAAAACAGTGATCTGATGACAAAATAAGGTAAGTGGCAAAATATCAGTATCTGTATTGACCTGTTTGTTCTGTATTGAAAAAAAATTCCTATCTGTGCATCCCTGCTTAATATTCACACAAAATAAAAATTATTTAAGAATGACTAAAACCAACTAAAACTAAATAGAAAACGAAAAAAAGAATAATAATCTAATGAAAAATAAAAGCGATTATAACCCTGATTTGGACAACTGTTGATCATGTTTTACAGAGTTTTGAATATTCTGAGAGATGTGATTGGTTGAGGAAACTCACCTCTTGGGGATGTGCTGCCCGCCCCAGGTGATGGTGACTGTGTACTTGCCAGGTGTGTGTGGATAGTACTCATAAGAACACACACCGTCTGATACGTCTTTCTGTTTTACGGACTCCTCCAGGCCTTCTGCAAGTGAGAAAATTTTCAAGAGAAACCGTTTTGTAAATTAATTTATCATTGTTTAATTGAAGTACCACCACAGCACTTCTTTTAAGGAAAAGTCTGCCCAGAATTACAGTGAAGAGCTTCTAGAGTCTCAAAAGATGAGACATCTGGAAAGTTTACCAAAAAGTGGAAAATTGTTAGCAAGTGATTCAGGGGAGAGAATGAGTTTGTGTGAAGTTAAACCATTTATTTGGCTATTTGGTCTTTTATGGTTTCAAGTTACTTACTGGGTCCCTTGACTGCGACCTTTAGATCGCCACTTCCTGCGTTACGAGTGTCGACTTTAAAATCGGCCACCTGTCGTACTCTCACGCCTCTGGGCTGCAAACCTCGTCCTGTGGCGCGGCACGCACCGGGCACAGATGCTGAAATACACACACATACACAGTAAAAAATTATTGACGACAGGCCATTGATTTATTGACAATTAATGCAAATCATATGCATAAATTAAATTGAATTAGAAGGTGGACTCAGTGATATTTGCGTTTACGTTGTGTTGCAGCATCACCCAAAACAGTTCTCAGTTACCAATGTCATTGTAAAAATGCGCTATTCACAGTCAGACAGGACTAACTTTTACTCGGAGTGAACGCATCCAATTACAGGGGATTATTAAGATAAATCGTGCAATATTCCGCTGGTCATGTGACCTCAACAAGGTAACCCAGCATTGATATGAATCTTACAAGCACCCAGAAAAGAATATCGTTGCGTAACACCACACCAACAATTAAACACTCTATTAATGCCATACTATTATTGGACAGAGTCCTCCGACATTTACAGAACAGCAGAATTATGTCCACGAGAGTGAGCCAAAACCCACATCACTGACGGAGAGAGGGACTCCATGGCGTCCCGCTCTCTCATTAGATTCAGATGTGGTGCAGTCGTGCGGCCCTGTGCCATTCAGCACACAGAGCTTCATTCACCTGCAGCATAACGAAACGCATCCTGACAGAATGACTTTCCATTAAATAAACCTTCTGAGACACAAATATAACCTCCTGTATGATGACGTCACACACTAAACTCTAAAAATACCTGCAAGTGGAATTTGAAATACTCATTTGTTTGAATTAACAGGAAAAAAGTGGAACAAAAATGGTTCTTCCAAAGAAGTTGAAAAGGCATTTTGGCCTTTTTATCACCTTTATTAATAGTACAGTTGTGTTCTATAGGATTGGAAAATACTGCAAGCCGGATTCGAACTTGTGTCTCCCGAATGAGCAGCACGGCTCAATGTATTTGAATGCCATTTGGAGGAAATATCTTTATTTAAAGGATATAATGGATTTATGAAGCTCTTTGATAGTTTAATGTCCTGAAATACAACTACATCGTGCTGTAAAACTTAAAAATAGCTGTTAAAAAGCATAAGCCGTTTTCCTCCGAGTCTCATTTTGGTTTTACGGCACATGTGGTTGATTTTCCCGTTCAGCAGTTTGGGTGTTTTGGTTTCTGAGGTCACGCTCATCTAAACTTGCCCAACAAATGTACTTTAAAAATCAACGCAACGGTGATAAATACTAATCCAATGGGAGCACTAAAGCTACTGACCTTCCAAACCACAAGCTGTGAGTTTTAGTGGAAAGAAAATCTATATATAAAAGGAGACCGAGGCTAGTTGTTACACTTTTACTCCAGTGAAAAGTTCTTCGTGTAGATTTATTTTTAAAAGACCATTTCTATTTAGACTCAAGACCTCTCTACAAAAAAAAAAAAAAAAAAACCTTATTGAACCATGTCACTCATTGACCTGGAAAAAAGTTGCATATACCCTACATAGTGTGATGGGGCAAGTTGTCACAATGAAACCTTATTACAGAATTTATGCAGTAAAATATTTGTGAAACAAAACAATGAAACAGCAAAAATCTAAAAGGTAATGCACAATTTTAAAACACTGGTTTGGCCAACAAATTCTGTAATACATTGTATACATTTACATATTTCAAAACACATGTGAGAACAGTACTTGCCCCTAACCTGACCATTTCAGTTGAGAGAAGGGGAATTCTCATCTTTTTATTTTGTACTCCTCAAATGCATTTAATTTGAAATTTTGATGATTTCAACACTGGGAGATATGATGTAATTCAGCTTAGAAGATTCAACAGTACATTCACCATTTAAATTTGAACAGTAACAATTTGTAAAATTGTTAAAACAAGCCTGTTAAATCACCAGCATGATAAAGTAACTACACAGGAAAATCAGTTAAAGTCCATTTCTGTTACAACACAATTGTTGCATGCTACCTGGTTGGAAAAAGCTGCTTCATGGAAAAGGAATTTGGTGTTTTTCAAGCTTTTTCTTTTTTTTTTTTTTTAAATCTGTTCAGCGGTACAACATGTTCAGTGATGCACACATACAGCAATAGTGCTGGAACACTACTCAATGCACACACACAGAACAGTCAAAAGTTGTGTCAGGTGGTAAGGATTCAATAAAAAAAACCAAAGCTAGGGTTGGGAACCGAGAAAAAAATAAATAATGAAAACGAATAATTTATCAAAATTACATTTGGTTCTATTAACTGTTCTTGATTGTCGGCATTCATCTGCTGAAACGGATGCAACACCGTATTACATGTTTCCTGCACCACTGTTAAATCTACAGCACCATCGCTAAAGAACAATCAGTCAATCAGTCGGAGCGGTTCTCGACTTTCTGAACTGTACGTCATTACTTTGTCCAATTTCAAAACTAACTTTTCAAGTACTTCAAGAAATGTTAATTGAATCATTTGGTGGAATATGAATCAGAATTTTAAAATTCCTTATAATTACCATACCTATTCCTTTTGTAATAAAACACGCAACAAAATGCATACCGCAATTTTTGAGTGTTAGTATGTCTATTGAGCTTTGCGCCATTCACATGCACTGAACACAAATATTTAAGTTTTAGAAAACAATCTAAAAACTAAAACATGGGGAGGAAATGAAGCCTTACCGGCACCACGAGCCAGATTTAAATAAGCTGGCAGCAGCACACATGCCACAGACGAGCACGCTGACGAACTGCGACTACATATAAACGGCTTTTATAGCCAGTGTAAAAGCAGTGCAGACCCCTGTAACTACATACAATTACTGAAGTCTCTCTCTATTAGTCCACAGAGCAATAATATCCAACTGAATGAGGCAATCCAAACATCTGAGCTGCTGTCGATTCTCTGATAAAATCATCTGACTTAAGACAATTAATCAAGAGAAAACAAAGTCTTGATAAAGCGTCCCATTTACTGCTTCCAACTACACATTCAACCAATTGCAAGCATAGAAAGAGGACACTTATTAATGAGAACTTTCTATATTTAATTGGGTAAGGTACCTGGGCCAACGTTGACGGTGAAGGGGCTCTTGGGGATGGCGATTCCTCCAAACGTTATGTTGATGTTGTGGGGACCTGCCTGCACAGGTTTGTAGGTGCAACGGAAAACGTTTTCCCCCTTGTCTTCCATGATGACCTCCACAGTGTTGTTCTTACTCTGAGGGTCTTTTATCACAGCTGTCACGTCACCCACTCCGGCTCCTGTTTAATGAAGAGGGAACAAAGTTCAAGACTTGGGGCCTTCAAAAAAAAAAAAAAGAAAAAAAAAGGGGGGGGGCCTTCGAGACACTTTTGGGACAATAAGACAGTGAACATAATTTTGCCAAGTAGGACAAGGTCCTGGATCAACATCCTTGTTGGTCCTGGAACAACTTTCCTATGAACCAATTAAATTTTGGGGATTATGTCTCCTGAAGCGGCACGTTCATTTTTGGGTGAGAACAGACCAAAACGAACTCTTTTTTTCCACTATAAATCTTGCCATCTGCAGTCTCCTAGGCACGATTATAATTTGAAGCTCAAACACACTTCCTCGTGCTTGATGCATCTGAAGAGCGCGTATACAGCGCATGAACAGAGAGTTTACATGGACAGAGGATTACCTTTATGCTGCCTTTGATTTGCATGTATGGATATATTATTATATCCATAAAAATATCTTTAAAAGAAAGTCCTTTTTAAAAAGAAAGTCATAAGAGTTTAAGACAGCAAAAGGGCGAGTAAATGAAGAATTAGCATTTTTTGATAAACTATTCCTTTAAGACTTCCTAAAGGCATTTGGACTTTGGGACAGTCAACACTTTGAGGGCCGTCAAGACTTTGGGGCCTTCATGACAGGGACCATAATTTTTTCCAAGTAAGACTGAATCAACATTCCTATGAACCAATCAGATTTTGGTTAGGTTAAGGGTTCAGGATTAGGAAAAGGGCTTTAACAACATTCTAATGAACCTATCATACCTTCTGATTTAAGGGGCATTTAGGGTTAGGAATATGTTTAACAAGAATGTTTTTCCAGGACCAACAAAAGATGCTGACCTACAGTAAACTTCAAAGGCCTTTGAGACATTGGGGCCTTCAAGACTTTGGGGCAGTGTGCCACTTTTTTCTTCTTTTAGAAAAGCTCAAATTCAAATCAGAGAAGAGCTCTCCAAACATAGTAATGCAGCATTTTGATATAACAGTGTTGTGACTTTACGCAGGGTTTGGTCAGAAAACATCAGAAACTATAGAAACGTTGGATTTCAAAACCATTTTTTATTGTAATCAGGCTCACTTTGAGGCTGTTCTAATTGGTTCACACCTGCTGTGTAGATGTCAAAATAGGTGGGTTTGTTGGCAATGTTGCCCAGTGGTTCCAGTCCGGGTCCTTTAGCCGTGACTTTAGTGGGATCTCCCTGCGCTTTGTCCACCTCCACTTCAAACGGACTCTTTGGAATTGGTTGTCCAGCAAAAAGTACGGTCACCTGCAAAATGCACACAAAACACAATGACCCTATATTTCGCGGAATGAATCCTGGAAAAAAACAGTCTAACTGTGTTTACACATAATACACCCATTGAATTTACATTTATCCCCCTATATGACTATTACATTGAAATGCTGTTTAGGATGCTGTCTATTTCAGGTTCTGACGACAGAATGCAATTCATCCTGACCTTGTGAGGTCCCATGACCTGAGGGATGTAGGTCACACTGTACGTCTTTTTGCTTTCGTTCAGCATGGGTTTGACCTCTTCTCTGCGACCCTCAGGGTCTTCAACGTAGACAGTGACCTGCCCTTGACCCGCGCTGAAGGTGTCCACCGTAAACACAGCGGGACGCATTACTCTGTTACCCATCGGCTCAATACCTGCAAACACACGATGGATCAAAGATACCACATGAGAAATAAATGAAAGAACAGCAAGAATTCCCACTTTTAGTGCAGTCCAATGATTTCCCAAGTGGAAACCACTCACCCGTAACTTGTGGAATGTGATAAGAAAAGTGAAGCCATGATTGTAAATCCCTGACCGCACTGCAATAAACGGTTTGCTTACTCAGTATTTATGTCTTGCTTTCCTGTAAAAATATCTAAACATCCTTAAAACAAGATACTTTTATAATGTAAGATAGTAAGTCCTGTTTTCAGATAAATCTAACAAAAATGAGTGAGATGTACTTTTTTTAAAATTATAAAATTTTAAATTTTAATTTCCCCATTGGCAAACAGTTTAATATTTTAAAGTTAAGCATAAACATCACTACATTTTCTAGATTTCTCAGTAACAAGACTTAAAATCTAGTGCAATGTATCTTGTTCTAAAGATGCTTGGATATTTTTAACTGGAAACAAGACAAAAATACTGAGTAAGAAAATCTTTTTTTTTTTTTTTGCAGTGGGAAAAGGAAAAACACTGTACATTCATTACTCAAGCACAACAGAACCGCATTATATGGCGTATAAAATGGAAATTCGACTTTACACAGTGACACTAAAAAATATAGCCACAGGTATTTCACATGATGCAACAAACATGGTGAATCATGGAACAAGTTAATTTCAGCAAATGAGATACGGTTTCCATACATTGTTTTAATTTTAACGCCGTTAAAACAACAATGACATGGTTTAACTCTCTTGAAAGAATACGTCCCATCTAGACTGACAAAATCCCCACTGTTTAAAAGAGTGATGTAAGAATATGTATTTATTGCTTAAAACTTTAGGATGTATGCTATGGACAGGGCAAGTATATATAAAATAAATACTAAGCTCAGGGTAAAAGCACTATAACCTAACAAGCAAAGCGCTTTTCATGCACTGAACAAACAACTTCAGTCTCTTAAAAACCTCTTAGCAGTAAATCTTGATTTTGGGTGCCGCTTAAGGGCCCCTTGTTTAAGTGCTTCATGCAAGAGTGCTTCTAAAATGTAGCTTTGCCATCAAGGAAAATACTCAAAATCAATGATGGCATTTTTCTAATTTACATTTTAAACTTAAAATTAATTTAATTTCTATAATATATTTATATAAATATTCTATTTATCTTTTCAATTTTGTAAAGAATTTAAATTCATTTTACTTAACATATCTTTGTTTAAAATTTTTCTAAATCCTAAATCTTTGTTTATTTCAAGGTTTAATTAAAATGTTTAAACCCAGATTTGCAACATGGATTCAGACTTTTGCACCCCCACTTCAAAATGTATTATGTATTGGCCATCAGCCACCCTTCTCTCTAAATATTGGCATCAGCATGTAGGTTAAACATGATTGTATAACTTAAGCATAAAACAAAAAATGCAACACTTAGTAGGATGTTTGTCCGACACTAAAGTGGCTGACACAAACTTGCATTTTCATAAAACAAAGTTGAAGGTACCCCAAACAAGCACAAGCATGTGGAAATTGGTAGTGCAAACCTTTATAGTCGAGGAAAATCACACACGCACTTGGAAAAACCCCACAAAGCCACACGCAAACCTCTGGACTCATAAAACACACATTATTTCCAACCAGTAATTCAATTTGCTACTGAAAACAAAAGCTCTACACAGGGAACACATATGATTTAGGAAACAAGGGTGACTATGTCACCTTTTAAATTAGTTTGTATTTTTGTGTAGTCCTTTCAGAGAGGAGACGATCACTTAATGGAACTATGACCGTGACATTTTTATTCTAAACCGTAAATTATATGGACTTTTGGCTCTGTGGAGTCGGCACCCTGGATGTTTGAAAACAGTGGTGAAGATTTCCCAGTCTGAAGACTGCAGCCGTCATAACCCATCCAGTCGTTGTTGTTAATTATAGCATTCAGTCATGGAACATTTGTGCAGGTCACCTCTGGAGTGGGAGTCATAACTCAAACTCATTAGCTATCCAATTTTTACTGGTTAAGCCCAAATTTACAACAGGTAAGAGGCACATTTTCACACCATACATCAATCCACAACATAATAGCATGAGAATTTTGTATTTTCACAGCACTAATTTATACGAGCAGACACGAAGGTCAAAGCTATGGAAGCCAAGGAAACTCAAAATGAAATCATTTAATAAATATTTGAATATTTAAATAGAGCTGTAGAATGACCGCAACCCTGAAAATAAAAAAAGACATGAAGCTCAGGTTTAAATTAAAAATCAACTTGTGCTAAAATTAAATGCAAATGGATATTATTGATTTATTTAGCAATTTAATTATTAATTGTAATAATTTATTTTTTTGTATCACCTTTTCTCCCTATTTGGAATGCCCAATTCCCACTACTTAGTAGGTCCTCGTGGTGGCGCGGTTACACGCCTCAATCCGGGTGGCGGAGGACAAGTCCCAGTTGCCTCCGTTTCTGAGACAGTCAATCTGCGCATCTTGTCACGTGACTCGTTGTGCATGACACCGGAGACTCACAGCATGTGGAGGCTCATGCTACTCTCCGCGATCCACGCACAACTTACCACACGCCCCATTGAGAGCGAGAACCACTAATCGTGACCACGAGGAGGTTACCCCATGTGACTCTACCCTCCCTAGCAACCGGGCCAATTTGGTTGCTTAGGAGACCTGGCTGGAGTCACTCAGCACACCCTGGATTTGAACTCATGACTCCAGTGGTGGTAGTCACCAATATTGTTTTTCAATGTTCAATACAAAATGGAATAATTTTTGTGTTAGTGTCCGATAACCGATATGCATAGCTGATTTTTTTTTTCTTTTTCACCCAATTTGGAATGCCCAATTCCCAATGTGCTTTTAAGTCCTCGTGGTCGTGTAGTGATTCGCCTCAATACAGGTGGTGGAGGATGAATTCCAGTTGCCTCTGCGTCTGAGACCATCAACCCGCGCATCTTATGTTGCTTGTTGAGTGCGTTGCCACGGAGACATAGCGCGTGTGGAGGCTTCACGCCATCCACCGCGGCATCCGCGCTCAACTCACCACGTGCCCCACCGAGAACGAACCACATTATAGCGACCACGAGGAGGTTACCCCATGTGACTCTACCCTCCCTAGCAACCGGGCCAATTTGGTTGCTTAGGAGACCTGGCTGGAATCACTCAGCACACCCTGGATTCGAACTAGCGAACTCCAGGGGTGATAGCCAGCGTCTTTACCCACTGAGCTACCCAGGCTCAATAACTGCTTTACAAAACTAATATTACGCACGGTCTACAAATAATTAATTGAACTAGTTTTAGTTGCAATTTACACTTATTCAAAGCCCCTCACTTAATAAACATTTAAACTGTAAAGTCTTTTGTGTCTAACTTTTTTGTTAAGCCTGATATTAAAGAACCAGTCACCATTTAAGTGTAAATATCGGTTAAGAATATCAGTCAAACTGATTATCGACCAAACTCCATTAACAACTTCAATATGTATAAAAAGATTTTAAATATTTAATGGTTTAATTTAGAGTAAACCAAAATATTAGACATTTATCAAATGAGTTGTAATTGTAGTATTTTTATGGCTGCCAAAAGGTAACACGTTAACTGAGATATTTAGATATGTTTGACGCTGTAAGATTTTAATGTGGTCAACACATTTACCCAAGTTACATTTATAACTTTGATCATTTTATAATACAGGTATGTATTCTATTAAAAACAGAAACAAAAAATTATTTGCGGTCATTATTTTATTTCTTGAAAACGTAACAATTATTTTATTTTAGCTTCAGTTTTTCCACTTAGTTTTGACTTATTTCAGTTAACAAAAATGTTTGCATTTAGTTTTCATTTATGATAATAATACCGTCCCACATGTCATCGACGACATTGTGTCAGGTGAGTGAGAAAGTCTCTGACCATTATGCCCAGTTGGTTTTGACGAAACCATAAACTCTGACAAGGATCGAGAGAATTGCGAAGTCCTGAAACCAGAGTGGCACTTCCAATGAGCCGTGAAACACATATGAGTGATTTGTTGATAACAAGTTACAGCACTTCAAAGAATACTCGCATGATATCTTCTTGTTTCTATGTAAACAAAAACAACAGGCCTACACAAATACTACGGTACATTAGTTTCACTGAATGCAACTGAATTCTTCATACAAACTCCCTCTGAAGCTTACGAAAGCATCTCTCACCTGGACCGTAGGCACGAGCCTTCTTGGGGTTGAGTTTGGGTTTGAGCGGGGCTCCAGGCTTCAGTTTGGATTTGGGGAACTGTGACAGATATGTCATAACAGACTGTTCGTCCACACTGGGGTCAATGATCTCCTCAGGAGCGATGACCTAGAATGAAACAAGGTGTTAAAGGTGTTTTCCATACAAACGGCAGTCTGTCAAGTTCCAAAATTGCCATTCATTTTTTTATTATTTTATTGGCGTACTAGTAAAGACCATGGAGATATCACAAATATAAATAAGCTGCCAGTTATAAATGGAGCCAGAATGATCTCAAAAAGAATACAGTTACAAAATACAATTCAGAAATGCACAAGTGAGACCACAAATATTTTCCCAATTGCCCACACAAATACGACTCAAATTCAAAACATTTTTACAAATACGTATCTATCAAGTTCGTGAATTAATTAGCATTAAAAGACTTGTGAATGTTGTTACATTTATTTATGGATCGTTGAAACTGCATTTGCAAAACGTCACATGTATGTGGATCACTTTGGACTTGTGTGGCTATTTTGAGACTTTCCTGCCAGGTTTCGGTTCACAAATTGCCTTTTTTTGTAAATATATTCTTTTTGAGATCATTCTGGCTCCATAGTTATACAGTGTTGCCAAGGACAGTCATTATTCAGAAATATTTCTCAGCGCCTGCCTACTTTTTCAGCCGTTTTGGTTCCAGAAGTTCTATTCCCATTTATTTTTCCATATGAATTTCATAAAGTCCTTCATAAAAGAGCTGTAAGCCATGAACCAAAGCAACCAGCTCTGAGGTGAATCACAACATTACAAACTTTGATTTGAAGCTAAAAAGTATTCGAAAATCAGACAAATAAACAAAGATACAAGACTGTGCACTTAACATCTTCAATGAGGGAACAAACTACAACTATTGCGAATGACGTAAATGAATAGTTTTATATTTTCCCAACATATTTCATTTGATATAAAGTTGTTGATAAGTAAAGAATCAATATTTTTAAAGTACACAGAAGAATATTCAGATATATGCCAATGTGTAGGTAGTTTGAGGGTGTTGGGAGAGAGACTTAATTGAGTCATTCAGGGGAGGGGGAAGTTGCTACAGGTCTCTTTTGGTGCAATTCTCTGATTGGTGGATCTCTCTTCAGGATTATGGGTAGTGTAGTTCTTTAAATAACGTGAACTGGTGGCTTCAACAGAAGCGTATGCCATTGATTAACAAACTGTCTTTATAAGTTATTATTTACTTCCAGAACCAGACTGTTGCACTCTATATTGACTTAAATATCTGTCTGTTTGTCTAAGCTGTTGAATGACCTCAGAAGACTCGGAATGTAGCGCACAAGTCATAGACTACTTTTATGGTGCTTTTCTGTCATTTTTAGAGCTTGGAAACCACTGGTCACTTTTTCATTCAGCGTACATGACTGATTGTAATGACATGAGGTGAGTAAACGATAACAGAATTTTCATTAATGGGTAAACTATTTCTTTATGTGTTTCCGATTAGATTCTTAGAAGAAAATATGGCAATGTTTCCCATCAAGAGAATAATATTTGGAAATGCGCCTGAAAAGTGCTCCCTGAAGTTCCCACAAAATTTTAGTGGCAAAAGATTTAGGGTGGGTTGCACCAATAACGATTAAATTAAGCAGAGTTTAGAGCTAATCCAGGGTTTGTTGAGAAGTTTTATTTTTCTTTGAGTTGTGTTGCACCACTTAATTTTAAATATGGATTAACAAATCAGAGATTAAACTTAACCCGTGATTAAAACGGTCACCTGCTATTAATTTTGTCTGCCATGATGGATTCTGAACTTAGTTGTAGATCGTTATTACACAGGGCCGATCAAGAATGTTAAGAAAATGTTGGAGCAGCGTGTACAATGTCACAAGCTTTAAAATATGGCATCATAGTTTAAGAAAAAAGGACCACACGGGTCTCGGATTGACCACCTCCCCTCGTCAGCACCACTATTATGGCCAGAAATTAACAGCCCATGCTGCCGATTGAAACGAGTTTAAGAGAGGAGAAATAACGATCACCGGTCACTTGTGACCACTCTTGTTAAATGCCGAAATTACACTCTACTCTTGCTTCTCCTCGAGAGATCCATCTCTGTCCGGTGTCTCCGCATGTAAAGGATGGAGAAGCGGGTAATCGTGCCGCTACCGAGGCGAGCCGCCACACTCACACAACGAATTTAAAAGCACACATTGCGACCAACGGCCCAACATATCGGACCATAATAAACAAATAATAGGATAAATGTCTCTGAGGGCTGACGGCACATCCACTGTTCGTTTACCTAGTCATTCAAGTTTAATTGTGATTTTATTTAAACCACCTCAGCTGCAAGTTTGAAGTTAATCCCTAACTGAGATTTAAATAAGATTTTAAAGTATTGGAGCAACAGGATTAAAGTTAACTCAGATTTACTGTGAAATTTAAATCAGGGTCAAATCGATGGTTAAAATGTAACCCTGATGATTTTTAAACAAGGTTAAAAGATGGGTGCAACAAAATTATCAGATAAACCTTGATTTAATCTAAATTTAAGATTACTCCTTGTTGGTGCCCACCCCTAGTGTCATAAATCTGAATCTACTTCTCTAAGGTCATAAGCTCCAAATTTATTTATGAAAAAGACAAGGGTCATGGTTGTCCAAACTGAACATCATTTAAGGAAAAACAGTAAAAAAACTACGCATGAGATAAATCAGATTTTAACCAAGTACAGTTAACTATAATCCACCTATTAATCAGGACTGAAAATATGTGTGTTTGCTGAGGAGTGATTGAGATATGGAGAGTATCGTATTAACTTTGAAAATTTGACTACCTCCTCTTAGGCAAACAGTGTAGCCTTTACTGGCAGATTTGCATGCAAACTATAAATACATTAGCATTATTACTACATAAAGAGCCCATCCTTATTCTTATCTACAGTTGATATTTGCCTATTAGCATGAATGGGGAGAAAGGAAAATACCATAAGCAGCTTTCACTGTAGTGGGAACCTTCAAACACACATAACTCAGCAGATCTAGGGTGCCTTTATGGTGTTTAATGGGAATCTAATGGTAAATGAATGAGGGTTCAAAAGGTCTCCGGCTCACCTGTGGAATTCCGAGCCAGTCATCAGCGAGCTGCATAGCCTCTGTGGCGTTTTCTACGGGTTTCTGTGAGTCCCAGATCTCCCAGTCAGGACACAGGCCTTTAAAACACAAATGGCACATCATTTCAGAACTGTACTAATGTAAAGATCTTCAAAAACATGACAAATGGAACAAGATACATTCATGAGGATGCCATAATTAGAGTGGATAATTGATGCATGTCACTAACTTTGAGAGTTTGTGTGGTCGACAGTGCTAAGTGGTTGATAAGGTGTCCTGTGTGGTTGCTAGGCAGTTGATGATGGTAGATGAGGTGTTCTGAGTGGTTGCTAAGGTGCAACAAAGCAGTTGCTAGGGTGTAACTAAGTGGTTTATATGGTGTTCTGAGTGATTGCTAGGCAGTTGCTGAGGTGTTCTGAGTGGATCCTAGGTCGGATCAAAGCAGTTGCTAGGGTGTAACAAAGTTGTTGCTAAGGTCTTCTAAAAGGTTGTTAGAGAGCAACCAAGATGATGTTGGGCAGTGGCTAGGTGGTTGATTAAGTGTTTTTGGAGGTTGCTAGGCAGTGCTAAGGTGTTTTGAGTGGTTGCTAGGGTGCAACAAAGTAGTTGCTAGGTGGTTGCAATGGTGTTTGGGTTTGATGGGAAGCCATTACAAGTTGCTACCAAGGCGCTACTTAGTGGTTAATAATGTCTTCTAAATATTTGCTAGGGTATAACAATGTGGTTGCTATGGTGTTCTGATGGGTTGCTAGGGCATAACTTAAGCTGTTGCAAGGGTGCAATTAAGAGGTTGTTAGGCAGTTGCTAGGTGGCTGATAAAGTGTTTTGAGTGGTTGTGTTCTGGATGGTTGTTAGGGCATAATTAAGCAGTTGCTGAGGTTTTTTGATTGGCTATAAATGGTTGTGATCACTAGGCTATTGCTATTTGTGTTCTGGGTTGTTGGAAGGTATTCCCAAGTGGTTCAGAGTGGTTGTTAGGGCCTTACTAAGTGGTTACTGATGTGTTCTTTGTGGTTGCTGGGGCGTAACTACGCTGTTTTCAGGGAGCAACTAAGAGGTTGTTAGCCAGTTCCTAGGTGGCTGATAAAGTGTTTGGGTGGTTACTAGGCGGTTGTTATGGTGTTCTGGATGGTTGCTAGGGCATAATTATGCAGTTGTTAAGGTGTTTTGAGTGGTTGCTAGGGTACAACAAAGCAGTTGCTGGGACGTAACAAAGCAACTTGCCTAGGAGTTCTTAGTGGTCACTAGATGGTTGCTATGGTGTCTGGGGTCGTTGGGAAGCCATTACTAAGTGGTTGCTAAAGCCTTATGAGTGACTGCTAAGGCCTTACCTAGTGGTTACTAAGGTTTTTTTAAATGGTTGCAAGGGTATATCAATGTGGTTGCTATGGTGTTTTAAGGGGTTGATAGGGTGTAACTAAAGCTGTTCTAAGGTTGTTAGGCAGTGGTTGGTAAGATGTTTGAGTGGTTGCCAGATCATTGCTAGTCATTTGCTATGGTGTTATGGGTGGTTGATAGGCTGTTGCTATGGTGTTCTGGGTCATTGGTATTACTAAGTGGTTGGTAGGGTCTTCTGAGTGGTTGCTAGGGCCCACTAAATGTGCACTAAAAGGCCTTCCTCACTTTGAATCAGAAACAAAGTTACTCCAACACAGGTACTTTGTTCAGACAGTTCTGCAGTGTAAGACTTATTCACAGCTGTGTTTTGTGGTCAGTTCACTGTCTCTATGTAAAAATGGACCAAACAATTACAGCTGTCCAATAAACAAACGTTTGCATAAAAACACCTTCTCAAACACACACTTTCACCTATAATGTTTAACTCAAACATTCAAACCATCACCTGGAGCACAGCTGTCCACCAGAGCTCCCAGCGCTCTGCCATTCCTCCAGTCCTGACTGAAGTTGGTGATGGGGAGGTCGGGCAATTTGTTCTGGATCCAGCCCAGGAGTCTCTGCTTGGGTGTCTGTTTCTTGGCTTCATCGTCATCTTCATCCTCCCATACTGGCATGGAGATGGAGTAATGGAGAATGAGGGTCCACACCATACCCAGAATCAACTTCAGATTGCCGTCCACAATCGCTTTGCTGTCTGTTGGATACAAGAAGAAAGGAGGTTAAATGACAGTGCTATATTTGGGTTAATATTTGGGTAAACTACCCCTTTAAGATTAGAGTTAATAGGAAAATGAGATAAATGAGCATTTGGTTTAATTCACTTGAAATGTTTCCAGGAGTTTCCGCAGCTGTTAGTTATTATTAAGAGTACGAGAGACATCACTGTCAAGACGCATGTCCACACAACAGCTGTAAGCTTCTGCTCACTTCGCCCACTGGTTGAGTTTAATAACCGCAGGCATGCATTTGTGGGTGTGGTAGACAAACGCACACATGCTCGGTGTCCTGTACTATCAGCGCTCTTCAGCAAACATCCCCTCTGCTTGCCGTAGAACAATCATCGGAGGTGCACTTTAGCACACTGTGGAGTAAAGCAAAGATCAGGGCTGACAGAAATCAGAGCTAAGCTAGCCTGAAATTAGTTTATACATTCTGGTGTACATTTTTCTTAAAATTGCAGACCTAAAATTCCAGTCCCTGCTAATGCCTGACAGTAGACGTTTATATGATGGGTTCCAGTTTATAGTGTTGGGAACCGAGATCTGGTATATTCTGGCACTGCAACACCGCTAATATGTAGCACAAAACATACAACGCAACCAGTATAATGCGATTCCCATACAAACAACATCCTACAGTGCAAAACACACAGCACTAACAATGTAGTCCAACTACTACATTTTAGAAGTATAACAGTAGCGTAGCAGTTTTTGAAATAGCATAGTTTTGAGTAACTAGCTATTTTTTTACAACAAGGAGCAGTGTAGCGTGACAAACGCAAACATAGATGCTTTTCGTCAGATTGTACTGCGCACTCAGAAGTCACCAATTCATTTTAGTGAATAGGTTAGTAGGGTTGCTATATGAACTTGTCTTGCTATATGAATTGCGTTTTGAATTATTTAGGAATCCAATAAAGTGAGAAATCAAGCTTGTGTAGTTCAAAGCACTCGTGTTGCCTTAAAGGAACTTAAACATTTTTAATAGACTGACAGTAGCAGAGCGGTTTTCAAAATAGCATAGTTTTTCCAGTAACTAACTATAGCATGACAAATGCAACGTTGCTGTTATTCGTCACATTATATTGCGCACAATCGGTTAGTCTGAATGGAACACACTTGTCTCGCATTACGAATTGCGCTACGATACATTTCGGAATGTAACGCCACAGTGAAAAAAATGCTTTAATTTACATTTAATCATGTACATAAATTCAACATGATTCAGTTAATTTTCATCAACATATTTGTTCCTCTTGGTTTAGCTCATTAATTGTCAGAAAACAATTTATTAACAGAATTTCAAAATAATGGAATATATACTGTATATATTTTTAAAATTGACCCAATTATGTAGCCTCAACATGATTTTTACATGTGACCCTAACATGATTTATTTCTTCAGTTTTCCATAATATTTGTCACATTACTGATTTGTTATAAGGTTATGCTAGTTAGCTAACGTTTAGCTAGCAATAACATACATTAGCATGCTACATGCTTGAGTAAAGCAACATACAGCATGTTGTTTGTGTACCCGTCCTCAATCTAAGCAAAAGCTCCACAATGGTAACCTAGCGTAACAGAATTGGTTCCCAAAATCCCAAAATAACAACATTAAACACTAAGTCTCGCAATTTTCTCATCTTGCTCAAAAATGCATAAAATAACACCTCATTTCAAAATTTTTACTCCACATCAAGTCCCATGAAAAGCATGCTGGGAACTAAACCTCCCCTGCCCTAATCCCCTTGCCTTTGTTGTTGAACATACTTGATTGGTTCACATTCACCCTACATAATGTAATTTAGTAGAGTGCACATTTAAGTAAACTACATTAAATCGAAAGCAAAGAAAACAAGTTTAGAAGAGGAACAATTTTGTTGTGTAGATCACAAATAATATGATTTAGTAAACCAGACAGCCTGCGTTTTCCCGTTATTTCAGTGCATGTAAAAGTGAGCTTTTGTAGCAAGATGCGTTGGTGTTCACATACTTGAATTTCGCGCCTAACTGAGATGCTTATTGTTTTCGTGCATGGTAAATGATGCTCCAACTGTAAATTGTATCATCTGATATTTATATACAGCATTTAAAGATATTATTTGCTTAAGTTAATGCAACTTTGTTATTTACTCCCAAGTAACGCATAGTATGGCGAACTACATTTTCAAAAGGGTAGGCAATGAGTAGCTTGTAGGTTGGGAAGCTATTTTCAAAATAGTTTCCCCAACAATGATGCATTCCAACTTAGTAAAAAAAACATAATGTGTACATATTTTTGTAATAAGCCAGCAAAAACCAGCCAGAAAGTAACCGAAAAAAAAAACAAAAACAAATTTGTGTGCTTAAAGTTTTATAATAACCTAGTGACCCTGGTTCACTCTCTGCAGGGTCATGTGTATCAGTCCGACACCCCCACTGGTACAACAAACCAGACGGGTGGAATGTTCTGGCAGCGTTTGGAGAGGGCGGGACGGAAGATTCAGTGTATCTCTGGACTGAAGGCCATGGCCGAGCATAATTCATTAGCGATGGACTCAAGGGATAAAGCCGAGGTTCCCGTTTAATGGGATCTCCATACTCCCCTTGTGAGGGGGGAAAAGCTCAACAATAGAACGACACTACTGCAATTGTTCACATTCAGGGAGCTACAGAATGAAGGTTGCCATGACAGCAGGAGTTGAATCTGGCACTGGCAACCTTCATGAATAATAGATGAATGCCAGCAAGTTTTGTAAAGTTGCAAATAATAAATGCACATAGACCACAGATGTTGTGTTTAAATGTTCATGCTGAGAGAACACAGAGAAGTTAAAATCCTTGAAAACGGCATCCGTAAAATCTTTATTCTCCCTATCAGAGTTAGACATTCCAACTGGATGATAATCAAACGAGGGAAGGATAAATCCAAACAGACGTCTAAAAACAGTGATTACAAAA
The DNA here is from genome assembly GCF_019703515.2 of Myxocyprinus asiaticus. Classification (NCBI taxonomy): domain Eukaryota; kingdom Metazoa; phylum Chordata; class Actinopteri; order Cypriniformes; family Catostomidae; genus Myxocyprinus; species Myxocyprinus asiaticus. The sequence goes on along the minus strand of NC_059380.1, from coordinate 39,888,385 downwards.
AGGTGTCCGAACACTGACATAATCCAATAATGATAATACGCAAATGATCAACTACCTGAAATGAGTCAGTATGTGTCCTTACAGTACCACTAAAAATGGGGAGGATTTAGTGAATTGCACGCAAAGCCTAAAAATATAAACATTTAAGAGTACAGTAAGATGACTAGTCCAAGAGCTGGTGGTGGGGTTAACACTTCAAACTATTGCTACATTTTACAGTCCAACACTCCAACACCAAGAATCAAAATTTGTAGGCTGCATCCACACTAATTTGTTTGACATTTCTTTCTTTTAAATTTTTCCTTTTGAAACGCTAAATTTTCGTGGAGGAAAATGCCGTTCCAGTGTGAATAAGTTGCACCATAAATGTAGTGAAATCAATGCATTTTTAAACAACAAAGTATTGTGCACGTAGCCTCAGTTATATTTTTCACAGTAATATTTCTGGGAAGAGCACTTGTAGCAAAACTAAACATACTGCAGCATGTCAATGCTCTATACGCAGCCCGAATGCAAATTCAGAACAAGCCATGAAGTAGTCATTAGAACTTGGGAGACGGTAAACGCTAGCCCATGCGAAGAAATTTTGCATTTAAGTCTGGGGAAATCAGGCAAACTCTGAATTACATTTGTTTATGACTCGAAGACGTGACCAATAGAAGATTGCAAGAAATAAAGACGAATGCAAATACATTAGTTTGAGAATGTAGGGAGAGCGACTTGATTGCGTCATTCACAGTGCATACCATGCAGAGCTCTTTTCGTGCGCTTTGTTTCCCATGATTCTCCAGTAGGTGGATTTTAAATGGAATTGTTACTTCCAGAACCAGACTGTTGTGCTCCATTTCACATGCTCAAAGCCTACTGTTATAGTGGCTCCATAAGTATTATACCCAGTGAGTGTATAGCCTCCTTTTATGCAGGAAAAATCGTAATACAATTTTTGCACAGATTCCTCTAGAATACATGTGTGCAGCTCCAAGACTTAGCAAGGGTCAAGTAGGGTTTGTAAATGTAAACCCATGAGCTTGTTGAGCTCTAGTTCTCCTGGTGCCTGGAGCTTCAATATTGATATCTCCTTGTGAACAGCTCTACATAGATCAACAAATGCTTATGCAACTGAAGAATTATCATCAGACCAGCTGTAGATTGTTCCTCCCTAACATTACATGGAGCCACTGCCATCATGGAGGGTGGCCAACCAATATGAATCTCAAAATTAGCATCTGTTCACTGAGAATCCAATGAGCTTTGTGTCAGTCAAACTACTGCATTCAAAACGGGCCATAAAAGCCTAGTGAAGCAACTTCGCAATGAAAATTTATATTTCTCATATAGTGGTAAAGTATTGTGTAATTGCCATTGAAAACCTTAACTAAACAACAAATGGCTTTCTAGGTTTTAAAATTCTGCCAAAAAGAAATTTCATTAGCTAACCATTTCAAAAGGAAATATTATAAAATTATGGGTTTTAATTAGTCAATAAGCAAAATTACACCTACTGATCTAACAGCAATTCTGCAACTGTAGGTCGAAAGTTCTGCAGCTGAAATCGGTGAATCTGAAATTTTAAATCACTGCCCCCAGTGGACAAAGTGGGAAGTGTTGTTGAACACATGAGCACGTGAGCTCCAGTTTCAAAGGTGAAAAGTCCACATATTGGCACCAAAACAAGTTGCATTTCTAATTGTAAATGGTGTAATAGTCAAGAGGAATGCATATTTTTTCAACCCTACCCTAAACCTAACCGTTAGTGGAGTACAAATTTAATTTCAGAGCAAAAATGCAACCAATAATTCACACTCATAACAGAGCGTTTACATGCATGGTCTTAAACCAGGGGTTTTCAAAGTGTTAAACAGTAAGCCCCCCCCCCCACAAAATTTGCAAGACTGCGCCCCCTGTATTTATTATTGTATTTATTTATCTTTTGATTTACTTGGTGAATTTATCATAATTCTCTGCGCCATCCCTGACATGCCCTGGCGCCCCCCTGGGGAGGCGCACTTCCCGGTTTGACAACCATAGTCTTAAACAGATTATGCTCAATAAGCAGACAAGGTGTGTATTCATGTAAATGCATTAAACAGCATTCCTTTATCGGTGTAAGGTCATATCCGCTGTAAGTCGTCGTCGATTGTCAAGGGTAGATTTTTCCCCCATTACGTGGATTTTCACCTTAAATCGCATGCCTCTTTACGGTTTGACGTCAAAAGCAATGAATAACGTGATTATTTCAAATGTCATGTAAACGAGGATTTCTTGCTTTGTCGGATTTTTCTAAATAAGCTAATTTTTAGGAGTACTCAAGTTAAAAAAGGTTTTAGTTTTGCAAGAGTTTTTGTCATTCTGTAAACAATTACACTATTATTTCATTCTTTCCCCTCACTGGCGTGTCTCCCTTGGCTCTGCTTTTATGAGATTAGGTGTGAATCAGAGGCACGACTACAGAATTTCCTCAGGGCGGGTCTCCTTAACTCAGAGCATTACGCCAACCACTCTCTCATGCCTGAGAGATATAATAAGGGTTTACCCACAAACCCTCAGAGTATGTGGGCTGCAGGGATCTCCAATGGGCAGATTTGCTTTCTCAGATCTTTCCATACTGTCACCAGAGGGTTTTGGTAAAAATCAAGATTTCAACTCCTCTGGAAAAGGACTTTTAGCATTCACGTATCAACATAAAAAAAGACATCAAATAGGGGACCAGAGTCGGGGAATTACTACAAAAAGTAGAGGCGTTACAAACTGTAATGTTTTTGGTTAGATATAAGCAATTCGTAGGTGAAGTGTCACGAAAAGTGTAAACAGTCACGTTTTCAAAACATCGTTTGAGTATACCAACCAGTTCAACAGTGGCTCAACCAATAACATGAGTTTGGGGCGCGACTATCTTTGTTGACAACAGTCGAAGTCTTTGAGAAACTTGTTTAACAACCGTTCCGTTTGGTGACAGTGGTGCAGGAATGATCAAATTCACCTTAAAAGTACATTTTCAGTAGCGTGACAGTCATTTGGCGGTGTAGCTTTTCTAGTAACAAACCACTTTTCCTAACGATTTTTAATATATGGTTTGTGCACACAGCTTTACAGCCAAGCAAACTGAAGAAATGATCAAACATACTCTCCTAAACTCTCCTGGATCTCATATGTAGCACTGAATCGGATTCATTGAGGGGAGTTGTTCCGTTTGGACGATTCATTTCAAATAAACCAGTTCAAAAAAATTAAGTCCATTTGCTGCATTTTGACATATTTTTAGCAAAATATTTTTAGTAAAATGTTTTTGACTAGGGGGTATTCTATTTTTCTGTTGTATTTAGTGTAAATGTATCTGTTCAAATTTAATGCTGTCACTCTAATTGAGGATCATTCATTCAAAAGCCCCATTTTTTAAGCCAGAAAAATATGGCTTTTCTTAAATTATGTCATTGTACAGTCCTTAAGTGGTTTCAATGTAGTTATAGCTACTTTTGAAAATAACTTGTAGTGTAGCCAACCTCTTTTTTTAAAGTGAAGCTTGACTGCAATTTAACTAATTCATTATGAGTAGCTTGTATCTTGGCAAACTACCAGCCTGACCTCATGAAAATTACATGAGTGGCGATATTTATGCAAAATTATATTACGTGGTTCTTTACACGTATCATGGCGGTTTCGAGGTGAATGTCCACTAAGTGGCGCTCATAGCGAGTTGATACTCAACTGATGATCTGCCTTTTTTCTTGTGATTTGTCTGAAAAAAAAAAAAAGTCATTGTTGTTGTAGTGCGTCTAGTGTTCATTTCACCAGGAAATTGCCGCAATACGAACAACGAGCCACGTAAAAATCATTTTGCAAAAATGTAACATGATTCTATGACTTTTTTTATACATAGAAATAAGAGTACACTGAAAAAAAGCCTTACTTCATTTTCATTAATGTTTACTACACAAAATATCACTTTTAAGCTGAATTTAGAGAGTGGTATAAATTAAATGAATAATCTTAAATTCCCTGAACTTCTTTTGCTTACAAATCCATAAAATTAAGATTTTAAGTACTAACTCAAATAATCAGGTACAGAAATGAAGTTGTGGGGAATACCCATAAGCCCTTGCGCTTGGATAATTTAAGCATGTTTGTTTGGTCAAAAGAAACGTATGTGGGCATTTAATTAGTTGCAATTAAGAATTCATAGAGATTTTAGCTCTTTTTAGTATTATTGATGTTGTTTTACTGTAAATAGCTGTTTTGTGTAAAGTCACCATTAGGGTGAGAAGTGTTCCACAAGTGGTCAACTTGGATCCTGTTCAATCCATGCAAGTTTTTCATGCACATGTGAATATGCATAGCTGAAGTGCAGCTTTATGTACACTTCTTTGGGGAATCAATTTTAATGACTGCCTTGGTTATTATTTTCTTTAGAGCCAAGTAAATCAAGCAGAAACAGTGATATAAATGTTAATTTTAACCTTTATATTAGTTGATGAATATTATTTGTGTGACAGATATTTTTAAGTAAATAAAGTTGAACAAACTGATACAGTTGTGTATATCTTAAAGGTTTAATCGTTGTGCTGATATAAAATATCCATTAGTTGAACTGACTTTAAATATATACGTAGCATCTTTGTTTCACACGTTAAGTAAATCCAACACATTTTTTTTTCAGTATAGATTGACTGTTGTTGAGTTAAAGGCCTAAATTCTGAGTAGCTTGGCAGACTATAGTTTAGGAGGGATCTGGTTATTTCCCACCGCACGACACATGGGGAACATTTCAGTCATTCACAATGATAAAGAGACATCTTGGAAAAAACCTTAAATTATTTTCCACCAGTATATGTAAAGATAATCCTCACTGGTCAAACTCAACAGTCAAGATCACAGGCCAAAAAGAGAAAATTTATGTTTCATTGAGATTTTTCAAAAGGAATGAGATGAGTTGGACCTGTCAGAGTTAAGCCCGTCCGTTTGACAACAGGCACATGCACGAGAGCACCATCTGGAAATGTGTTTCGGCTGGAGTGGAGTAACATGCAAAGACTCCACCCATAAAAGCCGTCATACAGTATCCACATTACATCTCTGTTCATCACATGGTCATGGCCAGCCCAAACTGAACATCAGAGAGGTTTGGGAGAGGGAAAACCATCCAGAAAAAGAAGTGAAATAGTTGTGAAGCAGATCTACACGGTGGGTAAATCACCCCTAAATCAGAAGACATGAGAAAGAGGCGCATTTTAAAATATTTTGAACTGTGATGTGTATTTTCAAGATAATTAAGCACTCCTACCTGATACTTATTACCATAATGCGAAAATATATAAAGTGTTTTAGTATTTGAAGTGCTGCCTTTATGTTAAGCTGATTTTAATAAAATCACTGTAGTAACTTTTTACTGTTATACCATAAAAACTCTGTATTTGTGACACTCATTCAACATATGTCCACACAAATTCTCATTACTGAAATGCAGGGGGAAAAAACAGGTAAAACATTTGAACCTCATGGTACTATTTGTTGTAATGCATTTAAAACAATTATTTAAATCAGCTTAGAGTATTTTTTTTAACAGAATACAGTAAAAATGAATAAAATTTGAATCTTCATTGAGAATAATGAGAATTACCAAAAAAACAAAAAAAACTGGCAATGCATTCTCATTGTTGATAATTTTGGTAGAAAAAATGCTGAATTGTCATGTAAGTAACATTGCAATGCAAAAAAAAATAATTATATATATATATTTAATGGTCCTAAAATGTGCTTTATTTTATTAATACAAAATAGAATTGCTTACTACTTTTTTGATTTTGAAGACGTTTTCATGAGTCAATCATGTAGTATCAGATGTATTCAAGTATTAGTCAGTCTGTCAATCAAACAGTATCAGCGAAACTAAAAACAAAATTTTAAATCAAATGCATCTGTGATGAAACCAAGAATGCAGGTGATCACTCATCTTGTGAAGCAAAAATGAAAGCAGCAGTCATCCATTGACCAACATCCGGCAATATATTCACACAGATAAAATGATTGCGGGATAGAGATCATTGCTTGTGCTGGTCACCATAGAGACAAAGCAAACCGAAAAACAACAATACTTGAGGAAGAGGGAGGGAGGCAGGACCAGTTTCCAAACAATTCATCTGTTATTGCCTTTGAGTCACGATTACGACACTTGCAGACCTCTTGAAGGCCACGAGGCCACTGACAGCAAACTATAGAGCTGCAGGATATAGTTAACAATGATTATCTCAAAAGTCTTTTTATAAAAGTAAATATATAAGCCAAGATGTCAAAATTCTTGAAATTTGTGCATTTGCCCTGTAATGGCTTAAAAGGGTGTCTTTTTCCCCAAACAGAGGAAACTATTTCAACCAAGTACATTCAAAATGCTAACAGCAAGTAAAATACAGTAAGGAAAAATCTAGTTTTAAATAATCATGGCATACTTTCTCAAGTTTTTCCCAAAATAAACTAAAAAAAACAATATTTCATTATTTTTGTTTAAATACACCAGTATAACAATGCATATATGACCATATCCTGTATATTTACCATATTACATAGTTAATCTGATTAAATTACATTTTCAATTAAATATATACAAAATTACATACAAAATTAAATTAAATTTGAAAATAAATATGTAATTACACATGCTAATTCTATTAAACTGAATATATAATTATATACACTAAATTGTATTAAATTAAATTTGAAATTAAATATTAAATTACATATACTGAATTCTATTAAATTAGATTTAACATTAAATAGAAGACAGAGTTAGAGACCCTATTAAAAACAAAATAAAAAGCACATTAAATCATTGCAATACACACAATGATGCTTCATTTTATGCTGGCAACAAAACAGTGAGATTATCATATATATATCATGCAGACCATGTTTAATAATAACAATAACGTTTATTTCATCAAGACACAGTTGTGTGTTTTTAGAGAGTTGTGAGTTATAAAGTTGTGCCTACACGTAATTCAATAGGGCTTTCCTGCCCCATTCAGTAACTTGTGAGCCACACCTGTGCTGCAGGACCTGAAACCTTGTTAAGGTAATATGTAACTGAACGAGAGACGCCTGAGGAAAGAGATGTTTTCATTTTGACAAGAGGAACAAACACCTGTTGTGTGTAATGACACACTGCGCTTACTACCAGACAGATAACGTTAAATGTTCAGTCATGACATACTCACGATGACGTGACCAAGACAGAAGACACAATCTGCTAAAGAGCACAAGCCGTGAGCCATGGTATTTTTAGCAATAGTACCTCCAAACTAAACTGAAACTGGTTTGAAACGCTTTCAAAAGTCATACAGGTTTAGAACAACATGCAGGTGAATAAACGTTGACCGTATTCTCATTTATGGGTGAACCATCTCTTTAAGAGCTCTATTTCAAAGTATTCTTCTTTTAAGAGCAGGATATAAAGCAATATCTCACCATCTCATCGATCTTTACATGCACAAAAGATACAAGTGTGTGGTTAGCAAACATGGCCAAACAGAAAAACTAAAAGAACAGCCTTTTTATTTTATTTTTTAAAACAAATGTGCAATGTTTGCCTGTTGTAAGATGACAGGTTACAGTATGAAAGCTGCACATGCCTGTGAGCACTAAAATAAGCTTTTGTGGCCCCTGTAGATTCAGTATGGCGCTAAATCAGCAATGCGAGTGATCAAATACCTCAAAGTGAAACTGACTCACAAGACTTTATACTCCATTTCGGCTCAACATATCACCACTGAAATTACTTGAGAATTTCTCTCTTTAAATATTACTTTCCATTGCATGTCTTCCCAAACAGTCTGTACCATGAAATAATGTTTATCATGTTGTACTAAAACATCAAGTCTCTGATCTGAAAGAACAACTGTGGCCCCAAAAAGTTATTTGGACACTTAATGGGATAGTTCACCAAATAATGAAAATTCTCTCATGCCTTCCCAGATGTGGATTTTTTCTTCTGCAGAACACAAATGAAGATTTTTAGAAGAATGTCAGCTCTGTAGGTCCATACAATGCAAGTGAATGGTGAACAGAACTTTGAAGCTCCAAAAAGCACATAAAAAGGCAGCATAAAAGTAATCCAGTGGATTAATCCATGTCTTCAGAAGTGATAATGATAGGAGTGGGTGAGAAACAGATCAATATTAAAGTCCTTTTTTACTATAATTCTCCTCCCTGCCCAGTAGGTGGCAATATGCATGAAATATGTGAAACGGCAAAGGAGGGTGTGGCCGGGCCGAGAGGATTCACGGCCGGCGCCGAGTTGCCCAATCAGCGGGAGAGAGATAAAAGGAGTCGGGGACGCCAGAGAAAGAGATGCACGCAGCAGTGTTTTTTGTGTGTGCTTTGTTTCAGTTCAATGTTTTATGTTGAATTCAAGTATTTTTGATCCTCCTTTCCTGATGAACGAGAGGCTTGTCTGCCACAAAGGGGAATAGCGTGGCATTAAAAGTGGACATTTATGTTACAAGAAATTGAGATTTTGTCATTTTTCGGTGAACTACTTAAGTTGCCCTTAAAAAAAGATGAATGTTGCATAGCATTAGATAAACTATCAAAGCAGGTGGCATTCCTTTAAAAGAAAGATTTTTAAGCAATACATTTCACATTAAGTGGTTGTTAGCTTTGAAATGACAAAAACTTATGCTGTTAAGACAATGTATTTGGATACTTTCTAGTTGTTAACGGAAAAATGAGCAGCATTTGATGACACTTGCTTTGATAAAATACATTTGGCGTATGTGTTTAAATACTTTTTGAAGTCACAATATATGGTATAAAACCTCTTAAAAGTAAAAACTCAAGTCTTAAGTCAAATACATGGTCAAGTGAATGTGGGCCTGGATGCACCTGGACAACAAACAGGATGCAACATGCGACTTTGCCAAGTTTAAAACAAAAGGAGAGACAAACATCATGACTGTCCTTTGTGTTCGAGAAGGAAAAATATGCCAACACCAATTCATTAAACTGACCTGATGTCTAACCATCATGAGTGTGTGCTTCAAAGAGTTTCGATTCACAAGTTTTTGAAGCAAATCGACTTGTTTTTGCATTAAAAGAATTATGTGCAAAGTGTAACATGCAAAATTTTACAAATGAATTTTAAAATAAAGTCAAGAGTTCTCTAAAATTCTGGTCCCTAGATATGGAAATGTTCATCAACAGAAGCCCAGTGCTGGACAGCGAGCCCTCCGCCCTACATGAACATGTCCACAGGAATCTGGGAGTTTTTGAAACTGTGAAAACAGTGCGATTTTCTGTCCGAGTGTGATTAAATGTTGTTGAATGTATTATCACCGAGCTACCATGGGGCCACTTTGGAAACAGAGAGGCGCTTGTTTCACGGCACTCTTAAAGCAGATCCATAAATAAAGCGGACAGCTTCCTTTGTCAGACGCTGGATTCCGACGGGGAGCCGGAGGGGGATGGGGGGCTCAAAAAAGCTCATTATGTGCAAGATACCAACCATGGCTTATATCGGACACTCCATTTCTCAAAGACACCTGAGAGTCTGCCTCGGCTCCGGTTCTTAATTTGGATCCAAAACAGCGCTTTATCGATCTACATGAAGATTAAGATTACTCATTTCCTGTGCTGTTGCTCATTACCTCATGGGTGATGTCATGACCCACAGATGGGAAAGACCATACCATGCACAAAGTGATTATTTTATGTTGTTCTGGAAAGCATTACAAATCTTTCACTAAACGTGCTTTGATGGGCCAACTAGGGCGACAATGTTGGACAAGTTAAAGGTGATAGTTCACCCAAAATTGAAAATCCGGTCATGTTTAGTAGAATGTCCAAGCAGGTTTGGAACAACACGAGGGTGATTAAATGATAATCGAGGTGAAAAAAGGTGAAAGAGGGAAAAAAAATCTCCCCTTAAGCAGATAATTATCATGATTCATTGGCTGAAAATGACTCGCATGCCTGTACAAATGGGTCTCTTTATTCAACGCAGGCATTATAATTGCATTACATCACATGCGTTTCATCTTTAGGTTTATAACATGTCATTTTTTCGTAAACAAACGCATTGACAGAGGAGGAACAGGCAAGTAAAAGTAGTAAATCTTGTGAAAATCACACTCTTTGTCTTCAAAGAATGCATTTAAAGCTGTCAGGCCTCTAATCTAAAAGTGCTGACAAACAAGAACATCATGAAACAGGATCTCACACGGCAACATGAGTATTGCTTAGGCAGAGCAAAGTCCCGTGCACTCACGATTTGGGGTGATTTGTGTCTCAACAACACAACTAACTGGATAGATATGCTTTCTGGTAAATGAAAGTGGTGTTTGCCCTTGAAAAACACTGCGCCACAATGCTAGGCTGTTGCTATATGGTTGCCAGGGTTTTCTTGGTAGTTGCCAAGTTGTCAAGAGAGTCGAGAGAGCCCACCCTCAAGTCTTTAAGACATTCTGGTTTCTAGATAAGGCTTGAGTGCCTGCTTCAATGCAAGTCAATGGAATTTATCACCCGTTTTCTCTCTCGCCATGTGAAAATGGTAATTCTGATTACTTCAAAAAGTAATAGCACAGCTCTCCTCAACGATCAGCACAATTTGAGGGATCATAGCACAAGCCAAGTCAAAAAAATAAAAAAAGTAAATGCAAAGTTTTGAAAAACTCCTGAGCAATAGTAACAATGTACATTCAAATGCAAAAAATTTTTGCAATTTTAGGCCCCATACACAATTATTTGTTTCCTAAGAGAGTGCTTTAAAAAAAAAATATATACAATATTAAGTGCCATTTGGTTTATTCTTATTTGTTGCATCCTATAGTGGTATCTAGTAGCTTTTTTTCCCCTAACTTGAAATAATGTCTTTAAAATTCGAATATTAGTAATGTTTATGTGAAAAATGTGAATTTAGTTTCTCAGCATGCCTCCGCAAACAGCACTAATGGACCTTTTTTAACCTGTGTTCCTCGTTATATACATGTAAACAGCCACGTTCCCTACTGGGAAAACAGTAATCAAGTCTGAAATTAACGGTGAGAGTTTGTGCGTGTGTTTGTGGTGTCAGTAATCAACAGCGTAAACTCCAGACGCCCGGGGATTCTTGGTTTGGTAGCAGTCAACAGTCCGGCGCCTCTGCCCTCGGTCACGGTGTCTCCTAAGAAATTACATCATCTGCAGACGCCCGTAACAGAACACGTGGGGCTTTACCTACAGGAGGGCATTCCATTCCCATGAGATCATGACCATCCCCCAGGAGGGGCCAGCCAATCAGAGCCAGTTGGGATACAAAGACCCTCAACCACATTAACAGTCTAGTCAGGTCACCAAAAACACCCAGTGAGCCAAGTCTAAACTACTGAAGTCCTCACCATGCTGCCACTTAAAGTCCTGCATTCAATTATTAACAGTTTTTACTTAGCCAAATGAACAGTGGTAAAAAACAAAAAAACAACTAAGATTTACTAGGGGAAACCAATATGGCTAAAAGGGCTTGTTGAAAGGAATAGTAGTAATGAAAACTATTTATTTATGCATGCTTCTGTTGTTTCAAACCCATACAAATTTCTTTCTGGGGCTGTGAAGCACCAAAATGACAAAAAAGCACCATAAATGTATTTTAAAAGTCTTCCATACTCTGAAATTCAAGGCAGACTTTAAATGTTGTAAATTTGAGTTTTTGTAATTCTAATTATTCTCATTAGATTCTAATAACTGTAATATATATTCAAATTAGCATAAATTAAAGTCAGTACAACAAATGGTACTTTGATGTATAATACTTGACAAATGTACATTGTAATACATTATTTAGAATTTTAACGGGAAAAAAAAAAATTAGCTGACTATTTACGTTGGAAAATTTAAACATACAATTTTAATTTAAGACATGTAATTTTTCCAGTAAAATATTGGAAATAAATGACAATTTTAGAAGTTAAAAAGTATTATCTACTTTATAGTTTAAGGATAACTTAAAGTAAATAAACTCAGCAAAAAAAAGAAACGTCCCTTTTTCAGGACACTGTATTTTAAAGATAATTTAGTAAAAATCCAAATAACTTTACAGATCTTTATTGTAAAGGGTTTAAACAATGTTTTCCATGCTTGTTCAATGAACCATAAATAATTAATGAACATGCACCTGTGGAACGGTCGTTAAGACACTAACAGCTTACAGACGGTAGGCAATTAAGGTCACAGTTATAAAAACTTAAGAGACCTTTCTACTGACTCTGAAAAACACCAAAAGAAAGATGCCCAGGGTCCCTGCTCATCTGCGTGAACGTGCCTTAGGCATGCTGCATGGAGGCATGAGGACTGCAGATGTGGCCAGGACAATAAATTGCAATGTCTGTACTGTGAGAGGTCTAAGACAGTGCTACAGTGAGACAGGAAGGACAGCTGATCGTCCTCACAGTGGCAGACCACGAGTAACAACACCTGCACAGGATCGGTACATCCAAATATCACACCTGCGGGACAGGTACAGGATAGCAAAAACAACTGCCCGAGTTACACCAGGAACGCACAATCCCTCCATCAGTGCTCAGACTGTCTGCAATAGGCTGAGAGAGGCTGGACTGAGGGCTTGTAGGCCTGTTGTAAGGCAGGTCTTTACCAGACATCACCGGCAACAGTGTCACCTACGGGCACAAACCCACCTTCGCTGGACCAGACAGGACTGGCAAAAAGTGCTCTTCACTGACGAGTCACAGTTTTGTCTCATCAGAGGTGATGTACGGACTCGCATTTATCGTCGATGGAATGAGCGTTACACCAAGGCCTGTACTCTGGAGCGGGATCGATTTGGAGGTGGAGGGTCCGTCATGGTCTGGGGCGGTGTGACACAGCATCATCGGACTGAGCTTGTTGTCATTGCAGGCAATCTCAACGCTGTATGTTACAGGGAAGACATCCTCCTCCCTCATGTGGTACCCTTCCTGCAGGCTCATCCTGACATGACCCTCCAGCATGACAATGTCACCAGCCATACTGCTCGTTCTGTGCGTGATTTCCCGCAATACAGGAATGTCAGTGTTCTGCCATGGCCAGCGAAGAGCCCGGATCTCAATCCCATTGAGCACGTCTGGGACCTGTTGAATCGGAGGGTGAGGGCTAGGGCCATTCCCCCCAGAAATGTCCAGGAACTTGCAAGTGCCTTGGTGGAAGAGTGGGGTAACATCTCACAGTAAGAACTGACAAATCTGGTGCAGTCCATGAGGAGGAGATGCACTGCAGTACTTAATGCAGCTGGTGGCCACACCAGATACTGACTGTCACTTTGTTCAGGGACACATTATTCCATTTCTGTTAGTCACATGTCTGTGAAACTTGTTCAGTTTATGTCTTAGTTGTTGAATCTTTATATGTTCATAGAGTTTACATGTAATTCTATGGTAAAATGTGCTTTTACAAGTGAAAATATGATTTACCTTTCAGTTAATGGTGAAAATGTATAGTTTAATAACACAATACATGTACAATAAACAATTTTTTTTAATTATGGTGAAAAACAATTCCCAGAAGTCTCTTTGTGAAACCTTTTTTCATAAAATAAACAGGATTTATTTATGATGATGATATTAGCCATAAATTAAACAATTTTCTGTGTGTAGATATATTTAATCATAAATTTTACAGGATTTTGTTAGTGCAGATATTTTTCACCGTAAATGTAACAATTTTTTTTACAGTTAAGGCACAATTCTTTTTTCGTATTACAATTATGAGAATTTGAGGATGAGAACAGACACACCAAAAATAAGCTCTTTAAGCAAAACATAATATTTAAGTTTCTTTTGATTTTGGATTGAAATATGACCTGGTTGTGTTCTTGGCAGGTTTCGCAAGATTCACCCTGTCATTTCAGACGTGAAGAAAGTTCTAAACAAACAAATTTTTAATAACATGCACTGATGCATCATTTATTAAGAAAGTAAATGGGGCAAATTTTGTGTTCATGTCATTAAAAAGGTTCCGCTTTGTCTCTGTGTGAGCTGTTTTACTGGTACATGATTACATGCTATTATGCTGGTCTGGACTGTGTCGCTCTGAGATCTGGACATATGAGGAAACACTTCAACAGTGTGTGGAATACCAGAACTCAATAACGGCATATAATAACCTGCAATCATAAGTCATTACACTAATGCATTTATCTCAAATTACCATGCATTTGTAGTGAGAGGGTTTTGAAATCAGGAGATTAGAAATCTACAAATAGAAAAAGCTTAAATGAAACAGGAAAACTACCCATTTAGAAATGGTAAAACAGGCTTTTCTATTTGAAATGAGTTTGATTTAATATGGAAACAATCTCAAAGCTTGACTGACATAAGTGGATTTTAGAGGAAATAATTGCTACAAAGTCAAACAAAAGCCCAAATTCACAAGCACAACACAATGATAAAATTGTTTTACATCCTGGACAACAACAGACGACCAGCCCGGTTTCTCTGGCCACCGCTCACAATTCTGCCCCTCGTTTTTGGTCAAACTTTTGCATATTCATGAAACACCTGAGTTTAGTTTTCACGTACGCAAGGGTATGGTGGGGCACTCTAGAGTTTAAGCCCCACATTTATTACAGTTATTCCAAAGCGATGAGCTCATCCTCCTACAGGACATGCAGATGATGTTTGCACTTAAGTGCTGGGAGGCGAGCATATGGTTTATACGACGTATTGTTTTAATCTCACCCACTTACTCAGTGTGCATGGGAGTCGTTAAGAGGAAGGCTGCGTTTTGAAGGGTTGCTGGAGGAGTTATCTGAGGATTTCGCTCAGAATATTGAGTCAATTCATGGCCAAAATCAGCCAAAAAAATAGAAAACACGAGTCTCATTTGGATGGTTTTTGTGATGTATGATGGAAGTGCATCATTAAAAACAATGTGAAGTTAGACAGAGGGCTGGAAAATTTTACACCTTAATTTCAGCAATTAATAGTTTTTGTTTAACACATTAAAAATGGCTAAAACAAGCCAACACGCTAAAATTGGCATATACTGTATAACTCTCCAGGAGGTACATGCTCTACTCTACTGCACATCCTAACACAGACACTGATTGTGTAGAGCAGTGCACACATCTTCATTACACACGACGCATGTCCAGGGAATAAACATGGGAGTGGATTTACTGTATGGAAAATGGAGACTTCACCCGCAAGCGGTGAACCAGGCGTGTGAAGGGCAAGCTGCCGTATCTCTTTGCATCACCCAAAACCGCTCACACTTTCATCTGAACCACAGCCAAAAGTGAAATCACCTGATTGAGATCCAGCGTGTGCGCAAGAGAGACTGAGAAGGACCTGTCCATTCAGCAAGCTGCAGAGAGGTAAACTTGTAGAGACTGAATGGCAGCCATTTTAACATGTGCATATTTAAATAATTAAAATAAATGGATGAATAACCAAGTTCTTTGGGACAAAGTATAAAGAAAATATATTTATGATTATATTTTTTTAAATATTTGTTGTAATACATCATGAACCATGATTACTCACAGAACACTGTGTGATTAATTAGTAAAAAAGAAAACAAAATTTGATTCACAGCCCTAATATAATAATATTCTGCAGAAAGTAAATGGAGCCTACATTTAGGACCATTAAGAATTTTTGCACTGTGACATTTTCAGGACACTTCAGCACATTATAACCCCCAATTCTCAATGACGTAACATCTGGACATTTTACAGTTACTATTCCCATTGTTTTCAATGACATTTCTCATTACCTTAACACATAGGGTTTAAATATTTGCACACTGACAACGATTTAATAACGATTCTTTACTTACGATTAAGATGCATTGTGAAATCTGAAATGTGGTCACGAATTAATTAAATTCGATTATTTTAGAATGATTTATGGTTATTTAAAATAATAATAACAACAACAACAACAACAACAACATGCACAGCACCAAAACCAAATAAGGAACAAAAAGATTGAGTAACGAATAATGAACGATTTCACTGAGTGACAGGTTGACTCATGACCTGTTGATCAAAAAAAAAAAAAAAAAAGCTACAAATAAATAATTTTCACAGGGGATAAAAATAATGCATAATACAGTTTCATGGCTAGTTATAAATCTTTCTGGCTGGTACATTTCCTCAGTTCACTCGCCATTAGCAGGAATTGCACAAAGTTAATTTTGTACCCTGATAAGTCTTCTGTTGATTTTGTTGCTAATGTAAGGAAACATAAGAGGATATAGGAAGGCAAGAAAAATTCCAGTGTGCACAAATGTACTTTCACACATCCCATAATTCTCTTGAGAATCCAGTTTTCCCAAATGACTTTACTTTGAAATAACTATGATAAACAAAACAAATTGACTGTAACCGTGCCTTCTAGCAGGTAACCGCAGCTGGGATACATTACGGGTGACACTAAGTGCTCTTTAATTGGTTGATTCTGCTTAAGACATACAGACTCTGCTGTTAAAGCAATAGACTACTGCTCAATGCATCCTGTAAGCCTGTTTTACTTCCACCACAAATCTAATTAATGCGCCAGTGCCACAGCTACAATATTTTAAATAGACTCTAAATGCTGGTCTGTTTAAATGCCTTTAAAACACCACAGTTGCTTCAAAAATAAACTATTACGTAAACATTACAAGCTCACTTCCAGTTCATTTGACAAACCAAGTCACAGAAACTAAACTACACACTAGTATCCGAGTTTAAGGTTAATAGAGCGAGATATAAAGGACTATGCTGTGCACTGCATGATAAACAGTGGTTTAATAAGAGTGGAGTATAAAAGAGATTTAACAAAGACCAAAGATGGTCTGAGAAGCTTCTTATTAAATCATAGCACTGTTTTGTGGAGAACATATAATCTTTCCTCTGCCTTTAAGTCATGTTCAATCCTGTCTAGACTCAATAATGTCTTTATCTACATTGGGTGGGGCTAGGTAAAGTACATTCACAGCAAGGTCATTTTCATGCACTTTAAAAGTTTGATTTCAGCTGGACTAACCCTATAGTTTGTCTTTTTAAAACGTAATGCATATGCATTAGTATGGCTGAAATGGACTAACATACTGAGATAATGCAATTGTACACGTTAATCGGTCCACAATCACCCTTGTTGTTGATCTGCATTTCAGGGCATGCATTGCTCGACAGAAGTGGCCTTCAACATGTATTTACACACTGACATGTTTCCTTAAAATATTCAATTACGCATTGTATCATGTATACTTGGACTGACTTGGACTGTTGCTTGATTATTGTGCAATAACCTGCTGTAAACGTACTGGTTTTCGAGGACTGAAAGCATAGGAGTAAGTCCACCAAGTTTAAGGGGTCAGTTATTTTTTCACACGAGTGATATAGGTGTTAGATAACTTTTTTGCTTCAATAAAAAATTTTTTTTTTTTAAACTGATATATATATATGAAAACTGTATTTTGTGTTCACTCAGGTTGCCTTTGTTTTATGTTATATCTCGCTAGAAGATCTAAAACAATTTAGTATGAAAAATACACAAAAACAGAAGAAATCAGAAAGGGGGCAAATACTTTTTTTACAGCACTGTACATGAATTATGGCTGCTTTGTCGCAGCCAGCAAATGGCCTGTTAGCCTCTCAAATATAAACTTCATAATCATGTGACTCAAACATCTCAATTAACCAAAAAAGGTTTAACGTTGCTTCCATTTGAATAAGAAAAAAAAAAAAAAAAAGACATCAATACCTTGGCTAAAATTATCTTTGAGATCAGCTTCAAGTTCGACAGTCAAAGATTTTAATCTCTTCTACACTATCACATGACGGAGAATCCAATAAAACACTCATTGGTCTCTGTAAATGTACGGAGCATTCAGAGTCTGATGCTAGCTGATCGTTGGCTCACCATGTAAACAGTAGCACAAGAGAGCCTGCAAAAGCAGAACCGGTAGGTGGTCTCAGGTTACCTGCTTTGAGCGGGACACAAAAGCTCCTGTATGAAGCCCAGTGTAACCTCAGAAAGTGTCTATTGTAGGAGCTGAGGGCAAAGAATAAAAGACAAGAAGAGGTAGAAACCAGCAAAACTCTGGGACACTCTGAGAAAGGGTTTCATGAACGGCCGACTGACATTTCTCATGGCCATAAAAAGGGTCTTTTACACTTGAAGACCAGAAATGTTACTCAAAAGCAGGGCGTTGGGGAATCCGTTATGGACTGAAGATTTCTCGCTTCATGATAGGTTCAAAGTAGCATTCTAAAACAGCAGGAAAAAATTAATTTTATCGGCTGGCGATACAATTAGCATAGCCTGCTGAACTCAAAAGTTCAGTTTAAGTTTGTGTATGGAGAGCAATCAAGTTTTATTGAAATTTAATAAAAACAGATAATAAGGCCTAACCCAAAAATGTTGTTTACTCACGCTTATGTCATTTCAAACTTGCATGATTTTCATCCGTGGAACACAAAATAAGACATTTGAATGAATATTAGTCTTCTAAATGCAATGGCAATTAATAGGGACTCAACTTGAAGCTTCAAATGTGCGCCACTGTGAACGAGCTTAATGATCGCGCAATGGATAGATGTATGAAATTTCAGGTCGTTTCACACCAATACAATACCAATTGTACGCCTTCAGAAGACTTGATGTCGCAGAAGATGCAGGAATTTTTTTTAAATACCTTTGGGTCCCTTTTTAAGCTTTAATTAAAGGGAGTCCCTATCAAAGACGGAACAAAATATTTATAACATTTTCTACTTTTATGTTCCACTGAAGAAATTCATATAGGTTTGCACAACATGAGTCAATGACTGAATTCTAATTTTTTTGGTGAACTATTCCTTTTAGGAGAAAAGGGAAAGATACTTAATACAACAAAATCTAAATGAGCACATCCTTTGTAAAACCCAATGCCTAAACCTGCCTCAGTGCACACAAAAAGGCTTTGAAGCTTTTTTACACATGTGAAGTCATCCCAGCCAAGCCGAGCCAAAGTAAATAACACAGTAGGCTGGAAATCCGTGTAACCATTCGCAAATCGTTTGAATTATTACTCGGGGACAAACAGCACTGAAAACACACATAGCAACAGAAAAATGATTGCCCTTTTGGCCAACTTTCCAAATAAGCAGATTGCATTTCTATAGAATCTTTGTTTTCACATTTATATTAATCCCTAACGCTCCCTAATCTGACAGACAAGTCTGAACTATAAAATCAAGACCAGATTTGGTACCTTCCACCGGGCATTACGAGCTAGGATATGATTCCCGAATAAGCACTGAAACATTGGCTGCAGCCCAAGTGTGGAGACTCAAAGCTTTGAAGGAATGCTACTTTGTGACTTTATTCCTCAGATGCATTTTAATCAATCCACTCTAAAAGGAATAGTACACCCAAAAATGAAAATTGTGTCAATTTACACACCAACATGTTCCAAACCGTTATGCAGAACAGGAAAGGAGAATTTCTAATGAATATCTCCATCCGTCTTTTCAAAATAATGGCTAAATTAGTAGTTTGAAAGTTTTGCTGCTGAAATCGGTCTGTATTTCCTGAAATTCTCATCACTGCCCCCAGTGGCTGAAGATGGAAGCAGGGGCATCATGAACCTATTTATTTATTTTTTGTGAGGGGGCACCAAGATCAGCCACTGCAACCCCAGTATAAATCACGGGGCACAGTATCAACTTTTGATGTAATGTACAATTACATTGTTGCATTTGGTTAAATTTTATCAGGTGAAGTGCATGTCTGACATTTTCAGGTGGTTTTATGTAACTTTTTTTGCGATCTTGCCACCTCTTTTGTGCAGGCATCTTGCATACACGACAGGTGGTGCAAAATGCACCAGCACAAACACAACGATTCCCACTACTGCTTCAGCTCAACAGAGTGAAAACATGTAGTCTATTTCTGAATGATGCGTTTACTGTTAATATTGTATTCTGTGTAAAAATTAAACATTTAAGCATTTCACTAAAAGAGAGTTATTTCTCCATAAGATATTTTATCCACGAATAAAACTGAGCCAAAATGTGAAATTTCTAACTTGTTCACTATTCTCTATAGTGATTGTCACCATGCACTATATAGGAAATAGGAAGCAATCACTGATATATTATAGATCAGTGGGAGCAATCGATCAGATCAGATTGTGCTTAAGGGAACTGAATAAATAAAAGCAAAATGCCAGCTTAATAAATGTATCTCTGTGAGATGGTCAATTACATGCAGCAGCCGTGAAAAAATAAGATATTTTTATCTTACACGGTGTGTGTTGTCAGCAGTGACAAAGTCTCGTGGACACAAGTGCTGCTGCTTTGATCCGTTCAGCTGCCTGCCGCTTTTCTCCCATGGAAAATCCGGAACCCGTGGCTACCGAGAAACCGCCTTTAGTTACTTAAAGTTTTTATAATGACTGGAGAGGATTCACATGAAGATAAGCCACTGCTTTCTTTAAACATGAAGAAAAAGAACGTAAAGAAGAGAAAAAACCTTTTAAATGCATTTCAGCACCAAAATAAATGAACAGTGACTGATCAGAAAAAACAAAATCTACTATATTAGATTATATATAAAACACAGATTGACTGTTCCACAGCGATCGGACATAGTTGGCAAATGCACTGAATTAACTGCACTGAAGTTAAACTCTTATATTTTAAGAGCAAATATGCAACCTCTGAATCATACTCACCATTGGTTATGTGAAAGGGATTACTTCCTGGTTCCCACGAGACCAGAACCCATGACATTAGCGCTACAGGGAAAGGTGATCTTGTTTGAATCGATACAAAAATGCCCAATTGGGGATGACGCTTATGCGCAATTCAGTAGAATGGGGTTGATTTTAGGGTACATGAACTTTCGAAAGCAACATGTTGATTTTCTGTGTCATGTTGGTTTTCATGAATGTGCAACAGACATCAAGACTGTCAATGAAAACTACTTGCGTTTCAGGTTGCCTTTGAATGCCTTCAGAATATGTCGCAAGAGCCCCGTGGACTGCTTTAGCGATACCTTTGGGTCATTTAAGCTTTAATGTGAGGCACTATCAATAGCCATTGAATATAAAAGATGGCCCCCAGTACGGTCGTTTGACCTTTTGAACTAGCTGACTCTAAACAGAATTCCTGGGCTGGTTAATGCTCAATTACCTCAGAACTATACAGGTCTTTGAAAGACGGCAGAGATTTGAACTGCATAGCACCAGGATCACAACGTTCAGGTGTACGAGGATGGAAGCAATGTTTTGAATTAAGAGGATGAGGCACTTTCTTGGCATCAGAGTCAAAACATCTGAGAAATGTCTAGTGGAGAGGTTCAAACCTCAGCGGAGTATTATTGTGCGAGTGCTAAATCTCGATGAGGTCATCGGATGCGCTCAACGCTTCTCAGCCAGACTCTTAGCCCAGATGGCATGTTTGGAGAGTAAAACATTAACTTTAATCATATACTGACCCACTGCATGGGTTGAAAGAACAGTAGGACAGATTGCTCTGTTGAGCTGGTGAAAACACACTGAAAAAACGGAGAGTGAGAACATGAGGGAGCCTTCGAAAAACAACATGGTGATAGAAGTGTTAATGTAATCCAGATAACTGGTTCTGCCTCAAGACTTGGGCCAAAGGCAGTTCAACTGTTAAGCAAGAGAAATCGCTTAGTCTTACAAACTGACGTCAATTTCATTGTCGTTTTCCTTTGCTGGTTGCACTGGCCCGAGACCCTCTAAGGTTACTGTGCCTTTGCAAACAATGCAATCCAACCTTTGTTACCATGCAAAAGGAGGAAGCATTTCCTGCGCTGACCTAAGGACATTCCTCTTTGCCTCTCTGACAAGTTCTGAATCTGTGAGGTCAGGAACAGCGGAAAAAACCCTCTAGTCTGGCCAAGTCCAACCAGTGCATGTGGTCAGACCTCACGTAATGGAAGATGTTAATGAATGCAAATGGGAGGGAAAGGTAAATGATGACTATGGCCAAAATTTAGACTACAGAAGAAACCAGTAACCTAACAAAACCCTGTGCAATTTTGAAAACAGCATGACAGTGAATATTGTCGAGTGCAACAGTCTGGCTTCAGAAATAAAAATCCCTCCATAGGCAAATTGATTAACAATAACTTATAAACCTTCATGGGATTGTAGTTCATTCCTTCAAAGATAATAAGTGCACAGTCTTGTATCTTTGTCTTTATGTACTTTTTTGCTTCAAATTAAGTTTGTAATGTTGTGATCCACCATGGAGCTGGTTTCTTTTACAGCCATGAGCCAAACCATGTCATGACAATCAACACGTGGAAACAGCACTTTTCATTTTCATTTTCCTCTTTCAGGGGCTGTATTTGCACTGAGGGCAGAACTACAGTATCTGGGACACTGAAACTGTGATACAATCCATTCTAGAGCATGAATGTGAGGTTTCTGCATCAGCGGCTCTTGGCACAGTAACCTTAGAGGGTCTCGGGCCAGCGCAACCAATGGACTGAACTTTCAAAAAATGTCAAACCATTGGTTTGTGTTACAGTAGTGAAAACTCACATCCTGTTGCTTCTTTTAGACTCCACAACAATAGTGGATTCATCTGCGATTCTAAATGATGCACCACACAAGCCCATAAGCAGAATTACCAGTGCCTGACAACACAAAGATTTTCAGGTTCATATTGAAGAGGGGTTCCTTCATTGGTTCCGGCCAACCAGTGTGGCTTTTTCCGGACTTCCTGTCAAAGACCTAATCAGGTGTGGTTTGTCTGTTTGGCCCAATCATGTTCCCTCACATCAAAGGAGGCCTGGAACTCTGTACCACATGAACATGGAAATTTAGCAAAAAGGTCAACATCAACGAAACTTTGACTTTTACCCTTTAAGAAAACATTGTTTAACAACAAGTCATACAACAACAACCAACTAGATGTTTAGTGATATAAACTTAGTAGTTGACTTAGAATTTATTAGTTGTTTAGCAGTTATGCTTTAAACCGGAAGAGTTTACACTATAAAAATTCCTGTTATTAACAAGTGCTTTTGTCTTGTTTCACAAGAAAAATAAAAACAAGATACATTTACTTGAAAAGCAAAATTCTCTAAAAAGATACTTGTTTTCAGAGAATATATCTTTTAAATAAGAGCATTCATTTCACTCATTTTACACTGGTTTACACCAACCCTATCTAATGAGAAGTCGTAATAATCGTACGTGTTGGCTCGTACAAAAACGTATGACTTTTACTGCAATTGAGAAATCGAAATAGTTAATTGGTTCATTTAGTTATTTCCTTAGTTTAACCCCTAACCCAAACCTAAACATAACCATAAAGTCTAACCTCTTACCCAAACCCTGAACCCAACCATTATTTTTATCAGAAAAAAAACTTCTGTACGATGGAAGAAAGAAAACATCAGGGTTTGGAACGAGATGAGGGAAGCACGTTACAGTTTATTGACATACAAGTACATGAGTCATCTGTCTTGCATAAATGAATATGGAATAAGACGTTTTCTTTCTTAAAATAAAGTGTTGGATCAGAGGCTAGTTAAAGTTTTTATGCCTGTATTGTATTGATTTGAAAATATGTTTGAGGACTGGTTGGTCTGCATGGGAATAAAATCGTACATTTTTGTACAAGCTAAGTCGTAGAATATCTTCCGATTTCGCCATCTCATCCGAATTGTTATCAGCTATCATTAGGGCTGGGCGATAGGACGATGAAATCGGAGAGACAATATTTTACAAATATCCCAATTCTTGTGACACTCATTGACAAATGATGAACAAAAATATCGGGAAATTGCAAAACCATGGATCTGGAAAATATTAAATAATAGCCCAGGGTGTGAAACTAGCACCCGGCAAATGCGACGAGGCCGATAACACTTCACAAGCTCCTCGTCCAAATGCAGGTACTTCATGCGCTGTGATTTTGCTCATCTACCCGCAACAGGTGGGCGACCTATAAGACGTCTGAGACACGTGTTTAAAGAAACACACTTTCCTATATTTTTAAGAACAGACAACAGAAAAGCCATCAGTGCTCGTGTCTGATTTGCTGTTTGTTCAGAGGCGTGCGGCACAAGCCTGTCTCATGGAACGTGCGCATGTAAAGAGTTATCACTTTTTCACTCGTCTAAAAAAAATGTTGCGAGAATAATGTCATTATGAGAATGCTGGTTTCGATCGTCACAGGAAGTGCTATGCTGAGAGTTTATTTCCACTGAGAAATTTGCAGTTAGCATGCATTATTAATGCAACTCTGCAGGTTCAGTAAAATACAGCATATGTTTGATTTAAAGAAACAAAGACGAAAGTGATTAAATCATGAAACACAAGACACGTTCACCTTGAACCTAAAATTGAGTTTCGCAGCATTAACTGTATTGCCAAAATGCAATACAAAACACACATTTGACAGCATTATTTTGGGAACACAAGGGAATTTATAAGGCTTTATTATTATAATCTTTAAATTTATAATTTAATTTGTAGGCTATTAGTAATTTTCCACTTGTTGTCATTGACAGATACTAACGTGATGGCAAACAGGGCCATTTGAGACATTAAATGCTTGGATTTGGGGAAGTGGTTATTTAAGTGCCATCACTTTATTTTAATTGCTTTTTTCATATAGTTAAAAGTGCATTTTGAATTATGAAATGTATTAAGTTTTTCGTATTTCAATAAATGAATGTATTTTTTTAAAGCAAAATCAACAAGTAAAAATATTCACCAACCCTCGGCAGGGGGTTGACAAGGTAATCGTTTCGCTGCGATATGTGATTCATAGGAGCCCATCGTAGGGGAAGGATAAGGACATAAATAGGTCTTTCTCTGCATGAACGTGTGTTAAAGGGCAAACTAAGGCCACCAGCAGCTCCACCGATCCAGTACAACAAAATCTGAGAGTTAGGCTTTGTGTGCAAATCAGTGCCGTGTCTGAGAATGGGTCAGATAACTTTGAGAAGATGAGTGAGGTTACTTGCTCTACACAGGTGACTTTTCTTAGCTGCAATTACCTGCTACGAGGACGGCAAACAATAGCGGGACATGATTAAATAAAACATTTTTTATAATGACATACAGTAATTGGCAAATACTTATGTTTTCAATCCTCATTGCTCCTAAAAATCCAATCGAACCTAGAAACTTCTGTCTCAAGAATCTCGTCCACACCCTGACCATGAGCTCACAGGCCATCTAGATCTGTTCTCATGACTGCTTGTCAGAACAACTCAGAGAACTTTCATTGACAGAGTAAATTAAACAAATACATGCTGTACAGGTAAATGATATGGCTGCAATTCAGCCCATTCTTACTGTAATTAAAACCCTTCCAACGTAATTCAACCCATCAGCTGCCATGATCCTTTTATTTTAGTTACGTTAGTCAGAAGTGCAAAAACTCAACAGGATCATAGCATGTTCATGAAATCTTGCGTAATCTTTTGATAAAAAACAGGCGGTAAATGAACACTTACATTCTGCACAATGAAAGCCAAGATACACAACAGTTGTTCAGTGTCCACTGTCAAATCCATCTTAAATGATGCTTTGCAAAACAAGACGAGGCAATGCAATTTTCTGCTAATCCGCATTTATAAAAGGCAGGAAGGCTTGCAGCATATTCAGAGATATATTCAAACAGAAAAGCAAATAAAACTATACAGCAACCTTAGGTCATTCCACGTCAAATGTCAAGCTCTCCAAGCTTTATTTTGCTATACTGACAATGCAAGATTATATGGTTAATTGCATTTAATTATTTGCATTTAGCATTGTATTTCGCTGTCCATGATGATATCAAAACAGACTAGCGAGACCAATTTTCAGGTCGCAACCCATCAATTGACAGCCACTGGTTTAAATAAACGAGGAAAAACTTAACCTTTGGCTCACCCACACCATTCTTGCTATTGTTTGCCTAGCACGAAGATACAGCACCTGACAGCAAAGTGCTGACCGCGGGCATCAAAGACGCACTCTGTTCTGGACATCAAGAGGGATTTGGAAGGGCAGGAGAAGCCAATGGAAATACAGACGACCTGGTAACCACCACAGTCATGTAGAGAAACATCTGATGATTTTCCATTGGCCTGTCCACAAACCAAAGATCATTCAGAGACATATGGACAAAAAAAAGAAACAGAAAAAGTCTAAATAAGAGGAGACAATCCAACAAGAACTGAGTTATGTTTGTTTGACACTGATCTCTACATCTACAGTATAATGGTGCAAACAAAAATCGGAGGGGTTTAACATGATATTTAAGCCATTGATGGAAAAAAAAGCATAAAGCATAATAAGAAACAAAAGCATAATTTAATGCTATTCCAAAACAGCTTAAACAAAATTCTTTCAACCTTCTGGTTAGCAAAGCTGGTGCTCACAAGGAAGACCACAGTCGAAACGGATCTTTTAATAAGACGTTTTTCCATCAGGCTTTGCTTTGGACATCTTAATTTGTTCTGAATTTTTCAGCGGGGAATTTTTGAATCTTGAGCAAATGTCTCGGGCCACTTTGGCTTTGGATCTCAGCTCATGTGTGACTAAGTCCTTCACAAATGCACTCCGAAAATCCCCAACCTAGTCTTACCGGCAACAAATGAATGCACAGACAAGCAAACATTGCACATGGACACAACTAGATCTCTATATTTTCTGAAGCCAACGTGTTTGCCCATGCAAAACTGGCCGCTGTTGTTTTAGTGTGTTGGTAGGTTGTTCTGGTGGTTACTTGTTGGACAAAATAAAAAGTCAGTAGATATGGCTCGGGTCCTACCTTCAGAATTTTATTGTAAACTGGGGAATTTTTTTTTTTTTAAATGGCTTAAAACAAACATTAAAAATTTCACAAATTCTAATATGATCACATTATGAAGCAAACCGAGTACCAAAATGCAGCCAAATTCACTCTTCCTCTCGCTCTATAGAGCTATTCTGTGGAGAATAAAGTCTGAAGCGGTCTCAGCGTCTGGTAGAGTTGATCCCAGAGGGAGGCCAATGGTGGCTTGTGGTTTCTGTTGCGATTAAAGGACATTAAACACCAGCGAATTCCATGAGAATGACAGCTCTGCCTGGAGAATCCTATTTGTTTGGGTTGAGAGTAGAAGATGCATGGAGGGGGGTATGCTTTCAACATCTTCCAGGGTCATGCTTCTCTAACAGGCCAACGCTGGGTTGCTACGTTTGGCAAGAGAACGATAGTTTTGATTCAAGCAGGGAGTTGAACTCTAAGGAGCTCAACGATACACTTGTGGTTGGTGGCTATCACTGGACAGAGATTTTTTTTTGAAGGTGTTGATTATGAGTCGTCTCTAAAGATGGATCTAAAACACGTTTTGACTTTTTTTCTTAAAGTCAAAATGAAATAACATGAAATAAAAATGAACACCATTTACTTTTGTAACGCACATTCCTGGTCTTTTTGCACACAACTCAGCATTGCACGTATTCTAGAAAAAAAAAAGTCTTCGTAATCATTAAACAAAATGTAATAATTTGCTCTGCCTCTGAAATAACTCTCTGATTGACATCACAAATCCCTCAAATTTTTTCAGCCCCTTCCCTTCCACCACCTGACTCCATTCTTGTATGTGACGCCCACTTTTGCAAACCAAAATATTTTTACAATTCCCCATGAATAAAATGTATTTTAATATAATAAAAAAAACTTTCCTTGTCGAAAACCCAGTTTAACATGCAACTACACCAAATAAGTATTGCAAACGGTATTTCACGTTGACTTTCATTCACTGTATATTTATCAAATTCAAGTGCCAACCTTGATGTTAAGGTGCTTAATCGTTAGGGTTAGTGATGTCATATAATGATGTCATAGAGGTGTTTCACATCACACAGATTTATGGCAACAGTAATATGTCTCTAACGGGAAAATAAAAGTACACGGCACTAAAGAAGTGTTCATTCTATGTCTGCATGGCTCCAAGCGTGTCTTCAAGCTCTTAAGGGCGTCACTATCCTGCAACGGTGGAAAAATCAGGACGTCAGGGTGGAATCATGGTTACTTGAGTGACTCAGCAGGAACCGACCTCAGAACATCAATAGAACCACTGTGTCTATTTCTGGGGCGGTTGAAAACCACATGAACAAAGCCATATATTTTGGAACAAAACTGATATGGTATGGAGAGATCAAACCACATACGAGGGGGCAATGGTGAAATTAAAGGGAAAAAGGCACATGGGAAGACCGAAATGACATTGCAAATGGCTTAATCAGACTATGGATTGTGAAATGAGTGCAAACATGCAACTAAGACATTAAGCAAAAAACGAATTTCGTCATCAGCATAGTACGTGCAGACTGCTCGTGTGCAGCCCAGTTTTTCTAAACACGCTGACAGAATGCGTCTGTGCCATTCACTGTACTAAATACAGTAGCATCACGTAGCAGCTGTCGAATGTGTTGGTATGGGATTGTGGTCAAGAGTATACTTTTAAAGGCTGAGAGCTCGACTCAGTGCAAGACGGAATGGCACGCATAGCCAGACTTTTGACGAGTGTCCACTTTGCAGCTCATTCTGGCCAAGAACAGCACACCAAGACAGAAGGAGACTGTCTGACTGAGCTGTAAAGCGACAATCATTTTTGTTTTGTTTTTATATGTTGTTTAGGGGTGGGTTTACTTTATTTCGCACAAAAAAAAAAAACTAAAAAAATTATATATTTTTTTTATACTGGAATATAATTCCAGTGTCAGTCCGTGTACTCACACAGATTTAAAAAAAAAAATTGCAGAAACGTGCAACCTTAGTACAACTTTCTGTCCATAAAAAAACGTAAGTACCAATCATTTCATAGATATAACTCAGAAAACAAAGAAGAATACACAGCTCTGCTTGTGGATATCTAGGTTCACTCTATGAAGCACACATCCACACTAATCCATTTTCATTTGAAAGTTCTGTTTTCAGTTTACTAATGTCATAGTTTTCCAAAGTATGCGGTAAAACGTTAAGTTTTTAGAGGTCAAAAATGGCACTCTAGGCTGGATGAGAGGTGTAAACGTAGCAAAATCAAGGCATTTTCAAATGAAAATGTAAGTGTGTACGTGCCAGAAAAAGGTGAATATTCTATGTCACTAACCTGGCAAACTTTGGCAGATACAGAAATAGGAGTGGGTGATAAGCAAATAATTAAATAGCAATTTTCTTGAATTTATGATGGATAACAGTTTCACGATACACACATTTTTATTGAAAAGTGATTCAAAAACGTAAAAAAAAAAAAATTATGAAAGTTCCTTTTAACTTAAAATGTCCACAGTAATGGTAGATCTTTAGATCTTGTTGTAGCAGCTTGGTACCTTTTAAAAATGATAAAGAAGATCTAAAAGGTTTACATGCACCCCAATCCATTTATAAGTATCAAATTAATTCACAAAATCTAAATGACACAAGAAATTTGTTTACATGAGATTTGAAATCAATGATTTTGATTATTTCCTGCTTTTGACATCAAAAGTTAAACAGTCTTAAGCACAACACTTGTGGATACTGGATAAGCCGGTAAGAATGCCAGTGGAGTTTAAAGTCTGTGTTTGCATGCAATGCGAAATCGGTGTAATTGGCAACAATCTGTGCATGTCAATCACATTAAAGGAAAACTGTTTATGGTGCTAACATGACCACACTTAAAGCATAATCAGTTTAAGAACCTGAATGCATGGTTTTCAGACAGACCAATTTCAACCTGTCCACCCTGAAACAATGAAGTTGCAAAGAGGCCAGCCCATCAGATCGAAACTGGTGACTTTTGTGTGCAATTAAATGACGGTCAGTGAGCGCAAAGTGGGCCATCAACGAGACGAACCCCCATAAACTACAACTGCAATATGCAGGCCCAAAAAGCCCATGTAAATATGAGAGAAACTTCATCAGTAGGCCAAGTAAAGTTCATCAATTGACCTTTTCAATTACCACTTTTTTTTCTCACATTTCACACTATAGAAATAAAAATGTGCAAGAGTAATCCCGTGAGATTAACGTTCAAAATACCAGATGGTGTGATCTTTGCATGTTTATTTAGCTGTGAATTGTCACCCATCTGCCCTTTGAAACCATTGGGTGAGTGGAAAGTCTGGGCACTGACCCACATGATAATGCTCACCGTTTCCAAGCCATTCTATACGTATATATCATTTAGACCCATTGAAGCAGCCCATGGGCAGTTTCTGGACAGGAAGATACCATCATACAGGAAGTGTCTGTGTAAATCCAAAACTACAGAGACTTTCCATGCCCTTCCTATGTTAATACAAGTAATGATCAATGTTGGAAAAGGGTTTTAAAAAAAATAGCAGCGTTCCATGAAAGATGTTTAGCTTAGAAAAATCAAACCTTGCAATTGAAGACAAGTAACCCAAAGCTCACCCTCTTTCTAGGAGAGGCTGAATAATGATGATGAAAAAGCAAATACACAAAACAGGAAGACCACAGTGACATTCTCATGAGTTGGCATGAGCCAACATACCTTAAGCTTCATCAGAAACAGGATCTTTATTGTCTCTGACAAATTATTTGCTTGTGAAAACACGTCACCTGGCGAGAAGACACCAAGGAAATCAGGTTGCATGTTGTAGGGCGTTGCCATGACAATGTTTGCCTGTGTTTTGCTGCACAGAGTAACTGATTGCCAAATATGGGGGTGACTTATCAGTCTTCCTGTGACCCCATCACCTGAAGATAAGCACCTGTTTGAAGTTTTAATCGCACAGATGTACAAGAAAAATCCATACCTGGGGTCCACATACTTTTACAGCAGTACTAAATGCTTAAAAATAAAACTGAAAGACAGTGTGAAAAATGATGTAAAAGCCACAAGCGATGCAGGTTAATGAGTTTGAATTGTCTCCAAGAATGTTGCAAGCTATTAAAAAGTGTTTGGAAGCAAATACACGGTTGTGAAACTAAACTCTTAATTTTTAAGCCACTGGAATCCTGAACGTTCTTTGGATCCTAAATCTTAATGAACAAAAGAAAGCAATTCAAGGTCACTTTCCCTTATCTGGACTGGAATGAGAAATAATGCTGAAATATTAACAGATTAGACGAAGAAACCAAGACTCAATAGAAAATGGAAGGACATTATCTCTTATCTCTGGTGAGAATGCAACATTCGCTCAGGTTTCACATGAGTGAGATACTCTTGTCGCAACTTCGAAAACAAACTATAAAGATGTTGTTGAGAGAAACAAATGGGTGGAAAAACAGATTTTCCTTGGTCCTGTAGTGTGACAATTTAAAATGAACTACTGAAGGGAGGCATAAAAAGTGTGTTACACTTACAGGACCGAAGATATTAACTTTCCCTGATAAATTCATACAGGGGTGGTACTATAGTAGGATGGGGGCATTTCGCTTGGGTTGGTCCCACTTGATTGTGTTTGTGTTTCGGCCTTGGCCCAAGGAACACCAGAAGTTTCAGGGGGTGGGTTTGGGTTGTGGCACAAGCCCACCATTAGACCCTTTTAGCCTAAAGCCCAACGTATACTTCAGTCACATGCTAGGCGTTTACATACAGGATGCGTGACGCAAATTTCGTCATCAGCAGTGCTCGAGCACTGAAAGAGTGTGGCCCGATTTTTCTAACCGTACATGCATGCAATTATTTGCACTACTTAGTGGGTCCACAAGGTGGCAACACTCACAGTTGAGCCATTGCACTCAGGAAGCAGTGCTAGAAAAACAGGATATGAAGGTGGAAAACAACAACAGTTGACATGCACGTCAAGAGCATGTGTGTGAGGAGGTCAGGAGATACCTGCGTTTGTTTAACTCGAGTCTGAAGGACTATAAAGACATCTTTATGTGTCTAAACTCCTGAAGAGAAATAGTCTGGTATTTCATAGCAGTTGTAGTGTGCATGCGCCAACCACATGTGTATGTGTGCACAGTCAAACGAAGTATACTTTGAAAGGCTGAGCGTTTGATTGTACGCAGACACTAACCGAAGTTTAATTTAGGCTTAAAATCTTGATGTTTACATAAGTTTATGGATGTAGCAATTGGCCATGTATTATGGTCTAAGACACACAACTGGTATTAGTTGACTAAAACATGAACATTTTTACCTTTACTATATTTCGTCAAGTACTGAAAAGCGTTTTTTGGATATGCACTATGACAATACCATATTTTTAGTGCTACCATGGAATATGTCCATTTAATATATTGGAGTACCATGTAAATAAATAGATATGGTGACCATTCAGCACCAAAATTGGACCATGGTACAGCCACAGTACTTTTTTTTTATAAGACAGACATGACGGTACTACAATACTATGTTTTGGGGAAAGTACCACAGCAAAAATGACCAAAAAGTACTGTTGAAGTACCATGATAGTCTCAGGTGGTAATACCATGGCACTGTGAAATATAATGGCACAATACAAATTGGTATTTGGATGGTATTCCAAGGTACTTCAAAGAAACCCAAAAACCAATTGTAGAAACCATCTGATACCAGCACACTGTAGCATGGTCCCGCCACAGTATTCTTCTGAAAGTGCCATGTAAATACCATGAGTATAGTAATTAGATGCTATTTATCTGATAATAAACAATTCTGATCCTGATAATAATAAACTTTTCCTCAGAGTATGAGGTGGCCGACAGCAAGAACATGATACTCACCGATGGAGACGAGCTTGATGTTCTCTCTGTCCAGAAACTCGAGAGCCACGGACACGTTCTCCAGCTTCATCTGTCTGAATGTGGGTCTCGGGTGGTATTTTCTGTACATCTTCTTCTGACTGAGCACCTCCAGCAGTGAGATGAGGCGCAGTCCGTCGCTCAGGTCCAGCTGCAGGTCCGCGATGCGTTTGTTGACGCTCTTCAGGTGCTCGTTACACCAGCGCGTAAAGGTGTTCTGCTGGATCTTCTTCCACGGCGCGTCCTCCGCCAGGTCTTTCTCTGTGGCCGGCATGATGCTTTAATACTCGGATATACTGTGTTTAATAACTCCCGATGTGTCTGGTGTGTCTCCGTCGAGGTGTGTGAGAGTGCGGCTGCGTTGCGTCCGTGCTGTCCGGTATTCCCGAGACTTTCTCTCCCGTGGACGCGCCTGCGCGCTGCTTTATATGGAGCGCAATGACGCCACCTGCGCAACAGCAAACCTGCAACACTTCATCCATTGAGTCAGTCAATAAATAACGAGAAATACAGAGAATAATATCAGAGAAAAATAAAGGAAAAGATAAATAATAATTAAATATTAAGACATTTATATTTAGTATTTATTTTCATAAGTATTTATAAGCAAAAAAGTAAATTAGTACTTTCAAAAGTTAAATATCTACAGAATGTAAACATCTATATCTACGAAAAATAAAGACAAACCAATAAAGACAAATAATAAATGTTAAGAAATATGAATTTAGTATTTATAGTTTTATTTATTTTCATAATACGTATTTATAAGCAAATAAATATATAAATATATAAAGTTTAAAAATAAGATAAATGCGATAAATATTAATAAATCAGTATGTACCAAAAATCAAGAAAAACAATTAAGAAAAATACAATTAATAATACATATTAAGCTATGTTTATTTGGTATTTATAGTTTAATTTATTTTATATGAAGTATTTATGTGCAAAAATGCATATGAGTACTTTATCTAGAATAATCAATATATATATATATATACTATTTCTAAGTAG
This sequence comes from Myxocyprinus asiaticus, assembly GCF_019703515.2. NCBI lineage: Eukaryota > Metazoa > Chordata > Actinopteri > Cypriniformes > Catostomidae > Myxocyprinus > Myxocyprinus asiaticus. Next base: position 39,854,742 of record NC_059380.1, on the reverse strand, counting down.
TTTATGTATGAGTATATTGTATAAGTACTGTATATACAGGATATATACTATATTATCTCCTTTACATTTCTCTGTACTTTATGCATGTTGTTTGTAATGTTCAACAAAATTTGTCTTTGTTCTCTTTTATTTTCAACTCTAAGATTAATACCCGTGTTGTAATTTATGATAAGACAAACAATAAAAATAAACAAGACTAAATATGAGTAAATAATAATAAATAATAAACTAACTACTAAATAAATCTAGATCTAATATTTTTGTACATGCAAAGTACATAACGTACTCAACTCCAAAACATTTCTTTGTATTTTGCTACGGATAGTCGTATGTTTATTGTGCATACAAAAAGAAAGAAATAATAATAATGAATTAATTAAAAAGTACATAAATATGGCATCTAATTTTTATTGTAATTTACTCTAAATGATTTTATTATTACAAAGAAAGCAAGCTTTGAGTTTCTAGTGCCTTTTTATTTGATTTGTCTTGTTTATTTAATTGTAAAGAAACTAAAGCTTTAGTCAGATATACTGTAACATGTTTTTACTCTGAACTTTGTGTTGTTTTTGTTCTTTTTCTCCCATGTGATATTTGTTGTGATTTAGACCATAATGCAATTCTGTTTTAATTGCAATAAACCTATTTTTTTAAGAACAACTGGGAAACACACCATGTTTGTCTCTCTGGCTACAAGCAGCACAGGCAATCTAACAGATTTCAGATGCATCTCTTTAATGGACACAATCTTTTATGATTCGCCAAACAAATGCTTCCCACACGTTTGGCATGTAGCCTACACCGAGCTCTGCAAGTTCACACTATCTTCTTTGTTTTGTCTTCAGGAAGGTGTCAGCACTATTTAACAATAGTAACTGAGTATTAAGGCACTTTCTATACAGTCAGACTTTGAATATTCTGGGAAAACCTTCTTCATTATACATGTGTGTTACCTGACATCCTATCCTGCACAGCTTCCCACTTTTGCTGACAGGAGCCTTAATATTCACCCCAGTATAAACAGCAGTTATTGATGCCATCTTTTTCTGTACTGGAGGTTGTCCATTAGGTACAGTACATGATCTGGACTGGTCATCACTGGGGTGAATCAACACTGCATCACAAAGAGAAACACACACCTGTGATGATATTACAGTCCCTTTGCTGTTTTCTTTGCAACAAAGTAAGAGAGATCTAAATAAAAAGACAAATTATTTGTTGTCTATATAGAGATTTTAAAAAACAAACTAGTAACCTCAGTGATGGTGATAACACATCAATTGGCTCTGAGAAAAAACGATTTTCATCACAATGTCCCACCTTGCTGTGCTGAGTAATGCATCTAAACCACAGATTACAGACTCTGGAGGCGGTCTGCTTCCCTGTCTGTCTGTCTGTCTGTCTGGGAACATCATCCTGTGACAAACCAATGGATTGCATAGACCAGCTCGTTGACTGTAATTTATCATGATGATCACACAGGTAAACTAGTTTTAATGACATCATGTAAGGTGGTGACGTCACATTGCCAGGTGCTCACCTTAATCAAGCAGTTGTTGGTACATGAGCAATATGCATTGAACGGAATCAGCCATCAAACGACAATTCCCAGCCAAAAGTCATACTTTGAAGAATTACACGCTTTTCTTCATATGCCCATCTGTACGACTTTATTTCCATGGTTCCCACCACTTTTTGATCAGTGAGTGTGTTTTCATGCACATCAATACGCTGTCGGGTTGTCTGTTGCCCTGTATTTAAATGGCAAAACACTCACCGAAAAAAGAAAATACAAATTTTAACAACACATACACACACACAAAAGATTTACACATTTTAATTTCATAATAAAGTTCCATAAAATTGAATTGTTATCTTTAAATAAAATTAAAAAAATAATATTTTGTTTTGATTTGTACAAAAATTACACGATTCAGTTTGATGGAATTCTGTTATGAAATGAAAATGCGTTAATCTTGTGAACAAAAAGTATGGAAGTAAAACTGAATATATATTATAAAGGACTTATATCTTGATCTGTTTCTCACCCACACTATAAATGTTTACTTTTACTTCCATACTTTTTGTTTTTGCAGATTCACATTCTTTGTGCACCTACTGGACAGGGAGGAGAATTTATAGTATAAGGCCTTAAATATTGATCTGTTTCTCACCCACACCTATCATATCACTTCTAAAGACATGGATTAAACCACTGGAGTCTTATGGATTACTTTTATGCTGCCTTTATATGCTTTTTTGAGCTTTAAAGTTTTGACCACCATTCATTTGCATTGTATGGCCCTACAGAGCTGAAATATTCTTCTAAAAATCTTCATTTGTGTTCTGCAGAAGAAAGAAAATCATACACAGCATTAGGGTGAGTAAATGATGAGAGAATTTTCATTTTTGGGTGAACTGAATGCAAACAAGCCATTTACTTAGTGTTTGAAATCAATGTTTCATAAATGTACAAGTATGTGTAACCCCCATATATAAATATATATTGTCAAATATCAGATTTCTGTATCAGAAGACTGTGCATGTAAACATGCTCAGTGAAATTACTTTATTACATAACTTTTCCAGTTGCTTGTGATTATTGGATAAATAAATAAATTCACTCCCATAGAGCAAATTTTAGCATTGAAATATTTAAGCACTGAGCAAAGCTTGAACAATTTATATCCTCTATAGAAATTTCCATGACATCTTGAACTCCTGTTCATTCATATTTCCAGCCTGTCACGGTAATGACTTTTTCACCTTTTGGAGAAAGGTTGAATAAACCTTGGACAACAATTAAGCTATCAGCCAATTAACTTTAAACTTACACACACACACACACACAAACACAGTCAGCTGTTTCTTAACACAGCGTGTGATGGTAATGCCCTTTTTTACTCTCTGCATAGAAAGTTAGCTACTTGCCAGTCACCTGGCTTTGAACATATAAAAACAAAAACGGTTTCCAAATTAAAATTCTTAAATACTGGCAGGTTTTCTTTAAAAATGAACCTAGGGCACAGAAAAGTGCCCATAATAGAAGGATCTCCCTGTAAGGATTAACAGAATATAAAAGCCCAGAAGGCGGCACGTTCATATCAACTGTGCTGACACACCCCAGGGAATAGTCTCAAAGCTGATAAAGAATCGGTTCACACAGTGTGACATTACAGAAATCTCAGTGTGGGTGTGTCGAGGGTGTTATCAGACGGGGAGGAGAACTTCCTGTCAGCGCTGATGTCCTGAGTCAGTGAGTGTTACACACCCTCATGTGACGGCCCCCAGATGAGTCAAATACTCTAGAATCATCCATGGAATTCTATCAGCGTGCCACACAGTTTCCTTGTGAATGTGACTCGAACCACTGCAGGAGTCTACAGTTTACAGCTCTGTCCGGACCTCTACACAAAAGGGCAATTCCCAAGGAAAAGAACAATGACAATTCCTATAGAAAGATAGTGAACAATTTATAACGTTGTCCTACATAACAGTACAACGTCTAAAGCTGAAGATCCTTCATGCATAACTAGAATCATGTTGGGCAAGGGCTGCCATCTTGTGTCCATGCATGGCTACAAATAACATTTCTAGGTAAAAACTTCATAATTTAACACACTGCACAAAATGTCTCAACTTGACAAAAGAGGGCCCTATTCGATTGGTAAAAAAAAAAAAAAAAAAAAAAAAAAAAAACGGTAGTTTGCTAGAAAAAACAATACAGTTAGTTTTCCATAAACATCTATGAGAAATGTTTCGGGGGGAAACAAGAATATATGCTTGCATAAAGTAAATCTTGACCAAAAAAAAAAAAAGAATCAAACTAGCAGAGGGAAGTAAATTTGTTTTATTGAAGTCATGCACATCACACATGTTAGTGCACATATTCCTTTATCTCGTTCTATGGCTTTACAAAATAGAATTCTGACATTTAACTATCTCATGTAAAAAAGAAAAAGAAAAAAAAAAAGGTAATTATGAGCTGCTCTTCTCAAAAACAATATTTATTTAAAATAAAACTTTACAGCCAATGTGCAGTACTGACTTGGTTGGAATGGGTGGCCAGTTTAAAAATATTTAAGGAAAAAAAAAAAAAAAGTTTCTTCAATTTTGAACTGAAGAGCTGTCAGAAACTATTCCATCATCTATGATCTGACAAAAAGAATAAAAACAAAGCTTGCACCAATCAAGCACATATATATGCAGTTACTTATTAAATTTACATGAAACTAGTGCACGCATTCTGAGTGTTGAATAAAAAAAAACCCAAAAAAGAATAAATTAAACGGCAAACAAAAAGTACATTCTTAGTAGTTGTTAAAATGCATATATCAGAGCAATCTTGATTTATTTTAAAGATATAATAAATGGGACAACAATATCAAATCTTGAAAAGCAAATTAGATGTGAACAATATCCAATTTTTATTTTGTGACTAACATATTTACACACAAACATTCATACATACATATTTACAAACAGCCCATGAGCATTTTTCTAAACGTGCCTTATGTCCTGTAAAGAAATATGTTTCAAACCTTTGTTAGGTTACAAAATAAAAGTCCCCGAAATAAAGTCCATCTTGCCATTTGAAAGTTTATGAACAATGTGGTGTAATATTGTCAATGCAAAAGATCATTTTTTTTCTCTTTTTTTTTCTCTCTTTCTATGCTACAAACTTTGCTTTTTTGCATTTGTGGTAAAATCCATTCTGGATTTTGGTCTGGAATTTTGTCTTTCCAGTAAAAGATGAAAAAAATGCAAAAAACAAAAGTTCAAGACACTGCTGAATCAGATGAACTGCGGTTTTGCTCGATGACTGTTTATTTACAGCACAGCAGACAAATGTGAAGCACACAGCAAACACATCATTGGTTAATTTGTCTTAAGCAACCCACACATTCAAATTTAAACTCATTCCCCTTTCATCACCAAAATAATTCATTCGCACCCATTTCTGTGCTTTATAAGTGTGGATTTTTGACACTTCCACCAATATATTTTTTTTAATATATATTTCTACTTCGGCATCAAAGCCTTTGCAATCAATTTTATTCTGTGAGAAGAGAAAACATGTAAGGCCGCAAAATCCCAGAGCCTTCTTCAGGAGGTACTGCAGAAGACCATTTTATTATTCAAACAACGGGCCATAGCCGTGAAATGAAAGTGCCCCGTCTTCAGTGTTGGTAAAAAGCTACAACGTTTGTTTTTAAGTCATTTGTTCCATTCCGTTCAACAATGACCACAATCGTACATGTGAAGAAAGTCGAATTTCAAAATCACTCAGATACTTGTAGTGTCTTTAACATAAACATATGCTTAGAATACACGATACAAGAGAGAACAGCCACAGAGTACAACGACATCACTGTGCTTGAAGCATGTCAGTTTGAACACAAATACAGCACAGACCATCGTGAAATTCTGACGTTTCTGTTTAAATTCAAATTAATGAGACGCTGCATGAGTGGCACTTCAATGTGAACTATTTAAAATTAGGCACTTCACCCCTCGAGTTGTGCCATAGAGTTCAGATTCTCATTTGGCTTTACATCTATTTGGAATACCACATTAACAACTAACATGGCAAACAACAAGTATAGTCAATAAAAAACAAACTTGCTAACAGAAAACGTGGTACCCCCATCTAAGAAAACAAAAACGTTAGGCCTATGTTAGGCCATTTTAATAATTTGAAATTCCCATCCGAATGTCAAAAATGCAGATATAGTATTTATTCTATAATATACGATACGACTTCATCCCCTCTGTCTTTCTATATTATATACATTTGCATTTACACAGACATTGCAGAGACCCAATGGGCTGTAAATCAGGAGGTATTATGTTCAGTTTTAGAACTCATCCCAGGACTAAACATGACTGGGGCTGGACATACACAAAAGTGTTGCGATTGGTTTCGCTCTCTCAGGACGAGCTCTTGGATAGGTTAGGATAAAGCACCACTGCTGCCACGGCAATCACGGTGGCGACCACCGGCATCCAGGGCATCCATCCGCTCTGAAACAATGAGGCGATTAATAAAGTTCGTTAGAAAACAGCACCAAACCAGAACAGAAGCACTGGAGACTGCAGCTAAAGAAAAGAGGCCTGATAATAAGAGACGAAAGATATAAATAAATATATGGAGAGAAAGAGGGAGAAGACAGATAAAGCAAATACTTAAGTAAAACAGGGAGAACCGGTTACCACACTTGAGTTATAAAGCAAATGAAAACAAACACAACCGTCTTTCTTCAAGCTCAAAGAAAGAAAAGCTGTGTTTAAAGTAGTAGTTCCAAATGCTAATTTAGTCATCATTTACTCACCCTTGTATCATTCCAAACCAGCCTGACTTTCTTATGTGGGACACAACAGAAGTTTAGTTGACTGGGGCTGTAAAGCTCCAAATTATTATTATTTTTTTATTTTATTTTTTTATTTTTTTTATTTTTAAATTTTTTATTTTTTTTTAAGTTCAACGTTAGTAGTCCATACGACTGTTCTGAAGTCGTTCAACAGATTACAGTGAGGAACAGACCAAAATTGATACCTCTTATGCCAGAAAATTAAATCAACATCAACTCTTAGTTTATGCCATTGTATGTCTAGGACTATAATAGAATATTAAGAACTATATCACATGATACATATAAAAAAACTAAATATTTCATTACGAGGGCATTGTTTTGAATTTCTGGGGCACTTTTTTTATTTTATTTATGATGGCATTTTTGCCCTGAGCCCCCCTTAATTTCTGACCCTGGAGTCAACGACGTCAAAACTAGGTGCTCTTGCTGCTTTAAGTTTGAATATGTGATCGCGTGAATGAGATTTGAGAACTGTTCTGGAATTTTCAGTGAAAAACTAGTTAAATTTCAAGAACAAAGCTATTGTATGGCTTCAGAAGATTTGGAATATAGCACGCAAACTCATATGGACTACTTCAACTGTGCTCTTTTGTCATTTTCGAAGCTCGACAGCATCAGTCCCTATTCACTTTCATTGTACGGGAAAGAGCAGTGTAAACATTCTTCGAAACATCTTTTGCGTTCCACAAAAAGTAGGGATTGTCCCAGATACTGGTAAGGAATGAGGTCAAATACCGTGCTCATGTACTTGCACTCGTAAAAATGCTCCAATACCAAAACCCGATAGCATCTGACGTACGAATGTCCTTCCATATACATTTGCGCACAAATTAAAATCACATTATGTCCTAGTGTGATTATAAAACTGCCAAAGCTGTGATTTAATGAGATAAATATATAGTTTGAATGTGCTGCGTGCTTCAAATGTGAGCACTTGTAAATGTGTGGAGCCAGTGCTGTGCTGACGCTGGCTCCTTTTAGAGCTCCATGGTTCATACATTGAAAACACCATCATGAGCATCAGGTGCTCTGTTTGTAGCAGATGACAGTGAGAAGGGCGCTAATTCACTTTGTAGCGCGAGGCACATATATAGAACACATATTTATTTAAATAGCAGCTTTTTGCAGTTTTATCACATTGTTTCACGCAGTGACCTGCTTTTCCGGAAGTGAGAAGCTATTGTCAAAAACACAGAAACGGAAATAAAAGCTTCCGCCAAAACAAAAGCTCATTTAAATGGAAGTATGACAGAAATATATCACTACTGTATAGTTCTATAATATTTACTCTAATACTACTACTACATTAATAATAATAATTATTATTATAAATTATTATAAAACTGTTATCAGTATCTGCGAGTACCGAAAAGATCCGTACTCGTTCTCCAAAGAAATTGGATTGGGACATCCCTAACAAAAAGTAAAGGCAAAAGTACATTTCATTTTGTAGTGTGCTGGTACGTCTCGTGAACAGTGCATGTGACGCTAATTTCAGCCACATCAACACAAATCTGTTTTCATCTGAAAACTCCAATATCGTTTACCAAAGAATGTGTTAATGGAGAGCATTTTCGAAACTGAGGAAAACGGCGTTCTAGTGTGGATGAGAGGCTTAAACATAGCAAAATGAATCAGTTTTTTTTAACTAAAAACGTATTAGTGTAGACATGGCCTTTGTCATCAGCACAGTACTGTCTGTGTGCAGTCCAGTTTTTCTAGTCACGTGGAAGTCTGCATCTTGGCATGTCTTGATGCTGACAAGCATCTTCAGTGCTGCTGACTGTACTGAAGAGCATCACAAAGCAGTCGTAGAGTGCATGCGCCGAACTCGTCTGTATGGGCTCATGTTCAAAAGAGTATAGCCTTATGTCTTATGGGTTTGGAACTACATAAGGGTAAGCAAATGATGACAAAATTCTTATTTCTGGATGAACTGTTCCTTTAAATTAATCAAAGTAAAAAAAATAAAAGATAAAAAAAAAAAAAAAAAAAAAAACAGCAAAAGAAAGATGGTATGACAAAAAAGAAAAAAAAGAAAAAAACAAACGAAAAATAAGCATCCAAAATCTTGCAGTGATTTATATAAACATTAGTGATCCAAGCAAAGACAAGACTGTGATGTTGATGATTATTAGTAGGTGATTCTGTGTGGATGAAGAATTTGTGAGTTCCCCACGTTGGGATTTTGGGAGAAGCGAGTGCAGAGATTATGGGTCTTTTTGCCATGCACAGGTCATATATATACATGATGATATATACAGAGGAGGACATACAGGAGACAAACAGACACAGACTCAACAGGAGCATGTGTACCTTTCTACCACAACTGGCCGAAGCACCAATACAGCAAAGCCAGGAATAGACCGATGAAAATGGCTTGGACAGGCTGCAATATGGATGGCTAGAGGAGGGAAGGGATATTACAAATAAAATAACAAATTAACCTTTAAACTAGTCAATGGAAAACAGGGTGGGGGAGGGAGTTGTACAACTACAAACAAACAAAGGAACAGAAAAAGGCCTCGGGTACAGTGGGAGTCTGTCGGTAAATCAACAACACAAACATAACAAAAAATATCATCAAACGCCCCAGAGCCACAAACACAGGTCAACATCTAGAAGCAGAACACCAGGAACAAGGACAGTGTCGAGGCATTAAGGGAATATTCTTGGTTCAATACAAGTTAAGCTCAGTCGTTAACATTTGGGACATGATGTTGATTTCGACAATTATTTCGCCTCAACTCTCGTTTCTTTAAAAATAAAATAAAAAACTGCTGTTCCAGTAGGACACTTACAATGGAAGTGAATGGGGCCAGTCTATAAACACTGTTTCAAGACGTAAACATTACGTGTTAACATGATTTTAGTGTGTGTTACACCCCGTACATGTGTCTGTGTTTTGGTTTGTTGTTGTGTTGTGCTCTCTCTCTCTCTCTCTCTCTCTCTCTCTCTCTCTCTCCCCGTCTCCTCCTATCATGCTCACAGACACTTGCCATTGGATCATCGAAGCATCAATCATTGTTACCGGTCTAAAGTCGTCACCCAACCTCCGCCAATCCACCGTCACTCTGCCTGTTTAAAACCTCGTCCAAAATGCAATGTCGACAGTCTGTTGTCGGCTCCGTTTTGTCCCACGCCATTGCTCGTATCTGCTCATGTTAAAATTGTAAACATTCGCTGTGTATCATTGTGCTGTCCTGTTGTTCCCGTATTTTGTTGTTCATTCATCGTTCCATAATTGTGACACTTGTGTGCATTACATGGTGCACATGTAGTTACATTGATTTGTATAAGAAACACTAGTTAAGGATGAGTGCCACCCCCTTGTAAGATTTGTGTTTGTATTAGGCAGAGTAGATTAGTAAGGGCGTCTTGACGCTGAAGCTTGGTTTTGTGTTTCACATTTTCTTTTGTTAGTCAGTCTAGACTAGAGGGATTGTGGTAAAGTTAGTGGGTGTTTTTTGTTTTGTTTTGTTCTTTGATTTGGCACCGTTCACATCCCTTTTCCCCTTTGTCTATCGGTACTGTAAATATTGTAAATACTTCAAATTTTCACCTGTTGCACATTACTCACCGTTTACTTCATCTACCATTTGTATATAAATAAACCACTTTGTTTTGGGAATATAGCTCTTTTATCATGGTCTTTTCTGTACCCAGTATCCACGACAATAATTTATTAATTTACACCCTTTACACCCCTAGGCAAACTGGGGGTCGTTACATTAATGGGGGCTCGTCCGGGATTGTAACAGGGTCGTAACCGTGTGATACCAGATTAAAGGGTTGATCTTTATATTGTCATGACAACCACGTTTTTTTAAGCAAATTTAAACCAAGCGATTTTATCACACTAAAATCACTTTAACATGAATAATGTTTGCATTTTGTGGCTATACTTTTGAAATACTGTGTATTTTATGTTTATGGATTGGCTCCATTCACTTCCATTGTAAAAGTTCACTGGAACCACGATTTTTGCTTTTTTTTTTCTCTCCCCTTTTCTCCCAATTTGGAATGCCCAATTCCCAATGTGCTCTAAGTCCTCGTGGTGGCGTAGTGACTCGCCTCAATCCGGGGGGCGGGAGGACAAATCTCAGTTGCCTCCGCGTCTGAGACAGTCAATCTGCGCATCTCAATCTGCGCAAGCAACATTGCTTGCTGAGCGCGTTACCGCGGAGACATAGCGCATGTGGAGGCTTCACACTATTCTCTGCGGCCTCCACGCCCAACTCACCACACGCCCCACTGAGAGCGAACCACATTATAGCGACCACGAGGAGGTTACCCCATGTGACTCTACCCTCCCTAGCAACAGGGCCAATTTGGTTGCTTAGGAGACCTGGCTGGAGTCACTCAGCATGCCCTGGATTCAAACTCGCAACTCCAGGGGTGGTAGCCAGCGTCTTTACTTGCTGAACTACCAAGGCCCCCCCTTTTTTTTAAATAAATGATGGATGAGGTGAAAATTTTTTTTTCTGGTAATCAACATTGTGCCTCCAACGCTGTCGACTGAGCTTTTTTATTTAACCCAGAACATTCTGTAATAAATCACATCAAATGAAAAGTTGGTTATTTGTGTTCACTGATGAACACAGGAAGAGTTACAATCTGTGTTAAGTGTCCAAATCAAAAACACATGAAGTGATTGTGTGGACTCCAATCAGCAGAGTGAAAGAGATTGGATTGTGGGAATTGTGAGAAATCTAATAAATTTATTTGACAACGACAGCTTTGTGCATAAAATTTTACCCCCTGCCCAAAGAAAAAAAAAAGTTTAGTAAGAAGAACCAAATAATATCAGCAACAAACCACAACATAGGACAAAAATAGCTGGAAATACTCTCATATTGGTTCATAAAGAAGAAGAAAAACTAGTAGAACCCTAGCTCACGTTTTACCTCTTTCTGAGATTTCTACCCAGACAAAAAATTTTGGCCATCATAAGCACGTTCCAACATTTGAATGTGCCCACGAATGCCATCTAGGCAGTAGGCACAGAATACTTGCTAACACAAGTCACTTTCGTGCACGGTGCAAAACATTGAAGATCTATGAACAGCTATGAACCAACTATGTTGAATGGTGTAAAGGAGATGACCGCTAATTGAGGTAAAAATATCTTTATGTTTTCAATCGAAGTGCTGAAGGTTTATTATCTCCTCTTACAAATGAAAATGAATGTTTGAAATATGCTGTTTTTGTGGCTCACATTGCTGCCTTTCTCTTGCAGGAGCTTCAGATTGACCTTGCACTGCTCCAGCTCATCACTGATGGAGCGTTTCTCCTGTTCGGTCTGTTCATACCGCTGCCTGAGGTCTGACAGCAGATTCTGAGTGTCATCATACTGACAGAGAGAGAAAGATGAATCAGATCAGACACAACAGAACTTTATTCTACATGTTTGTAGAAAATGTGTCAGGATGGACGACAAGTGAACCAGCAACTTGCTGATTTATATATATATATATATATATATATATATATATATATATATTTTTTTTCTTTCTAGAATTTTTGTTTTAGCTTTGGTATTTTGTGTGACAGAGGTGAACTACCCTTTTAAAGCCCTGCTGCAAAATTAGCACAGAAGTAGCACAGCAATACCCATCAAATCGCCACTTGTTTAAGGGAGCACCTTAAAAATACATTAAAATTTCTTGTTTTTTGCATTTATTTTTTCCATTTAATTCCACTTCTTTTAGTAGAGGTTTCTTGCACCAGAGAAGTCATAATTTAGCTTTTCATAAATATTTGTAAACAATTTTTTAATGGAATTTATATCTAATTGATTTGCTCTTGAGTTATGAAAGTATATCTACGTAGTATAAACTTATTTCAAAAGAGCACGAAACATTTTATTTTCTTTGACGTGACTGTACCTCCTTCTGCAGATCTCTGGTGCGGTCCTCGGCTTGGGCCAGCTGTATCTTCAGTTTGCTGGCGTTTTGTTGGTGCTGATCCTGTATAGAGCCCAGTTTGTTCTCCAGGTCACCCTGTGATTTCTCCAGAGCATTTAAACTGCTGCTGAGGGTCGCACTCTGTTCTCTGGAGCTGCATATAAAAGAAAAGAACACCAACAATCTGAGTGTCCTACTTAAGATAAGATGAGCTACATTCCAATTTACAGGGTCCCTGCGTAGCGCTCATTACTCTCTACACAGGGGATTTTTGTAAGTGATCACCTCACTTGACAAAAAATTTTTTCATATGGAATATCCTGCAACACCAAAACTTTGTCATGCAGAGTAGAGGTTAGAGTATGATGACATTTTCAGGTAAATTTTTACCAGGCCTTTTCAAATGACTTTTCAAAAAACAAAGAGTGAACTAAGCAAACAATTTCAGTATTTATTGGGTGAAAATTATTTCTATTATTTTTTCAAAATGATGATGTTATTTCCACCACACCAAACTATTTCACCCCTAATAAGATTTTTTTTAAGTTAGTGTACTTATTATCCAAGTGGACAAAGGTGTCAGTGAAGAGCACGCTTGAGATTAAATACAAGACAAAACAAAGAAAAATCAAGGGACATATCACTTTTTTTATTGGGCTTCATTTCCAATCAAGCTGTAATTTTGCCAAATTATGCAAAAAGTGTAAAAATACTATTTAATTGTGTGTATTTTGTATACATAAAATTTTAGCTATGAAATTAGCTTTAGCAAGAGAAAGGATTCAGCCATTTGATAAAAAAAAATAAAAATAAATAAATAAAAAAAAAAGACATTTCCAGCACAGAATTCTATTAAACACAAAACAGAATTTGAGATGTACTGGAAATGACACTGTGCTGGGAATTTTCATGACAAAAATGAAATAAATCTCTTGTGGTGCATGTACACACACTGTTGGACATTGTTAATCGACAAATTAAAATAAACCAGCAAATGTGTAAAAAAAATGTTAAACCACAATCTAAAAGTGCCCAACATTGATTAAAACACCCAAGTGTACTTAAATAAAATACACGCTATTATTAACCTACTAGTCAAAAGTTTAGACACACTTGACTTTCTCCAAAAAATGCTGTGTAGGTATGCGGCCTGTGTGTGTGTTCTATAGCTTTAGGGTAGATGAACTCATAGTATGACTTATTAGATAATAACAGTGCAGTGAAACACACACCGCCTATGGCGTTGTTCAAGCACAGGACAAAGGTACTTCCCTACATCAAAATGGTAATTTATCAATTTGTCAAAAGAGGTTATGTTGTAAAAGTCACTCATGTCTTCTGTAAGTGGAAAGACACAGATGTTTTGCCATGCAGTGAATGAGTTGAAACATTCTCCGTGTATGAGAGGGACAGCAGAAAACACTGGCGGCTCTTCAATGATGTAAAATGGACTAAAGAACACTAGTGCTGTATATGGTGTGTGTATGTGTCTCACCTGCTGAGCTCTTCTTCCAGTCTGTGCAGTTTCTGTAACAGTGTGGTTTTCTCAGTACGCAAACTGTCACACTCATGCTGAAGACCACAGCACTCGGTCTGAAGCTTCTCCAGCTCACCTGAGAGAGAGTGAGAGACAGACAGCGAGACTGTTACAAAAATATAAATCCTATAATTTAACCAACATTTAATTGTACAAAATCATCCAAGTGTCTAAACCAGACAAGGCATTGCGTCAAATCCAAATAGCACTCATTATAATATAAATGCTGGAAGCACTCAATTACTATTTTTCACGTGTTATTCCATCAACTTAGGATGTAATTTTTAACTTTGTTGATTGATCTTAAAACATACATTTTTATTTTACCGTTGAAGTCTAGCATTGAGCTCACAGCTGATTGGTCCGTTGTAACAAACATTTGTAACATTGAGACAGCATGCCACCAAAGCATTTCCAGTGTAGACAAAGTGTAACAGATGTCACAACAAAACCAAACCATATTTCAATTATTTAGTGTATGACTGTCCAAAAGAAAACAATCTGTCAAAATAAAATGGAGTTAAAAGTGTAAGATCTGAGCGTCGAAGAGAATTGTCATTCATTGAGATATTCCTTTATGAAAAACAGAACAAGAATCCAACAAATAAGAAATAACCCCAGCAGGATAGATGATGATAAAACGGTTTCCGTGACTCTGGATGACACATTAAAGGGGGTCTGGAGAGAAAGACCCCAGTAAGGTGGCCAATAAATCAGGGTTGCTTCAGATTTTCTAAAATCAAATTTAAGACTTTTTAAGACCTTAAAGCCCGAACAAATTAATACCGTATCCCCATACCAAAACAAACCCACATAATCTCAAAATAAATCATATATCCCAGACAATTTTAAGACATCTTTAAATGAAAATTAAGACTTTTGCTGCATCATTTAAGACATTTAAGACTTTTTAGGGATCCGTGGGAACCCTGTAAATACCACATGTGTGTTCGTTTTCAATATGTGAATAAATCTATCTTGTGTAGTGCAAAGGCTTAATAGAATATTCTCAAACAATGTCTAGACTAAGGCTGTTAATTTAAAGAGTTAATTCAGTGTTTAAAAAATATAAGCAATTAATCACACCACCTTAAGGAATTTTCCAACCAATGGATCAATTCAAGCTTGAAGTACCACTCCATGTTTTGCAAGGACAATATATGATAGCAGTCGTATTGCTATCATTAGACAACTTACAATTTAAAGTTACAGGGAAGTGTTGAGGAGAGATAGGGAGAATGAAAGGCACAAGCTCTCATCATGAGCTCATGCGTGTCTGCTCAGTCTGCTTGAACGAGACTTTGTTGCACAATGGTCTATTATTGAGTCACATGATGGCACGTAACAGCAAAAGAAACAATCATTCACAAGTCTAAGATGGCTCCTTCATGTGCAAAGGCGGCGGTTCTTGGCACCGTCGTAACTTGTGAAACTAATAGGCTAAATGGGAAAGTTTATCGGCTGAAGCCAAAAATTAAAAAATTCAGAATATCGGCCGATTTATCGAGAGGGTGCTCGCTGCAGACTGTAGTGCATTGATGTAGTGGATCTAATCCTCTGCATTGTGGATTTTGGTGACTTGGATGTTTTGTTTTTATGCGTTGCACTGAGTACATTATTACTTAGTATTAAAGTATTACACTGAGACATTTGTTTAATATAGCTTAGCTTTTAAAAATGGTCATAACCACTTATTTCGTAAATTACTTTCCCTTGTTTTTCTTAAATTAAGCAATATACAGAACCGCTCTGAATACACTGTAATAATGCTTATACACAATACAGACAGGACAGAGCAGTGTGCATAGACATTGAAGCAAACTTGATTTATATATTAATTTAATAAAATCGTTATAGCCCTTTGTGGTTATATAGTCGCACAATGTCATACCGAGATTTTAATTTAATTAATTGCACAGCCCTAATATATAAAGGGTGTGTGTGATAATATGAACATATACTGTATTAATGACCGTTAAGTACACTACAGTAATAACACAAAACATTACAATGTGAATACACATGCACATTAAAACTACCTCACTAAGATCCAATACGCATGGGATTAGATCCACTACATCATTGCGCTACAGTCTGCAGTGAGGAGTACTTGGATTTATCAGCCACAACGATAAATATCGGTCGACCACAAGCGTAAACAGAGAAATCAATGTGTTTTCAAACTTTGTACACATTTTGCACACATTTTCCATTCTTTTTTACAAACTGGGGGACGCGTCAATATTATTTGCTGTGGTAATCGACAGCAGTTCACAAATTCTATCAGAGCTCAAGTTGCAAATAACCAGAAATATTCCTTTTATGTTACATCTATGATTCAAATGGATGTTTCTCTTGCACCGTTATGACTGAGCCATGTTGTACCTGCAACGTTGTAAGTTCAGTAACAAACTCTTTCTGTTGGCTGTCAAGATTAAAGTAACAGAAATCAAATTGCAAACTTTCATATACTCAAAGTTCTTGTTATGGCCAGTGATCTATGTAGTCCCAAAGAGTGAAGTAAACTCAAACTATTTATATGAAAAGAAACAAATGTCTGCAGTAGGGAGTGAGATTACAGAGCAGCAGATCTGACATGAGCTCAGTCATTGTGTCTCTGAAGTCAGCTTGATTTATGACAACTAGAGAGAAACAGAGAATATTACAGGCCAAACAGCACAGCAGGTTTACTGCAAGAGCCCCAGTGACGACATTCTAAGCTGGCCTGACCGCTGAACTCTGTCACCACTGAACTGTTCCTGGGAGAGCTGTGATTCTTATGGCCTGCCAGTCCACATACTGATTAAATATATTTTGGCCAGAGTCAAGCTGATTTAGATAAACCGGATACTGACTTCACTGTCTCAACTAAATGGATTCTAATTTCACTTGCAAAAAGTGCAGACAGTCAGTCGTAAGCTTTGGATTTGAAA
Organism: Myxocyprinus asiaticus; assembly: GCF_019703515.2. Taxonomy (NCBI): domain Eukaryota; kingdom Metazoa; phylum Chordata; class Actinopteri; order Cypriniformes; family Catostomidae; genus Myxocyprinus; species Myxocyprinus asiaticus. The sequence continues at coordinate 39,837,992 of NC_059380.1, read as the reverse complement.
AACGAATCTGATTGGTGTGCAGTCAGAATGTGTACCTAGTAGTTGACTGGCACTCTCTTGTTGCTGGCTCTGCATCTGAAAGCTGGCCTGTAGATTGCTGATTTCCACTTCATACTTGGCGGCCGTCTGTCTCCATTTGTCTAGTTCGGCAGTGACGATGCTCAGGTCTCCCTGCAAGGCAGCGATCTCGCGCTCCCGCTCGGCAGTGGCGGCCTCCATGGCGTGACGGAGCACCAGGATCTCCTCCTGAGCGCTGTAGAGCTCCTCTCTGGTGCTGGTAATAGTATTCTCCCTCTGTTCACGCAGAGCTTCCATGTCAGACTGGAGCTTTGATAGTTGAGCTAAAGAAAGAGATATTAAAACAAAAGGCCAAGAGATGTCTTGTGTTAGTGATTTTACCATAGTTAAGAGGTGTTGCTAGGCTTAAACCCTTTCAAAGTGTTAAAATCACTAACACTTTAACTTTAAGTGGCTTATTGCTTGTATAAAATTTCAAAAACAACAATGATAAAAAAAACACCAATATTTAATAAAAATGACAATTATGTACTGCAATAATCACAATAACAATTCTTCAAGTAATATCATTCATTAACCTAATTGAAGGCCATTTATGGTCGCCTAGCAACTTGGAATCCAAATGATGTGTGGTCACAGGGATGTGTATTTCCACTGTTTTACAATGGTTTTGCACATTTGTCTATTTTTTAAGTGTTTAAAATGAATTGCTTAATACAGCGATCTACCCGTTTTAAAATAAACAGCTACAGCTTTAATGCAAAACACCTGTTTACCTAGTTACAATTACTAACCTTATTTTACAAGTCACTTTTACTTTACAATTTACTTTTGTAAATTAATATGCTCATTAATAAAATGCTAATTTAATCCTGAATAATAATATATATATATATATATATATATATATATATATATATATATATATATACACACACACACACACACACAGTTGTGCTCAAAAGTTTGCATACCCTGGCAAAAATTGTGAAATTTTGGCATTGATTTTGAAAATATGACTGATCATGCAAAAAAACTGTCTTTTAAGGATAGTGATCATATGAAGCCATTTACTATCACATAGTTGTTTGGCTCCTTTTTAAATCATAATGATAACAGAAATCACCCAGATGGGCCTGATCAAAAGTTTACATACCCTTGAATGTTTGGCCTTGTTACAGACACACAAGGTGACACACACAGGTTTAAATGGCAATTAAAGGTTCATTTCCCACACCTGTGGCTTTTTAAATTGCAATTAGTGTCTGTGTATAAATAGTCAATGAGTTTGTTAGCTCTCACGTGGATGCACTGAGCAGGCTAGATACTGAACCATGGGGAGCAGAAAAGAACTGTCAAAAGACCTGCGTAACAAGGTAATGGAACTTTATAAAGATGGAAAAGGATATAAAAAGATATCCAAAGCCTTGAAAATGCCAGTCAGTACTGTTCAATCACTATTAAGAAGTGGAAAATTCAGGGATCTCTTGATACCAAGCCAAGATCAGTCAGACCAAGAAAGATTTCAGCCACAACTGTCAGAAGAATTGTTCAGGATACAAAGAAAAACCCACAGATAACCTCAGGAGAAATACAGGCTGCTCTGGAAAAAGACGGTGTGGTTGTTTCAAGGAGCACAATACTTGCTGACCCCTCTCCAAACATAGCACTTATGGTTGTGACCATAAAGCTCTATTTTGGTCTCATCACTCCAAATTACAGTGTGCCAGAAGCTGTGAGGCGTGTCAAGGTGTTGTCGGGAATATTGTAACTGGGATTTTTTGTGGCATTGGTGCAGTAAAGGCTTCTTTCTGGCAACTCGACCATGCAGCTCATTTTTGTTCAAGTATCGTCGTATTGTGCTCCTTGAAACAATCACACCATCTTTTGTATTTCTGTATTTCTGTATACAGAAATGTATTTCTCCTGAGGTTATCTGTGGGTTTTTCTTTGTATCCTGAACAATTCTTCTGGCAGATGTGGCTGAAATCTTTCTTGGTCTACCTGACCTTGGCTTGGTATCAAGAGATCCCTGAATTTTCCACTTCTTAATAAGTGATTGAACAGTACTGACTGGCATTTTCAAGGCTTTGGATATCTTTTTATATCCTTTTCTATCTTTATAAAGTTCCATTACCTTGTTACGCAGGTCTTTTGACAGTTCTTTTCTGCTCCCCATGGCTCAGTATCTAGCCTGCTCAGTGCATCCATGTGAGCGCTAACAAACTCATTGACTATTTATACACAGACACTAATTGCAATTTAAAAAGCCACAGGTGTGGGAAATTAACCTTTAATTGCCATTTAAACCTGTGTGTGTCACCTTGTGTGTCTGTAACAAGGCCAAACATTCAAGGGTATGTAAACTTTTGATCAGGCCCATCTGGGTGATTTCTGTTATCATTATGATTTAAAAAGGAGCCAAACAACTATGTGATAGTAAATGGCTTCATATGATCACTATCCTTAAAAGACAGTTTTTTTGCATGATCAGTCCTATTTTCAAAATCAATGCCAAAATTTCACAATTTCTGCCAGGGCATGCAAACTTTTGAGCACAACTGTATATATATATATATATATATATATATATATATATATATATATATATATATATATATATATATATATATATATATATATATACACACACACACATACATCATACATACATACATACATACACACACACACACAGTATATATTAAGTATATATATATTCGCAATTAGGGCTGTCAAATCAATTAAATCAAATCAATAAAAAGTTTTAATCAAATTAACTACATGAGATGCCGAAAAATTTCTCGTAACTAAATGCATAATAATAATAATAATACATTTTTATTTATAATGCGCTTTTCTAGTACCCAAAGCGCTACAAACAGGTGCAAATAAGACAAATAAAATACAAAAGTTCTGTAATACAGTACAAAACAATAAATCATTCTAAACAACACAATAGAACTAATCAATATAATAAAATACTAGTCATCTCAATCTAAGCAATTTTAAAAAGATGGGTTTTTAACAACTTATTAAAACTGTCTAATGTGGGAGCATCTCTAACAGCAACAGGAAGTGCATTCCATAATCTAGGTGCAGCAACTGAAAAAGCTCTCTCACCCATAGATTTTAGTCTACAAAGAGGCTGCTGAAGAGTAAAAGAATCAGCAGAATGAAGAGAACGAGAAGACATGTAAAGGGTAACTAAGTCACAGATATAAGAAGGGGCCGTTCCACGCACAGCATTGTAAGTTAGAGTGAGAGTTTTAAAATCAATACACGACTGAACAGGAAGCCAATCCAAACTATAAAGCACGCCTGTGATGTGCTGACATGATGGAGTAGAAGTGAGAATACGTGCTGCTGAATTCTGAATGTACTGTAACCGTTTGATAGATTTAGCAAGTAGACCAACAAATAGTGCATTACAATAATCAATCCTGGAAGTAACAAATGCATAAATAAGCCTTTCAGCATCAGGCAATGTAAGGAAAGGCCTAATTCTAGCAATGTTTCTAAGGTGATGGAATGCAGATTTTGTGATACTCTTAATGTGTGAATCTAATGTCAAATGAGCATCAAAAATCACACCAAGGTTACGAGCATGAGTAGATGGAACTAAGATACTATCATCCATAATCAAATTGAAATTGCTACCTTTGTGAATAGCTGCTGGTGTGCCAATGAGAAGAACCTCTGTCTTTGAACATTTCAGTTTTAAAAAAATTATGGTGCATCCACATTTTTATTTCCTGCACACACTCAGAAAAAAGTGTAGAGGTAACATTAATATCGGACTTAGAGCTGATATAGATCTGAGTATTATCAGCATAAAAGTGGTACCCTAAGCCATAACTCCTAATAATTTGCCCCAGAGGAAGCATATAAATGCTAAACAATATAGGACCCAAGACAGATCCCTGAGGAACACCATGACAGACCTGTCCAATGTCAGATTTGTTGTTTCCCAAAACAACAAACTGGGAACGATCAGTAAGGTAAGATTTAAACCATTTAAGCACAGTACCAGAGATACCATGCCAACTGTCAAGACTATTAAGCAGAATGGAGTGGCACACCATGTCAAATGCTGCACTCAGATCTAACACCACCAAGATGGTAGAGGCTCCAGAGTCAGCTGAAACAAGCAGGTCATTCATAACTCGAACCAAGGCAGTCTCAGTAATGTATCCCTTTCTAAACCCAGATTGGAAAAAAGCTTGTTGAGTGACAAGTGTGAGTATAGTTGTGTCGCAATGACAAGTTCCAAAACCTTAGCAAGAAAGGGAAGATTTGAGATAGGCCTGTAATTTGATAGATCAGACTTTTCACATCCAGGCTTTTTAAGGACTGGTGTAATAGCTGCAACCTTAAGAGCTTCTGGAACAATACCAGTAGTAAGCGAGGTGTTCACAATGTTCAAAATGAGGGGACTTATTGATGGCAGACATTCCTTAAGAACAACTGTTGGGATAGGGTCAAGAGTACATATAGTTGTATTCATTGCTATCACTAATTTCAGAATACAATCAATAGTAACAAAATTAAAGAATGTAATTTCAGAGGAACTAGGTGGATGTGTCACAGGAATTGCTAAACAGGGTGTCGAACTAACAGACTTATGAATGTTCTCAATTTTTTTCTTTATGCATGCACAAGTTTGCTGAGAAAAGCTCTAAAATAAAGATAATAATGTAAGCAATAATTAAAACAATTTACAAAAATAATTTTATAAATGTATAAATATAATAATTCAGAAAATTCAAAAACATTACATTATTGTGGCAGATGAGTAAGGCATCAAGTAGACAAAATAAAAAGGCTATGGCTCTTTTGAAGTAGAAATATACTGTTAGTTTTATTTTCATATCACTGACCATCACTATAACTGGTCCACAGACCACACTCATTTTGCAATGGAATTAGTTGATCTGTCCGATGCATTGCAGACTTACGAGATGTTCTCACAGGAAGCGTTCTTGCGTTTTTGGGGGGGGGTCGCACCGTGGTTGCATCGAATTTCACTGGTTTTCAGTGTCTCGTGCCATAAATGCCACATTTTTAGGATGCTGTGGCAAATTATATGCAGTTTGAAACTTAGAAAAACATGTCTTAAGACCCCTGCATCTGAAGTTCTGCTGGGAATATACTCATTTTGTGCTGCCTGCTCTCTGCAATTGTGTTTTTTTTTTTCCCCTGTACAGCTGGAGCTGACTGTGAATCGCAAAAGCACAAAGGTGGTCTTTTAAGCTTAAATTGCTCCGATGTTAGGAAAATGCCTTATTACGGATAATTCAGCGAGCATGATTAATTGAAATGTTTTTTATGCGTTATTTTGCATATAATTAAACTGCACTCAATGAATGTGTTAAATTTACAGACTCATTCACAATACAACACAGACACTTGTACCTTATTGCTTAAATAACACATACCCTAAGGAAAAACACTGAAGATATTTATTGTGCAAGTGTTGAATGGCTCATTGTTTGACTCACTCTGTAAGAAGTGGATCTGTTTAGCAGATTCTTCCGTCTGCTGTCTGTTAGTTCTCCTCTCCTCCTCCAGCAGAGCTGACAGAGGAAAAATACTTATGATGATTCACACTAAACCCAGTGCATTACCCTTTATTTTTAATGTTGATTTATTTGAAAAAGACAATCATCTAAAGTACCTTGAAGCTCGAGGCATTTCTGTTTGCCAGTGTTAGCGAGCTCCTGTGCCTCCTGCAGCTCTCTGTGGAGATGTGGAATGACTTGCTCAGTGTCTTCGGAATCCAGGTTCCTGTCCATCTCTACAAACACACACAGAGCAGATGGCAGAGTGAGGGGACAAATTAGGAAAAAATGTGGCTGACCCGCTAAAGTAAAGTGAAGTAAAAACATTAAATGACCCATCAAGTGAAATCAGATGGCTGTGATTAAACACCTCGACCCAAATAGGAGCAACACAACAAGTTTCCAGCATCCATTTTTAAATCTTCATTGAACGATCTTGATATAGATTCTTAAATTCCAAGATCGATCTTTTACTCAATGCGCAACCCTCCACTACAATGTGAGGAAATCACTTGCATTTAGCAACTGGCTGGTAATTTTGACTCACCAGTGATTGTGTAGTATAGTGGTGGAGTATTCAGCAGCGAGATCCTTTCACTGCGTGTTAAGAGTAAAAGTTGTTCAGTGTAATGTGTCCTAAGACGAGATCCATGAGACCCGTTTGTCATTGAATAATGTCTCTTTTAAAACCCTTTCTGTTCTTTACAATCAGTTGTTTAACAAAACCTAATTAGTCAAATTAATATTTTCAAAATGTATCTAGTTAGAAGGTCCCCTGTGTAATTATTATTTTTTCCCTCGACCTTTTCTCACCAATTTGGAATACCCAATTCCCAATGCGCACTAAGTCCTCGTGGTGCCGTAGTGACTCGCCTCAATCCGGGTGGTGGAGGATGAATCTCAGTTGCCTCTGTGTCTGAAACCGTCAATCTGCGCATCTTATAATGTGGCTTGTTGAGTGCGTTACCGCGGAGATGTAGCGTGTGTGGAGGCTTCACGCTATTCTCCGCAGCATCCCCGCACAGCTCACCACGCGCCCCACCGTGAGTGAGAACCATATTATAGTGACCATGAGGAGGTTACCCCATGTGACTCTACCCTCCCTAGCAACCGGGCCAATTTGGTTGCTTAGGAGACCTGGCTGGAGTCATTCAGCACGCGCCTTGGATTCGAACTCGCGACTCCAGGGGTGGTACTCAGCGTCAATACTCGCTGAGCTAACCAGGTCCCCCAGGTCCCCTGTATAATTAACAGCATTAGCTGGAAGAGAATTTCTTTTATATGAAAGCAAAATGGACATTACAATTGAAATATACCCACATGAGTCAATATCAAATCAAAATCGGAATCGAGAGCTTGTGAATCAGTATCGAATCAAGAAATCTGTATCAATACCCAGCCCTACTGAGCTAAGTAACAAAATCACAGCTAAATCAAAACATACTTGGTTAATAAACAGCTACGTGGTCCAGGATTTTGGACCAATGATGTTTCACTGTGAGAACAAAAATAGTTAAAAAAAAACAGCTGACAAAATGCCTTGTTGCACAACGCTCGTCATGTTCGCAGCTCATCAGTGCTTTCAAAGTTGCTCAGTGCGAGAATTCCATTACAATGAGTCAAAAATATGTCTAAACCTTACGAGCAATAAGAGACACGTTATAATTCCAAGAATCTGTGGGCAGTAACATCAAGCACTGAAACTCAATTAGTTTAAACTCTGAGGAAACCAACATTCTGACCCTTGTTAAGAATTGCTTAATTCATTATGTGAGGGGTCTTTCAAGGACAAAGCATTTGAGCTTGCAGGTATCAGTGTTACTGACTCAAGCGCATATTGAAACGGGACCAGACTTTATGCTGACAGTCAAGTCTGACTATACAAGACGAAAGGACCAACTGACGTTGCTTCCGTTTTGTGTTGTAGTAAACCAAGTGAAACTCATAGTTGCATAAAAACATATTATAGCCTCTTGATTTATGCACTGTTCTCAAACTAAGACAACACACTTGTAGACCATCTACAATGGCTTTGGCTTTAGACTGTGAGCCAGTAGTGACTGAGCACAACTCAAAGTCTGATTAGACAACTCCAGCCATTACGGGCCCAATTCAAGCTTGCTCATACAGCTGCACTGGAAGATCTACAAACAAGCTGTTGAGATGACCTGCACCCAGCCAAGCAAAGTTCTTTTGTCCTCTCCCATGACTTCATGCCAAGCAAACAAGCATTTGTGCCCCATCAGCCTCTCTGAGGAGCATCCATTTGGCCTCTCACGTGGTCTACTAAAAACAGGCTTTTAGGAAACCTTCTCTGACCATAAACCAATGAATGTCCCGTTCTCAGAGCACTCGACAGATGTTGGTGAAATCGTGCGTTAATTTAAAGGCTGGTAATCCTTCATGATGTCAGACGATGGCCAAAAATGGTGTTTACTGGGAGGAAAAGAGCTGCTTTCAGGCTAAATGACGTAACATACTCTTCGCTGTGTTTCTTAAGTTCTACCATATGTTTAATGACAAAGGAAATAAAGTGGTAATCACATTCTTCTGCTATTACAATTATTTAATCAGAAGCATCAGTCGCAAATGACTTTGTGGCTGAAACTGTGTATCAAAGCCATATCTACAGCATTGCAAATAGGTATGGAACTCTGCAGTTCCATTCTAATTCAACAGCACCCTCTTGTGGCATATTTCCCAGTGTCAAATATAAACAGCATTTAACAGCTCCTGTAATTCTAACAACCGAGTGTGAGAAAATGGTCATGAAACAAAGCTAAAATATGTTGATTTTGGTAAATAATAATAAAAAACAAAATACAAAAAAAAAAACTTGATTTATATTACAGGTGGACAAAAGATGCCATTTTCTACTTGTGTAACATTTTACCCCTAAAATCCACTTACATTAGCCAAGGCTTCTTGCAACAAAAACAATGTCGTAATTAAGTTTAACCTGATCAATCAGTTTTTTCTTTCTTTTCTTGGTTACTGCATCTTTAAGACCTTTATGTAAATGAGCTGTTATCATTTGCTGATCTTTGCATAAAGGCATAATTCATACAGTCGTTCATCAGGATGAGTCAAGTTTTTATATTTAAGTGTTGATATTTAAAAGTGGACATCCATATGTTAATGAGCTCATAGTTGTGATGTTAATACCGTAGCGATTATAATGAGCTGTTTTTGAAGTTTTTGGGCTTACCAGTAGCTCATCCTGTAAAGCATGACGCTAGCAATGGCAAGGACATGAGTTCAAATCCCAGGGAACTGATAAAATGTATAACTTGAATGCACTGTAAATTATTTTGCATAAATGTTCATTTATGTTTGCATAAATTATCTCGGTTGAAGTTTAAAAATAACAAAACTCTTATAAAACTTTCCTTCAAAAGAGGATAATACTGTTTTTCTATGATATTTCCCCCTTTAAACACCCCATCTGCTCTTGCAGAATAAATGCTGGGACTATGTACATGTGCTGTAATGGAAATATTCTGTGGAAGCCAAATCTGTGGATGTACTGAGTGACTCAGCAGGGTGAGACAAGATGAACGATCGACATTTTCAGCATGAGTGAGTGTCACAACCGAGCTCATGACATTTCAGACAGAGGGGCAAAACTGTCTGACCCAATGCAACCATTCTGACAACTAGAAAACAAACTTACAGCAAACGAGATTAGTGCCAATTCAACTCCATGACTTTGTAATATCTATTTCATCACCATTCATTAATGTAACTGGTGCTTGAATCTCTTTATTAATAAGTCTCTATATTAAAGCTCAGTTTTAAATCTGCTGAGGTCTGATGAGGTCTTAAGTGGACTTTTGTGGGTCTGATGAAGTCTATTAGGATCTGATAAGGTCTCCTGTTGGTCTGATGTGATCTCTAAGGGGTCTGTTAAGGTCTAATGTGGTCTGATGAGGTCTCTTGGTGGTCTGATGAGGGCTGATATGGACTCTTGGGGGTCTGATGTGGTTTCCAAAGGGTCTGATGAGGTCTCTTGGGGGTCTGATAAGGTTGGATGCGGGGTCTGATGAGGTTTGATGGGGTAATGTGGTCTCTTAAGGGGTCTGATGTGGTGTGATGAGGTCTAATGGGGTCTGAGGTGGTTTTCAAGGGGTCTGATTAGGTCTAATGTGGTCTCATTAGGTCTCTTGGGGGGTCTGGTGTGGTCTGATGTGGTTTCTAGGGAATCTGATGAGGTTTGATCGGGACTGATGAGTTCTTAGGTGGACTCTTGTGGGTCTGATGAAGTCTATTAGGGTCTGATGAGGTCTCTTGTTGGTCTGGTGTGGTCTCTAAGGGGTCTGATGTGGTTTCCAAGGGGTATTTTAAGGTCTAATGTTGTCTGATGAGGTCTCTTGTGGGTCTGATGAAGTCTATTGGGGTTTGATGTGGTTTCCAAAGGGTCTGATGAGGTCTAATGTGGTCTACTGAGGTCTTCTGGGGGTCTGATGAGGTTTAATAGGGTATTATGTGGTCTCTTGGGGGTCTGATGTGGTCTGATAAGGTCTTTTGGGGGTCTGATAAGGTTGGATGAGGTCTGATGAGGTTTAATGGGGTATTATGTGGTCTCTTGGGGGTCTGATGTGGTCTGATAAGGTCTAATGGTACCTAAAGAGGCCTAATGGGGTCTGAGGTGGTTTCCAAGGGGTCTGATGAGGTCTAATGTGGTCTCAAGCTTTCTCGGGGGTCTGATGAGGTCTTATGTAAACTCTTGTGGGTCTGATGAAGTCTATTAGGGTCTGAGGAGGTCTCTTGTTGGTCTGATGTGGTCTAAGGGATCTGATGTGGTTTCCATGGGGTCTGTTAAGGTTTAATGTGGTCTGATGAGGGCTGATATGGACTCTTGCCAGTCTGGTAAGGTTTGATGTGGTCTGATGAGGTCTCTTGTGGGTCTGATGAAGTCTGTTGGGGTCTGGTGTGGTTTCCAAGGGGTCTGATGATGTCTTTTAGGGGTCTGTTGAGATTAAATGGGGTCTTACGAGGTTTAATGGGGTATTATGTGGTCTCTTGGGGGTCTGATGAGGTCTAATGGAGTCTAATGACGTCTTATGTGGAATGATGAGGTATTCTGGGGGTCTTATGGGGTCCGGTGTGATTTCAAAGGGGTCTGATTAGGTCTGATGTGGTCTAACAGGGTCTGATATGGTCTCTAGGGGGTGTGTCTTAAATGCGGCTAATAAACAAATTAAATGCTACTTTGAAAACACTAATCACCTTTAGAACACCCGAAAAGTTAAAAGTAATAAACTTCAGCAGTTCAAACAAACCAAATCCTAACAGCTCGTTCCCTCTGACTGAAAGAAGTCTGCAAGGCAGCTGTACGTGACATTGAAAAAGTACTCATTTCCTGTCTAATTGAGCTGTAATTGGTATACATTCCATTCTGTCCTCCAGCGGACCATAAAGTGGCACAGGGGCAAAACTCTGAGGGTACATCTGAAACGGGATGACGCAAGTACACCTGTTCAACAACTCGAGCCCACCACTTACACCATATGAGCCCACCGCTGTTACCATCAGCAGATATAGACCATATTAAGAAACACTGGGGGGAAATACACCCTGATAAGCTGTGCAGTTGTGCCACATGCCAATGCACTGAGCTCTAATGAGTGTAGATAAAGATTGTGACTAATCCTATAGTCCAGCCAAATAACACACACACCCATCAACACCGGCGTTTCCAACAGGGAAGTTAACACAAAATAATGGAAAGATTACCTTTCAAAAGAGAAACCCTGTTCTGAGTCTCATTCAGTTCTTGTTCATCCATCTGTCCGTCTGGATGGGAAGAAAATCAGAAAGAATAAACAAATAAACAAACAAAAAAAATAACATTTACGAAAGAACGAAAAGTAAAGAGAATGAAGAATTAATGAATAAACAAATAGGAAAGACAGCAAGAACAAAAAACAAATGAGAAAGAACGACGAAAAGAATGAATGAAAAAAAGAAAAGGCAGACAGAAATAAAGACACAGAAAGACAAATAGAAATAAAAATATTCAACAAGCGAAAAAAGGACATACAAAAGAGACAAAAAGACGAGCAAAATGTCAGAATAAATAAAAAGAACGAACAGAACAATTTGTCCAATAAGAACTCTAGTGTTCAAACATAAAGCTGTAAGAACAAATAAACAGCAATCCATACAGTACAAATATGCCCAAGCTTTACATACCTGAGGTGTCGTCGCTGCTTTTGTCCTTGCTGGGGCTCAGAGTATCTGACATGTCACACTCTTTAGCGTCTATTTGGTTTTCTATAAGGGCAGAATGGAACACACCACTTAGAACATAGCGGGGGGCTGCATCCACAGCTCAAACAACATTAGAGTAACAACAATCATACAGAAGGCATTCATTTCTGCCAGGTCTCTCCTTCAAAACATGTGTCTAATCAAGAATGTTTTTGATGGTTATAAACACATCAGATATGATTATTCTGAATCTACATTAGCAGGCAGTGAATAAACCCCCTGTAGTTTATTCTCTCTGGCCGGTGGTAGAAGTTGCCCACACATGGTCATTTGTGTGAGGGAGATACAGTCACTGGCTAAATTAGTTGCAACTTTTGCTGCATTGCTGGCTGGCTGACATGGACTGAATAGAAGTTATAAATGGGTTTTGGCCAGGGAAATAACAGGGCAAACAGTCTAAACCAGGGGTTATCTAACTGGGGTCTGTGTCTTTATGAAAATGTTCAGTCACTTAGAATTGTGCTTCAGATAAACAGCACTTCAAATGTTGACAATTTTTAGTTCTTAGTTTTTGACAACTCCATGCTCCGTGAATAAGCACAGTATTGTGAACAGTGACTGAATATTAATATATTCCAGCTGACGGGATGAAAACCAAACGGTGATACCAGGGAATGGTTGAGCAGTGAATTCTGGTCTAATCTGGGTGGCTGTAATCAGTCTCTTATCCACAGGGATTAAGAGGTCAAGGTTAGATGCCACATCAGCTGGAAAAACCAGCGTCCGGCAATACAGTAAAACAAAGGTAGATCTTAGATATCATAAAGCAGGCCAAAACAGCCACTCAAAAAATAGAGATAAAACTCTAATGATGATGTCACTGGTGCTCATTATGGTAACGACCCTTTTTTGTACTGTTTCAAAAGTACAGCCTCAAGAGGCAAATATACATGCTAAAAGGATTTTGTGTGATAAAACTGCTTACTAACCTTCTGTCCACAGTTATATCCAATATTACAACTTTGTCACAACTTTGTTGTTGTGACGACATAACACTGGTTATCTGTGTAATCCTGGTAAGTGATTTAAACACACTAAAATCATATGAAATTGTGTAATGTTTATGTCTTCTGGCTACATATTTGAAATGGTGTGTTTTTAAATATTTATGGACCGGCTCCATTCCCTTCCATTGTAAATGCACCTGTGATTTTTAACTGCTTTAGCTTTAGAGTCTAAATAATTTTTTGTGGTAATCAACATTATACTACAAATGCTGTCAATTGAACCTAACTTGAATTGAACCCAGAATAAATCCTTTATGCAAGAAAGGACAGAATCTCATGCATGAAACTCAAATGTGGTGATACCTTTAAGTCTGTCTGCACTGGCCAGGCTGTTGTCCACAGTCGTCTGATTATTCTGAAGATGTGCATCAATGACCTCTGAAAAAGGAAAACACATTTAAATGATGGATCTGTTCATATAAATATCTTGGTTCAACTGTTTGTTGGTCTGGAAAATAAAAAAATAAAAAAAACACTTAATAAAATACTCTTTGCTCTTACCATCAAAGTTGGACAGTTTGTTAATAGAGGAGTCCACAACCTCCTTTAACTGCCTCACCGCTGGTTAGAAAAGAGAAAAGTCATGTAACTATGTTATTCCTTAGTCACTCAAGCAAACCTGTTGCAACTACTACACATTTACCATTTAATGTCAAATCTCCTACAATAAAACAGTGAGTCAGCCCAACATCAACTGAAAACATGTGTTGCAACAAATCTTTACATTTGTAGTATTTTCCATACATACAAAAAGCAAAAAAAGAAACATGGAAGCATCGTGCTTATCGTTAAAAGCCCAAAGGCCTCAGAACGCATGCTAGTGAGAGTGAAAATCCTCGGAAGAGAGAAACTCCAGATGTCAGCAAGTTGTGAAATGAGAATAGACGGCATGCAGTGAGTGTTATAATTAGGATTGCTTGTAATGTTTGGAAAAGTATACAGTATATATACACATGTACTGAGAAACTATATGAATCTCTGTGAGAGCTAAGCAGCTAATGACTTGAGTCTACAGAGTTGGCAGAGTCTTACACTCATAAAATAGCAACCTTTCCAAGAACTAACTTCAAGAAATAGTTCAAACTTGAAAATGAAAATTCTCATCATTTTCTCATCCTCTTGTCATTCCAAACTCACATAACTTGCTTCCATGAAAAACTTTTTTTGTGAAAAAGTCAAAGTGCAGTGCAGTTTATCTTGTATATTTCAATCATATACAAGAAAGTTTTTCTTGTTTCAAAGGGTGGCGTGACCAAAAAAAATTGAGAACCTCTGAAATAGGCTACAGTAAAAAAAATTAGGTTAAAAATAATCAAGGCATGTTTTCCACACTTTGCTTTCACTAAACAAACAAGGAAGAATATGAATAATTTATCTATACACCAATACAATAATGCATAATCTTAAAATCAGGGACTATACTTTTAATTTCGGTTTGTTCCGAGCAGAATCAATACTTTTTTGTTCTGTTTTTCTTTTTCCTATGTGGGGGAATTATCAGCATAAAAATCATAAGCGTAGTATACATATAAAATAACATCTTTTCAATAAATGTATTCTTTCTTATTATTAAATATATCACCAAAAATATTTTAAATATTTCAAATATACATCTGGCCATCTAAAATCAAAAATGCAGTAATTATACATACAGTATTGGCCAAAAATATTGGCACCCTTGGTAAATATCAGAAAAGAAGGCTGTGAAAAAAAATCTGCATTATTTATCCTTTTGATCTTTCATTAAAAAAATTCACAGAAATCTAACCTTTAATTGAAGTAAAACAACTGAAACAGGAAATATCTCATTATTAAATAAATATTTTTCTCCAAAACGCATTGGCCATAATTAGTGGCACCCTTTTATTCAATACTTTTTGCAACCTCCCTTTATCAAGATAACAGCTCTGAGTCTTCTCTTATAATGTCTAATGAGGTCGGAGAACACATGGCAAGGGATCTGAGACCATTCCTCCATACAAAATCTTTGATTCAGGATTCTTTGAATCCTTCAAATTCAGAGGTGCACACAGGTTTTCTATGGGGTTCAGGTCAGGGGACTGGGATGGCCATGGCAGAACCTTCATTTTGTGGTCAGTGAACTGTTTTTGTGTTGATTTTGATGTTTGTTTTGGATCATTGTCCTGATGGAATATCCAACCAGGACCATTTTAAGCTTTCTGGCAGAGGCAGCCAGGTTTTGATTTTTTTTTATCTGTTGGTATTTGATAGTCCATGATGCCATGTATCCGAACAAGATGTCCAGGGCCTCTGGCAGAAACCCCCCCCCACATGCGGCACCACATTTAACCGTGGGTATTGGGTACTTCATCTCTGTGTACGCCAAACCCATCTCTGGTGTTTGCTGCCAAAAAGCTCTATTTTTGTTTTATCTGACCATAGAACCCGGTCCCATTTGAAGTTCCAGTAGTGTCTGGCAAACTGAAGATGCTTGAGTTTGTTGTTGGATGAGAGCAGAGGCTTTTTTCTTGAAACCCTCCCAAACAACTTGTGGTGACATAGGTGATGTCTGATTTTTTCTTTTTAGACTTTCTGACCCCAAGACCCAACTAATTTCTGCAATTCTACAGCTGTGATCCTTGGAGATTCTTTGGCCACTTGAACCATCCTCCTCACTGTGCATGGAGACAATATAGACACACGTTCTCTTTCAGGCCAGTTCTTAAGATCTCCAGTTGATTGGAACATGTTTATTATTGCCCTGATGGTGGAAATGGGTATTTTCAATGCTTTGGCTATTTTCTTATAGCCACTTCCTATTTTGTGAAGCTCAACAACCTTTTGCTGCACATCAGAACTATATTCTTTTGTCTAACCCACTGTGATTGATGTTTCATGGAATTTGGCCTGTGTGTTACCTCATATTTATACCCTTCAAGTCATGGCTGAACAATTTCATATTCTTTGTCACCCAGGTGCACTAAAAAATGTAAAATATGAATGGGAATATACTTCAGAAATATTTTACTCATAAGAATTTCTAGGGGTGCCAATAATTGTGGCCAACATGTTTTGGAGAAAAATATTTATTTAATAAAGAGATATTTCCCATCTTTCAATTGTTTTACTTCAATTAAAGGTTCGATTTTTGTGAATTTTTGGAATGAAAGATCAAAAGGATAAACAATGCAGATTTTTGTTTCACAGCCTACTTTGCTCATATTTACCAAGGGTGCCTATATTTTTGGCCACTACTGTAGTTGTCATGGCCTTCAGCATGTCATGGAAAGCTTCATACAGAACGTGCATTAAGGCAAAGAAATGTGTGATGCAGCAATTTACTTCAGAATCAAATCATGTTCAAATAAAAAGGGAACCCTCATTTTTGGGGGGCAACAGGAAGTGGTGTAATTCTGAAAATTTACTGTGATAAACCATTTAGTCTTTGGGTTCATTAAAAATTATCATTAACGAAATTACCAGCATTTAAATATCAAGTTTTCACTCCAAAACAATTGAAAGGGACTTGTTCCTGTTTTCAGTTACTTAGATATATCTTCACTAAAACTTTTCTGTATGCAAAAAAAACAAAAAAAAAAACAGACATCTTCAACAGATTCCTGCAAATGAATCAAACCTACCAACTCAAACACCATTTTATGCGATGGGAGAAAGGTGCCCCAAGTTGTCCCTGGCAGGCTACTCATCCTTACAGGCTCTATTTGATAGGGATTAGGGAATCTGCTGCCTGCCAGGAACAATTCAAGGCACCTTTGAAAATTGGGCCCATTTTCATTTTAGTTTGAATCAAACGCTTGCAAAATATCAAGATCACGACTAGTCTACTTTAATTGCACTTAACTGCACTAATTGCTTTTTCCAAAACTTAAATATTAAAAATCATAGCAATATTCACAATGTTGCTGAATGGAGCGCAACAGTACCCACCCACTTTTTCAGTCTTGGTTCCGGAAATATTTTTCCCATGCATTTTTTTTCCATAAGGATTTAATAAAATCCTTCATAAAAGAGTTGTAAGACATGAACCAAAGCAACCAGCTCCAAGGTGAATCAAAAACTTACACACTTTGATTTAAAGACTATGAACATTAACATCCTCAATGAGGGAATAAACTACAGTCAAATGAAGCATTGTGAATGACGATATCGAAATGAAAACAATGGAAAATATAAAACTACTGATTTAAAGCTGATGGTTATAAGTACTAAATCTAAAAGTATAGAGTAATATTGTATCAGTATAGAAATTTTTTTTTTTGCAAAGCCTTAAAAGGAAATCATAGTTTATTCCTATTTTATTATTTGATTTATTTGAAGTTAAATATGTAAAAATTACATCTTAAGGTGTATGAAGCACACATGCAGAAAAAAAGCATACCTTAAAAAATGACAATTTATATGACAATTAATCGTCAGCCAAATTTCATAACCGTGACAGCCTTAGGTCTCCGATTAAAAGTGTTCAAGTGATCGTTAAAAATCTATTCTCCTATGGAGAAAATGAATGGGATTTTATCTTCCGGAACCAAACTGTTGTGCTCTATTTTACATTGCCACCAAAGTCATCACAAATAAATACTGAATATTCGATATGCAGAAAGTATTGACAAACAGGTAGTTAAGGAATCCCTAAAGGAGCTGAGAGTTGCCTGTCCCTGCCTCGCTTCCATACAGAGTAAAAAAAACAAACATCCGCTCTGTGGTCGCTCATAAGGTCTTAATTGATTAATGCGCCTGAGGAATGCATTGTAAGTAATGCTGGGTACTCACATTGACACTTAATGTACTGTTGGATTAAAGTGCAGTCTCCTCCACTCTTTAAAAGAAAGTGGTCTACCAAAGAAAGAAAAACCCTCCATTAAATAAGCAGCAAATGAAAGATATTCCAGGGGCATTAGATAATATTAAAACATAAGCCAGATCTACAAGATATGACATGAGATTGAACCAGACAGAGATGCAGAGGGCGGGACAAGAACACAGACAGGAGAATGCAGTTATTCATAGACCTGTCACTCACCTGTCACCTCAATCAAAACCAAACTAAGACACTTAGAATTAAAGGTAATCTTTTCACAGATGCGCCCATATACCATGAGACCAGGACCAGAATGATTGAATGTTGATAAGAAATCTTCTATAGTTTCCATCTGACAGCCCTATTTTAAAAGCTATAGGCCAGTATGAATTCATTATGGATGCATGTGGCCTAAAGTATGTAGCCTATATTGTGACCCTTCTCTTTAGTCACTTGCTTTCCAGAAAGATGTGACGCAATAAACCATTGCTTTGGCAACCTCACCACTTATGCCAAACACAGAAGTGGTGGCTTCAAGCCATCAACAGAGCTGACTGGACTGAGGAGATCATTTCAACTCAAAACTTTATAGCGAAAATGATTACATGTTTGTTATTAACTCATTTCATTATAGTAACTGTATTGCTAAGAATATGTTTGTATTTATGATGGTTTTGTGTCATACTTAAATTTGATCATCTAATCTGTCAAATCTAACACAGTCAATGGGCTTTCTGTCACCAGTCACTGCGCATGCGCTGACATTTTTGTAAACAAGAAGATTGGTCTATGTTTGATGTTTAATGGGAATGGAAACAAGGCTGTGAGGGATAGACTTGCCATCTCTTCAATGGCATGACAGTATAAAGCAGTAAAAAGCTCCTTGATCCCATCTGAGTTTTTTGTCTACTGAGTGTTCTTGAGAAGATATTTTTTCAAAAACACTTTAAACTGTAGTGCAGCTCATTGAAGAGACTGTATGTCTATCACGCACAGCCTTGTTGTTATTCCCATTAAAAATCAAATATGCTTGACTTCATTCACAGCAGCGGTGAATGAAGTCTAGCATGTGCTGAATAACATTTCTATATTTTATCTTGGCAGATACCTTTAACAAATATTTTAACAGGTAGTTAAAGGGCAGTTAATTTAAAAATGAAATTTCTGTCATCACTGCTTACCCTCGAGTCTGTATGAATGTTTTTCAGCCATGGATCAAAAAAGGAGATGTTAAGCAAAACGTTTAGTCTCAGTCACCATTCACCGTCACCGCATCTTGTTTTTCATTCAATGAAAGTGAATGGTGACTGAAACTCCCTAATATCTCCTTTTGATATCCACTGAAATAAAGTCATACAGGTTTGCAACAGCATGAAGGTAAGAGATGACAATTTAAATTTTTGTGTGAAATATCTCGTCAAAACTTGTCAGTTACCTTAAAAATGGCCATTTAAAGTTGACAAGATGTATTGAAAATGTTAACGGATTAAATTATGAAAGAGAACTGTGCTGCATAATTAGTTATGATGTATACTGAAAACAGATTATATACAAAATATTAAATATAGATAATATATTTTCATATTATGTATATTAATATTATTATATTTATATAATTATATTATTGTTTTGTATATTTTTTTTTTTTTTTTTTTTAATTGACTGATTCAGATGGCAGAGAAAATACCTGTATATGTCAGATCTAGAGAGACGGAGATGAGAGATGTAACAGGTGTAACTCTGCAGCTGAGTAGTTCTGTTAGCTTGACAATTATTGTTAAGTGTTGTAAAATAAGGAAGCGCCACGATTTGAAAGGCATCAAAAGATTGCTCCAACCTCAAGCTTTGTCGATTACAAACAGGAGCGATGGTGTTAGTGCATCGCTCGCTTACAGAGATGCAGAATAATGCCATTTGCGTTTCGGATGAACAAGTTCATGAAGGTTTATACATCTGTAACATCGTAAGTTCAGAAAAATGCACTTGCTTGCTTGCTTTGTTTTTTGGAATGCCCAATTCCCACTACTTAGTAGGTCCTCGTGGTGGCGCCGTTACTCACCTCAATCCGGGTGGCGGAGGACAAGTCTCAGTTGTCTTCGATTCTGAGACCGTCAATCCGCGCATCTTATCACGTGGCTCGTTGTGCATGACACCGCGGAGACTCACAGCATGTGGAGGCTCATGCTTCTCTCCGCGATCCAGGTACATCTTACCAAGCGCCCCATTGAGAGCGAGAACAACTAATCGCGACCACGAGGAGGTTACCCCATGTGACTCTACCCTCCCTAGCAACTGGGCCAATTTGGTTGCTTAGGAGACCTGGCTGGAGTCACTCAGCACACCCTGGATTCGAACTCGCGATTCCAGGGGTGTTAGTCAGCGTCAATACTCACTGAGCTACCCAGGCCCCCTCAGCAAACAAAATTTAAGACTCCTTATAATTTAAGATATTTAAGACTTTTTATGGCCTTAAATTTTTTAAAGTAAATTTAAGACTTTAAGGTCCCGCGTGAACCCTGTACAATGAAAGGTCTGGTGTGTAATGACATGCACATGACTTGAGGTTTACCGACCAAACATACTGATGAAAAACACAAAACCATGTTTGAGCATTTCAGTAATGTTCGGCTTTGCACATTTTCTGCCACTCTTTACAAAGGTCTTACTGATGTGTACTATGGAAAATCCATCTTTCCACAGACACCATTGAGATCAGTGTTATTTGTGGAAACATATGACATGGGAACAGTTTATGAGCGAATTGTCTCTGCCATGAGGTTTGTGGTCTGTGGCACACCACATTTGAATCAATGAAGAAATAACTGCAGCATGATGATGCATGCAGCACAAGTAGTTCAGTTTCAGGATAATAAATCACCCTGTACCAATACTTAATACATTTCAGTACTAATTTTATTATAAAAATAATGTACTAAAGGCTCTAAATGAAAACAACTTTTGGTCCTAAATGTAATAAAAGGCCAAAAATATAATAATTTTAGATCCTAAATATAATACATGCCCTAAATATGACAACTTTAAGTCATAAATGTACTAAAGGCCCTAAATGTAAAAACGTTTGATCCTAAATGTAATAAAAGCCCTAAATATGATAACATTTAGTTCTAAGTGTGATAAAGGCACTAAATGTATTAAATATATTTTTTTCTCCCAATTTGGAATGCCCAATTCCCAATGTGCTTTTAAGTCCTTGTGGTGGTGTAATGACTCGCCTCAATCCGGGTGGCGGAGGATGAATCTCATCTTATCACGTGGCTTGTTGAGCATGTTGCCACTGAGACATAGCGCGTGTGGAGGCTTCACGCCATCCACCGCGGCAACCATGCTCAACTCACCACGCTCCCCACCGAGAATGAACCACATTATAGCGACCACGAGGAGATTACCCCATGTGACTCTACCCTCCCTAGCAACCGGGCCAATTTGGTTGCTTAGGAGACCTGGCTGGAGTCACTCAGCACACCCTGGGATTCGAACAAGCTAACTCCAGGGGTGGTAGCCAGCATATTTTACCACTGAGCTACCCAGGCCCCCAAGGCCCTAAATGTATTAACATTTTGCCCAAAATGTAATAAAAGGCTCTAAATGATAAAAAAAAAAAAAAATTTGGTCCTAAACATACTAAAGATCCTAAACATAAAAATGTTTGGTCCTAAATGTAATAAAAGCCAAATATGCTAAATATGATAACATTTGGTCCTAAGTGTAGTAAAGGCCCTAAATGTAGCCTAATACCATTTGGTTCAAACTGTACAAAAGGCTCAAAACTTAACATTTGGTCCAATGTACTCAAGGCCCTAAATGTTGCCTAATTACATATGGTCCCATGTACTCAAGGCCCTAGATGTAGCCTAATTGCATATGGTCCCATGTACCCAAGGCCCTAAATGTAGCCTAATTACATATGGTCCCATGTACCCAAGGCCCTAGATGTAGCCTAATAACAAATGGTCCCATGTACCAAAGGCCCTAGATGTAGCCTAATTGCATATGGTCCCATGTACTCAAGGCCCTAAATGTAGCCCAATTGCATATGGTCCCATGTACTCAAGGCCCTACATGTAGCCTAACTGCATATGGTCCCATGTACCCAAGGCCCTAAATGTAGCCTAATTGCATATGGTCCCATGTACTCAAGGCCCTAAATGTAGCCCAATTGCATATGGTCCCATGTACTCAAGGCCCTACATGTAGCCTAACTGCATATGGTCCCATGTACTCAAGGCCCTAAATGTAGCCTAACTGCATATGGTCCCATGTACTTAATGCCCTAAAAGTAGCCTAATTACATATGGTCCCATGTACTCAAGGCCCTAAATGTAGCCTAATTATATATGGTCCCATGTACCCAAGGCCCTAAATGTAGCCTAACTGCATATGGTCCCATGTACTCAAGGCCCTAAATGTAGCCTAACTGCATATGGTCCCTTGTACTCAAGGCCCTAAATGTAGCCTAACTGCATATGGTCCCATGTACTCAACGCCCTAAATGTAGCTTAATTATATATGGTCCCATGTACCCAAGGCCCTAAATGTAATAAAGGCTCTAAACATAATAACTTTTGGTCCTAAATGTACTAAAGCACTCAATGTAAAAACTTTTGGTCCTAAAATGTAATAGAGGCCCTATATGTAATAACATTTGGTCCTAAATGTAATAAAAGCCCTAAATATGATAAATATGATTTGGTCCTAAGTGTAATAAACAATGTAATACGATAATAAATAATAAAATAATAAAAACTGAACTGTATGAGAAGAAACATTAGCATTTACCCTCATTAACAATACTAACGTCATTATACTAACTTATTAAACTTTGGATTTAAGAATAAATAATTGTTCAGTTAACATTAATAACATTTTAGTTACAATGTCTCACACATTTATAACATTTAGCAAATATTGCATTCCAGTTGGCCTGATTATGCCTCGTTATAACTGCTCAGTGATTTCTAATGCATTTGGAAATGAAGCAGTCCCTCCAGGAATTATTCAAATTCAACCAATCTCTGCATTATTTGCATAGCTTGCAATTTTGTATAATTTCTGCAATTTTTTTCATCTAAACTGTGAATCTGAGGTAATCCGCAACGACCAAGAACATTTGCCATTACACTAATGTTAAAGTGAAACCAGAACGTTTTGTGTTCACTGAAGAATTTTTTTTTATTTTTGAGCAAAGCTGCAGCAAATTCAGTCATTTTGGGCCGCAATACTAAGTAAAAAGTGCAGCGAAATCCTGATGGTACAGATGAAGTATTAGTCATAATTAAAACCATTCAAACCCCTTAACAAAGGGAAGTTTAAATGTAAAGTGTTACAATTATTTCTTTCAGGACCAAAAGTTATTTACACCTTTTATGCTCATTAGTTATGATATTTGGGCCATTTATTACATTTTAGGACCAAATTCTATTACATACAGAAGTAGTTATAACATTTGTACCCTCAACAACCCCTGTCATTCTGAATTCATCCAAGCGTGTTACAATGCATTCAAGAATTGCCTTATACGTGATGGATACATGCAGTGCTGAATTTGGCCAAAACAAGGCATCTCCTCGTTGCACTTATGATGCCTAAAATGCTGTCTAGGTAAGCAGCTCACTAGGCTTTGAAAAGCATCTAGTGGATGTGGCTAAACAGACCAACTGTCTGGCACTAAAACTGCATAGAAACCTGACTTACAACACCTAAAACTACCCTTAACCCGATTCACTAAAGAACAAACGGAGACCCAAAAGACGGACAAATGGCGAAAAAAACATGTTAAATAAGTTTGCTAGACTGTAAACAAAGGTGCAGATCTGAACGCACAAGCTGAATGAATTGGACAAGGCCTTTGAGACAGAAATGGTCATAACAGAAGCAAAGCTTGACAGTAAATAAAGAACGAAAAGTGAAACAGACAATCAAAGACAAGCTCCCATGCTGAATAAGTCAGAGTTGATGCAAGGTTAGCAGAAGACACTAACAGACTTGTGCGTCTTTAACTCACCTAAACTGTTGTTTTCCTTTATGCTTTTCTCCTGCAGCTGTTCTAAACGGACTGAAAAACGACAACGAGAACACGTGGATGACCACAAATAAAAAAAGAGCTCTATGTTGGAGATGTTCCTCCTCAAACTGTTTTCACCCGCTTTGTTTTTAGCTTGAAATGTACAATATTCTCTCTAAAAAAGTGTATCAAACACTGTGAGAATGTGAGACAGTGTGTGTTACCTTGCAGGGCCGTTAGTCTCTCATTCGTGAAGTCGTTGTCTGCCTGCAGGGCTTCGATTCGGGCCTGAAGCGATTGTTCCTTTTCTTCCATCTCTTCAATCCTCAACTGCAGTTCTTTCTTCTCATTCAGTCCTTTATGAGTGAGCTCATCATGTTTGCCCTCCGCCAACTGAACAAAGTTAAGAAATCTCATGTGTCAAGACAATTGCGTTTTGGGGAAAACCGTTTACATGGAACACGGCATGCTAACAACATATTCAACGCCAGCATTATTATACAAGCAATTAGCCTTACTGGTATAATTGTTTATCTGTGAAATCTTCAGCTTTCTGGTGGTGAACACAGAAATAAGATGCAGACAATATGAGCTGGCCTCTTACATTCTAAGGGACTAGGGCAGCATGATTCATATTCAAAATTCATAATTGTTGATTATTATCCTTTTTATAATTTATATTCTAATTGCAATTAATTTCGATTAATAGAATTTACATTTTAGGAAAAAAACTGTTTGGGGCAACTTCATGCCATTTTCTTTATTTAGGCTGAAACAATCCTCTTTAACAAGCCATAAACTGTTCATGTGAGATATCACACTGCCCTTAACTTACTCTTCAGGATGGTTACGAATAGCCACACGGAATCTGCACTCGCAGAATTAAGCAGAAAACTCTGCAAACTTCCACAGAATTGGGACATTCACAAATGTTCACACATTCCCTGCCCCTTGTGTGTTTATTAAATTTATTTGTATATATTTATATTATTATTAATTTATAAACAGTAATTTGATAATACCTTCAGCAGCCATTAAGACTAGAAATCTCAGCTTAGTTTAACATTTTACCATGTCATATTTATTCCAAAACATTAAGATTTTCCGAAAAAATTGCAGCCAAAAATGCCAAAAAAGTCTGATTCTGTCTGAGCCTGGAGTAGACTAAACACACTGATTGCTGTGACAGTACTAACATAACTAGATTTTCAATAGCATGACAGTAGTTTTTTTTAGCATGTTTTCAAAATAAACTTGTAGTGTAGCAACAGGGTAAACTTGTAAACACTGTAGCTTTTCCAGTAATAACAGGGTTGCTGACTATTTAAGATCTTTTTCAAGACCTGAACAGATAAAATTAATACTGTATCCCCATACCAAAACAAACACACTAAAATACATGTTTTCCACAAATATATCCCATTAAAATTGGTTTATGTACCATTATATAAATTAATAAAAAATAAGAGGTCGACCAATATTGGATTTCGCTGATATGATAATGTGTTGAAAGGCAATTAATCTGCCAATAGTTTTTAAAATTAGTCGTCTACATTAAATGTTCTTAGTCTTTCAATCCTGTGATGGGGAGGGCCAGACAGAGGCTACAAAGCCCAAATTGAATTCAATTCCAGATGTACACCGGGGACTTTTATTTTGAAATGTAAGTGCTTCCCTGTTTCTAGCAGCTCATTCAAACAGATAAGGGAAATAATATGTGCACTCCTACAATAATCTACAACGTATTACAATATAAACAATTAAAAGTAGAAACTGTCATATTTCCTCCACACTATATCATCATCATCAACAGCTGATCATTAGTAATCACTTGTCATACATTTCCGATATGGCATAATGATTGTGGCTTAATGAAATACTCACAAGCCCCCGCGTGCTTGAATAAAATACAACAGTGCCACATTTTCACTTTGAAGGATGCAGTGCATGCACTTATTTAATTAAATCATATTCTTTTGAAGTTTATCACATTAGATCATATCACGATTCCTGTCTTTCCGCCCCC
Source organism: Myxocyprinus asiaticus (assembly GCF_019703515.2). Lineage (NCBI taxonomy): Eukaryota > Metazoa > Chordata > Actinopteri > Cypriniformes > Catostomidae > Myxocyprinus > Myxocyprinus asiaticus. The sequence goes on along the minus strand of NC_059380.1, from coordinate 39,812,305 downwards.
AAATTTAAGACCTCTTTAAATAAAAATAGACTATTGTTGCATCATTTAAGATATTTAAGACTTTTTGTGACCTTACATTTTGGAAAACTGAATTTAAGACATTTTATGACTTAAGGATCCATGGGAACCCTGAAAGCGCTATATTGTCCTTTTTTATATATATAGACAAGCATACTATATTCTATTGCAATAATTTTATGTTGTTGAAATGTCATCAAAATGGACAGACAGACACTGAAAAGTGTAACTACTGTATTTGCACTACAGTAGGTTAAAGGAAATTTCTGGCAAATGATGTAAGAAAAATTGACAGAATTTTAGTGGTAGTGTGTGAATGGTGGCAATACATATAAAATAAAGAAATCCACTGCTTGTGCAAATAACAGATGCAGTATGTTTACTTTGACATAAATGTAACCGTTTTCATGTGTGCAAGTGAATAAATTGACATGCCTTAATCTGTTCTGTAAGATCCTTGATTTCATTAACGGCTCCGTTGTATTTGTTGGCGAGTTCTTGGAGCTCCTCTTGTGTGCGTTCATTCATCTCTTTCAGGTGCGTGCACTCGTCCTCTGTGTTACTCAAACTCCTCTGAAACACACACAAAACCGCCCCCACAGATGATTGAAAAACAACTGGTTAACAGGCAAACAAATGACCCTCTGCATTACATATTACTTTAACCAATCTCACATTTGAATTGAGAATTTCTGGCATAGCGGAAACCTTTTTGGCAACGATTTCCAGCGCTATCATACTGATGTCATTAATATATTCATGTCTTTGATGTACCTCCACCTCGGACAGCTTCCTGACAACCTCGATCTTCTCCTGAAGGACCCGCCTCAGGGACTCTTTGGCTGTCGTCTCATAATTGTGTTTATCCTCTGTTAAGGCTACAAGCTCCTTGCGGATACTGTCTTCTGTTTGGTTCTGAGGAGACATAAAGCAGTGAAGCAACAGGAGGGATTTCTGTGAGCACACACATCAAATATTCATGCAAACACGGGTCTTACTTTTGAATATGCTTGCAACTGATTCCCCATCACCTCCAATCTGGAGAGTAACCGGTCCTCATCGATTAAAGCCTGTTTAAAACAGAAACAGAGTGCACTCTCATTTACTGAGAACAAAATGACAAATACAATAACAGTAATAGATTAAGTTACTGTTTTTCAAACGAATGCTCGGCAGCGTTAATAAGCCCCATCTGCCCTGCAGCTACTCTTGGAAGATTTGAACTTATTTAAAATATTTATAAAATATTTTTCTTTTTTTTTTTTTTCTTTTGCTGCGGCAGAAATAAGGCCAAATATAATCTAACAAATGATTACCACAGCACATTCTGGCTGTTTGTGAAAGGAAATCTAATTCTTCTAAACTATGTCATTGCATTTCTTTTGAATGTAACTTCATCAGCTGTTGAGTTTGAATATTAACTCTTGTTTTGTGTTCCCAGTCAAAAATGACTGGCCCACTATTATTGTTTATAAATGTCTCATATTGCATATATTCTCACATGATATTGCATTAGATCTTTTTAAACTTCTTTAGTAATTATGACAGGTTTTGTACTTTTTAAACATTTTAAATATATATATATATATATATATATATATATATATATATATATATATTTGTATTGATGGAATGATTCATTGAACTGAGCTTAAACTGGGCCAATGGGGGGCACTCTATGCAGAAAACAAAAAAATACTAAAATTAATTATGTAATAAATGAATAATCATTTGCTTGATAGGAACAAAATAAATGTCGTTTTAAAGCCTAGAATCTGGACTGTACAACGCATATTGCTGATCCGACCAATTCTTAAATAATGCTTTTTTTTGCTGACAAATAATAACTGTTTTGTTCTCATTATTTGCAAATTTGTTATCACAATTATAGTCATCATAGTTGGTAAAACTATAAAAAAAGATGAGATAGCCATGTGTTAAATATTGTTGGAAAGGTCTTAATTAGTAGAATACAATGAGCAAATCTGTTTCACTCAGAGGCCAAACAGCAGTGAGTATTAGTGTATGAAATTCCCACAGACACAAATAAATATAATAAACAGAAGTGTCTTTGTCACGTTTTTCCTTATTACAACCCGAAATATACATATAACATATACAATGACATATCGTAACTTACAGCAGATTAAACACAACATAATATGATCAGTAGATCTTGAAATATTCCTCAAAGAGTGAACATGGAAAGACAATGCACAAAAGAGTGCTCAACACACGGTGTGCGTGTGTGTGCAAACACACATCCAGGTATGTGCTCATCTAAAGGATTGGGATGCTCCTGAACACTTAAAATATTTGTATTTTATATTCTAATCCATTTATTTCCAATGGCTGGTCATTTTTGACCGGGAACACAACAAGGGTAACAAAGTGAAATAAAACCAATAAAATGGTCCAATTTTTTTGTGTGTTTTAAGATACCATATGTGAACAAAGTCAAGGAATTTGATTCCAACTGGATTTAGTAAAAAAATAAATAGTGAAAAAAGTAATCCAGGTAAAAATTACCGGAACACAACATAAGGGTTAAATGTCATTTGATTTGATTGATACTGTATGTGGACCAATAATTTAAGCAGTTAAGACACATTTTGCATGTTTGATGGTTGTTTTTTTTGTGCAAGAATGCATATTCATCAACCTGTTACAAGTACAATAAAATCATACAGGCCTTTGAAGTTTAAATTGGTTTTGCAGATAGTTCAGAAAGAACAAACACAGCACCCATAGATATCCGTTTAAAAAAAAAAAAAAAAAACTTTTAAAATTAAGAAACATTATAACATTACATAATGCTTAAAACATTATTAGTACATCAGCACTGCTCAGATCCACCATTAAAAGCTGCTGCTCTGAAGAACCCGGAAGCACATTTGCTTACGGTGTGACGTCAGGGTAATTTCATCTATACTGAATAATTAATAATCGTCTCCTCTTTAATGCGATGTACCTGCCAGCTGCTTTCTGATGCTTCTTGTGTGCTGGCCAGCAACCTCTGAAGAGTGGCCAACTTCTGCTCCAACATCTGCTCTCTGTGTAAGGCCTCCTGAAGGACACAAATGGAGCGTTATAATTAAGGGAAAGTTATTTAATTATGGAAGTTCAGTCATCATTTACTCCCTTTCATATTGTCATGCAAATTAATCCATAAATATAGACGCTTATAAGCATCTCAACATGCATTTTCTTTCCATTTGGACAAGACTCCTAATAGTCAGCAGAGGTCGGTGTTGCTCCATACCTGCAGGTACTGGGAAAGCTGAAACAGTTCCTGAGAATACATACTGGGTGTACTAGCAGACACCTGCAGACAGGGAAAACAGATTATAAAAGAGACAAAAGACAGTCATATATCTGCATGCTTCAATGAATTGTTTTTAATCCACCAAGCATCTTTTCATTAACTCGATCTTGATATATTTCAAAACAGTACAATCAATTGAAATCAAAATGAGTGATGAAAGTCTTATTGAATAAAACTAAACTTTTGAAAAGGTAAAACTCAACAGAAACCTGACATACAGTCCAACTTTGGATGAACCCATTCTAACTAAATAAATGGGGCCTTGTTCTTCATCTGTAGCTAGTGAAATTGAATTGCCTCATTCTAAGCAGTTGAAACCAAAACGGAACCGGCTAAATGGTGAAATCGTGGCTTATATCATCTGTAGTTTAGTTTAGTTTATTGAAACCACATGAGTTGGACTCTCCCACAGCAGAGAGAAGGGGGGAAAGAGAATTTTCATATCGACAGCGTCAGATGCTGCAGTCAGATATAGACACACTGTGACCAAACGTTCACAGGCTGGATTGCGTGTATGTGGAAATGGACACTGTCAGGTTTGCTTTTCTAGGGTTTAATGGGGAAGCCAGTCATCTACTTTGTCCTAAAAACAAGGCGTTGAAAGCAGTGATGTCATGATTTACATATGTATACATTTTATCATCACAGATGAAAATGCCATCACTTTCCAGTCACATCAGCATTTTGATGACATGACAGTTTAAGTATGCCATCTGAAATCCAGGGTTTCTGCATGCACTAAACCAACTTATGGAAGACTATGCAGGAATTAACAATCAAAATAATGTGAAATAAAAATTTACATTGTACAAATAAAAATAAAATATAAAAATTGACAAATAGATATTTAAATGTTTTAATTCATGATTTAAAAAGTAGTCAAATGTTAAGTTATTATAATATTAAACTAAATTAAACTAAAATTCAATTCAATATTTCTTTAAGTTTTAATTTGCATTTTAAGAAAGCATTTGCCTTTTACTTTTCTTAATCCATCAGCCAATGAGTTGTTTCATTAGACAACTAATCAATGAATTTGACAAGTGGACTAACCCTAAGAAGAAAAAAAATAATCCTCATTGGTGACTCACAATTCATGATATTTGTAAAAAAATATTGTTTACCTTGCAATTAAGTTGTGTACACTGTAAAAATGATTCTGTGCTTTAGTAGATTTAATGAAAATCAAATGTATAAATATATTTAATAGAATTATGTTCATGGCTTTTTAACCAGAATATGCTTTAAAATAAATAACAAATATTTGGAATAAAATGTAATAATTTTTGTTGTTAAGAGTATAAGCATTTTGTTAAATAACAAATGAGGGGGTCTGGGTAGCTCAGCGAGTAAAGATGCTGGAGTTGTGAGTTTGAATCCAGGGCGTGCTGACCAAACCAAATTGGCCCGGTTGCTAGGGTGGGTAGAGTCACGTTGGGATAACCTCCTCTTGGTCGCTATAATGTGGTTCTCGCTCTCAGTGGGGCGGATGGTGAGTTGTGCGTTGATGACGTGGAGAATAGCGTGAAGCCTCCACACATTCTATGTCTCCGCGGTAACACGCTCAACAAGCCACGTGATAAGATGCGTGGATTGACGGTCTCAGACGGAGGCAACTGAGATTCGTCCTCCGCCACCCGGACTGAGGGACTCACTACGCCACCACGAGGACTTAGAGTGCATTGGGAATTGGGCATTCCAAATTGGGGAGAAAAAGGGGAGAAAATCCAAAAACAAAAAAATAATAACAAATGAAGACATAACTGAGTGAATCCAATTTAATGCAAATAACCAGTTTTAAATCTAATTCCAAAGGATGACGTTATTAAGTGAATCCAACTTATACAATTAAGTCGTTTTAAATTTAAAATAATTTCCTGTCCAAACATTTGATGATCAAACCGGTTCAATGTTTGCCTGTTAGATATAGTGTGAAGTGCAGTTTTAAGATAATTTAAACTGGACTTGGCCACTGTGCATGACAAACGTGGCTGAATTCTCATGACTTGAATAAGCTTGTCAAGCGGTAGTGAGATCACAGTTCATTTTTAATGGGAGAGAGAGAGCGGCACTGCTTGTCGGGGGGGGGGGGGGTCGCACACCAGACGCATCTGGCAGTCGACATGGGGCATTCTAAAACTCAAGACAACTGTTTTCAATGAAGGTACACACTACTGCCGCTTGCCGTCTGTCAACAGCGCCCAGCTACGTCTCCAGAGGATGCTCAAATTTCTGATACTTTTGATACCACTGCCGTGTCCAAACCGTGACGCGGCATGGCGCTTCTAGTCTGGTGTGTGACAGCCTTCAGCCTCATTTATTCTGCCAGTAGATCTTGCATGACTGCTTAAAGAACACCCGGAACACACGCAGCAATAAAATAATAATTTCTCATGTATCATTCACCAATCCGAGTAGATCTAATCAAACGGCATATTATCTGGCTGTGGTTAGTATCCACAAGAACAGTACAAAATCGCAGTAATCCTAATCCCTATGCACTATGCAGCACTCACTTTATATGGAGTAGTGTATGAGTCAAACATGAGCGATTAAGGATACAACTCACTTAAGGACCTGCTTCATCGTATTTACTGACATTCAAAAGCATGTTTCACAGCTCAGCTACAGTAAACCATTAATTGCAATGTAGCTCAGCCTGCAGTGTGTTTCTGCATAAATATTAGAGGTGTCTGTTATATAAAGAGAAAAATAATGTCCTGGAAAATGATGTCAAAGTGACATCCCTCAGGTGGTTTATCAGTAAATAAAATACTGATGGAACAATTTAATGTTTTATGTAGAATGTATAATGTGTAATGAAATACACTACTGGTCAAAAGTTTTGAAACACGACTGAAATGTTTCTCATGATCTTGAAAATCTTTTGATCTGAAGGCGTATGCTTAAATGCTTGAAATTAGTTTTGTAGACAAAAATATAATTGTGCCACCATATTAATTTATTTCATTATAAATCTAACATTTATTTTTAAAAAAAGTTTTTGAAATTGATGACTTGGACCAAATAACAAAGAAAAGCAGCCAATAAGTGCCCAACATAGATGGGAACTCCTTCAATACTGTTTAAAAAGCATCCCAGGGTGATACCTCAAGAAGTTGGTTGAGAAAATGTCAAGAGTACATGTCTGCAAATTCTAGGTAAAGGGTGACTACTTTGAAGATGCTAAAATATAACACAGTTTTGATTTATTTTGGATTTTGTTTAGTCACAACATAATTCCCATAGTTCCATTTATGTTATTCCATAGTTTTGATGACTTTACTATTATTCTTAAATGTGAAAAATATAAAATAAAGAATGAGTGTTTCAAAACTTTTGACCGGCAGTATATATTCCAAGTCTTCTGAAGGCATACAATATAGTTTTGTTAAGAAAAAAACAATTTAAGTAATTTTTTCAGGGAAAATTTTGATGTCTGTTGTGCGTTCATGAGCGCTATGAAAGAAGCTTGTTCACAGTGACTTTCATGTTCATATGAGAACTTGCATTTTTTACAGAATTAAACCATTCAATTTTCATGTGAATGCAAGCCATTGTAAACAAGCTTCTCTCATAGCATGAACACAAAATGCCAATATTTTCACTGAAACAAAATGATTACTTTTTTGTTTCTCTCCAAAACCTAACATACTGTATGACTCCAGAAGACTTGGAATATGTCGCACAAGTCATTGACTATTCTGTATGATACACCTTTTAGAAGCTTTCAAGTGAAGCAATATCATCTGCCAGTTGATTTTTCATAAAGCACATTTTTTAGGTTGCCTGACTAAACATTTTTACAATGTAAAAGGAAATACATAAAGTGCATTTGAGAAAGGTTAAATAATTGTTTAAAAGAATATTTTTAAAAAGACAGTTTACTCTAACAATGTGTTTAAAAACTGTTTACTGTTACTGTAACAATGTTAATGGACAGCAATGTGCTTTTGTTACCAATAATAAAGAATACTTTATCTTTGAAGTTTGTGCCTGTTACTGAGACATGATATGATTTAATTCAGTTAATTTTAAATGAATCCACTCATTATATGATTCATGTTTAATTAATTTATCAAATTAATTGTATTAAGTACTTCTCTTAACTATGGTGGTCCTTTTTTATTAACTCATTTTTGTTTAACTCCTATTTATTTTTTCAGATGTACTGTTTAGATCTACTCATTTTGAATAAATTACTTAAGGACTTCAATTGATGGATACTTAATTTAAAGCATAGTGTATTTAATTAAAAATATTGCTTGTAATCTGTTGCCATAATTGAATTGAGTAGATCTACTGTAATATTTTTTTACAGTGTACACTAACTAGGTGCTAGGCAAGTATTTTCATATCTTTTACTTGATAGTTACACCACTTGAGACCACCACTTTTTTTTTTTTTTTTTTTTTGTAGAAAATGCTATATATTTATTCATGGAACCAACATTGACACAAAGATTGCATTTCTATGAACTTGACATGTTTTAAACTAGATTTTTAAAAGACTTCTAAATTTTCAGCACCTCAGACAACCTTATTTGTTAATGACCATAACAGCCCAAAAAGTATGCAAGCAAAAAGATGCACACATTAAAAATCCAATGGAAACAGTGTCTTTGGTACATCTTGGTAACTTTAACACTACTTTTAATGCACTGCAATTTGACATGTATTAATCCTATTTGTGGATACTACATACATACTGATTCTAGATGCACCAAAACCAGTCAAGTGTGACTGGATTCTGTTGAGAGAATGTTATTAGATTTCTGTGTTAAAAACTAATGTGATTAAGTATTTTAAGCATGGACCCTACATCCAACATTCACAAAGAAAGACACCTCTGTGCACAGCCGGGAAACACTACGCCACCACAATCTATAAAACCCAATTCTTCCCTGTTAAGAGGCATCCCACACTAATGATGGCATGAGAGGATAAATGCATTATCTTCCCTCCCACCACACACACACACACACACACACCATATAATAGCTACACACAGAATAGCAGCACATAAAGCTCGCTGGTATCATTTCAAGGCTTTAAACAGGTCATGTCATGAGGAATCAAACTTTTCTTGATCTTGTGCATGAGCTCATAGTAATATAAAATCATACTTTAAGTTTCAAACTTTCTCCTCAATGCATAAAACCAAGCAGCCAAAATGCCTCATTCCCTTCTTCCGTGATTTAGTAACGTCACACGGGGTACTCAATAATGCATGACCGCCTCCACAGTAAAACATCAACGTCTACTTTTACATCATCGCACCCTTGGCCTGCCCACAGGCACTCAGACAGTCGATAAACTGGAGATAGAGGGACAGATATTGCATACCAAAGGGGAGTTACACAGGACAACTTTCTGTGCCCATATGAACTATTTTTAATTTTTTTTCTATATAAACATGCAATAGACATATCTTTTGACCGTTTTCATGCAACTCGTGCCGCTTTTAAAAGACGCTGTGTCAAGGTATAACTCTTTATCCCATTCGGTTTCATTCTGCAGCAAATGCGTCCTGGACGCGTTCTTGTGCCAATCTGCGCTATTTTTGGGGGTGATTTTATCCTCCTTTACCCCAATTTGGCATGCCCAGTTCCCAATGCTCACTAGGTCCTCATGGTGGCGCAGTTGCTCACCTCAATCCGGGTGGTGGAGGATGAATCTCAGTTGCCTCTGCCAATGAGACAGTCAGCCCGCACATCTTTCCACGAGGCTTGTTGGTCGCTTTACTGTGGAGACTTGCAAATGTGGAGGCTCACACTATTCCCCGTGCACAATTTACCATGTGCCCCATCAAGAGTGAGAACCACTATATCATGAACACGAGGAGGGTAACCCATGTGACTCTACCCTCCCTAGCAACAGGGCCAATTTGGTTGCTTAGGAGATCTGGCTGGAGTCACTCAGTACACCCTGAATTCGAGCTCTCCTGTCTGCGCTATTTATAATTATTAGTTTATGTAAACCTTGCACTAGATGGGCATTTTTGAGCATTTTGATGCATTTCCAGTTCCAGCAAGACAAACTCATAAAAACGCATCTTCTTCTGCTCCATTTTGAAGTGCATTTTACCGTTTAGGTGCGTATCCACATTACCGCAATTCTCCAAGTGCTCTCAGATCGCACAAAGCGCACCAAACAGCGTAGGAGCAGAAATGAGGACATGAAAAGTAATCTTTAAGATTCTCTGTTTGTGATTGTCATTATTTGTGTAGTTTCTCTCTCTACTCTCTTTTAGTCTGAGATCAATGTAATGAACACCCCTGGCAGACAGTAAAAGAACTTGTGATTTTTTAAATCTATATCAGGATCTTTCAATAAAGATGTGATTAATCAGAAATTTGCTTTAATACAGCCATTTAATTTCTATAAAACAAAAGTAAAAATCATAGGCTAAATAAGCCAGAAAGATTCACATATGCACAAAGAACAGGTTGCAATCAATAGCAATAGGCAAATGTTCTTTAGGGAAACTCACCTAACCAATACAGTTTCCACCAAAATAGCACTGTGCTTGTTGCTACTACAGTAAAATCACAAACAAAATGTTAATATTTTTAAAGAAATATGTGTTGAAGTTTAATACTTATGATTGAACTATAGCAATAACGATCCTTACCAGAATATTTGCCATTTTATTCTGTTTTGTATAACAATGGTGGCTAATTTCAAGTTTCCACAGTTTTAGTTTTACAGTAGTAACAATAACTGTAGTAACTATGGTAATTTGGTGGAAACTATGGCTGCCATTGTAAAGTTTTGCAAGTGGTACAATTTTATGGTCTATGTCTGGAGTTGACCGCAAAGAATGTCGCTAAAACAGATGGATGATGTCATACAAATGCTGTATACATTCACTGAAAGGAAATAGTCATGTGACTGGTAAGTTAACACAGCTGCTCTGAGACGACACAACGCTTGTCAAATCTGATATCATGTTCCGATTAAAATTCAAGGCAGGTCAACAATAATTAATGAAACAAAATGAAAAAAATATGAAATCCATGATCGTGTAATTAGTCTACTTTAAACCAATAAAACAATGCTATGAACATGCATGAAATATGAATACAAAATCAAGTTTCTTACCTTATCAATAGCAAGTGGTAGTGGTGCTGGAACAACACTGTAAAGAAAAGAGATTGTTGGTTTATAAAGAGATTCACACAGATCTACTGATCCACAGCGGTTCACAGGCATGTGAGGAAAGTTAGGTGCAAATATTTGCTAGTAGAATCACTCATCGTCAACAAATTCAACTTTGCACCATGTTAATCTTTTACAGTAACGCAGCTGCCTAGCAACCGTCCTGATTGATAGCAGAGTAACCAAGGTGATGAGACTTGCCCCAGGAGGCAGGTGAAGAATCTGACAAGATTTATACTATCGATTCAAGCATACTAAGTCACATGGAATACTGCTATTTGTCTTTATTTTAACCAGGAAACTGTGGCACACCAGATTACACTGGAAATGCACATGATAGTCCTTTGTGATGACAGATTTCATTTCATTTTAAAGCAAAAAGCAGTTACTGCATAAAAGTGATTTCACCAAAGGTAAGGGTGTTCTTACAGGGGTAGCAACACCAATATAAAAAGACACTAATATCCGGTCAAGTTAGATTTATTATTAATAAATAATCAGATATTATACATATTGAAATAAACAACTGCTCATCCAAACACAGTTCTCAAATATCTGCTAACTGATTTCAGCTAAGTCACTCCAAGCCAGTCTTCAGTTTCCACAGTTTCCTGTGTTTAAATGATGTAACTAGGCTGCGGGTTCAAAAGGTCAGCTGTAATACCTGCAGACTTTGAGCCCCAGAGAGAAACCAGGCAGAATTAGAATATGAAATGCTCTCTATCACTGGGAATGTGTGTAATTAGCATAACAGTTAACTTTAGAAACTATTAACTTGAAGCGGAGACATTTGGGTCTTGAATGGTGGCTGTATTCTGACTATGACAGAGATGTCTTCCGCTGCATGGTATTTCAAACTAACAAAGTCAAGAACGACATGCTTAATGTCTTGAAATTCAAAACAACATTCAATACAAAAAACAAAAGGATTTTCCAAAATTTCAATCAGCTTTAAAGGAAAAAACAAATAAGAGCTGTGTCTCTGAGGTTATCTATATAGTAGTTTACTCCTAAAAGTTGAAAAAAATCAATTATTAACAGATAAATATATATACTAAAAAAATTAATTGTTTTTCTTTTACAGGAAAATGGACCAAAAATATTCATGACTTGTTCACAGGGGTGTAGGGCTGGTTCAAACATTATTTCTCTATATTTTTTAGCCTTTTTTTCTTCTAATATTCAACTAGATATTTATGTATCTGCTCTGAAATGGCTTAAAACAGTGAATTTGTTCAGAGGAAACAAACACCCATAGACTTTATACCGCTAGCGCCATCTTTGATTTTTAATTGGATTTTTAATTGGAGGCTGTGAGGGATAGACTTACAGTCTCTTCAATGGCACAAACAGTATAAAGCTGTATAAAGCTCCTACATCACATCTGATTTTCCACAACTTATGTTGTCTGGATTTCTTTGTATAGTGTATGTTCTTAGACAGATATTTTATCAATGTATTGTCCGCGGAACGATCCAAAAACATTTAAACTGCAGTACAGCCCATTGAAGAGACTGTAAGTCTATCCGCACAGCCTCGTTGTCAAAGATGGCGCTAGCGTGAATAAGGTCTATTGTAGCCAAGTAGGTTAAAAATGATTGATGCAAGAAGTACAAATCTAGTAAAATTAGTTATGTTTTGAAGTAATGTTTTCCAGACAGTTTTTCAGTAAGTGAACCAACAGAAGAATTATATTTTTATTTAAATGAACAATACAATAATACATATTCATAAAATCATTATTTACCAACATATCTACTAAAAAAAAAATTTGTTAAACAAGAGGATGTGCAAAAACTACAACTAAAGTCACTTACTATTGGAATCCTGTGAAAATTAATTATAATACTGTATTTTTGTGGGACCCAGTCAAACTGAATATTACTATAATACTGAATTATTAGGGGCCTGGGTAGGTCAGCGAGTATTGACACTGACTACCATCCCTGGAGTTGCAAGTTCGAATCCATGGTGTGCTGAGTGACTCCAGCCAGGTCTCCTAAGCAACCAAATTGGCCCGGTTGCTAGGGAGGGTAGAGTCACATGGGGTAACCTCCTCGTGGTCGCAATGAGTGGTTCTCGCTCTCAATGGGGCTCGTGGTAAGTTGTGCGTGGATCGCGGAGAGCAGCATGAAACCTCCACATGCGGCAACATGCACTACGAGCCACGTGATAAGATGTGCGGACTGACGGTCTCAGAAGCGGAGACAACTGAGACTTGTCCTCCTCCACCCGGATTGAGGTGAGTAACCACACCACCACGAGGACCTACTAAGTAGTTGGGCATTACAAATTGGGAGAAAAGGGGGATAAAAAAAAATACAATAATAATAATAATCCTGAATTATTACTACTATTTTGAGGATAAATTTTTTTATAAAATATTAATATACAGTATATCTGACAGAGTATTTACTGCACTTTCACCAGGAGCTTTTATTTTGCTGGAAAACTGAAAGTGCAATGTGTATTGTACAGTTTTTTCCTCTTTACAAATATGGTGAAACACTGTCATCACTTAACAATACTGTGCCACGTTTTAAGAATTATTTACTAACTTGTAACAGTTACAAATGTTTGGAATTGTGCGAATGTGTGAACCGGCAGCACTTAGATTTCACAAAGCACACAAACCACTCGAGGCCACTGAAAACAGTGTATCATGAGCATCGAGCATGCAAAGAACAGGGCAACACGTGGTCACTCTGAAACACAAACTATGTATTTTTTATTTGAATTCATTTTGCAGCCCAACAAAAATACAATTAGTCTAATGACGTGCGGTTTATGAAACTTACTGGGCAATAAGCACTTTAAAATGATTGTGATATTCAAGACAATGCTTAAATTCATATCGCAGCAAAATTGTCACTACTATATTGTGTATATTCGATATATTATAAAAAATAAACATTGTTTTCAAACAGCTTACTCTCTCTGTATGCCATCGGTCGAACAAACAGATCCCAATCTTGTGAACTGAGCTTTTACTGAGCTTACCTTGTTTCATAAGTCTCAAGAATTTGAGTGTTATGACATGTTGTAACAGCATCTTTTATCTGCACGAGTAGCAAAAATGACATTAAAGTTGGTAAAGTGAAAATGTATTATAATATTTCCATGTGTTCATTAACAAAAAAACTGGGCTAAATGTGTCTTTTTACTAAATATTTACTAGATGTTTATTTGTTTCATTAGGGATGGGAATCGTAAGAAAACACTGGTTGCAGTGCATGTTTTCGTTTTATGCTGTAGATTCCGGCTCATGGGAGTCATTTATTTGAGAATCGGACTACACTGAACTCGCTGTATGTTTTGTGCAGCTAATTTTGTAGCAGCATTGTAGTGCTGCTGAACTGTAGTGCAGATAACACTGTCAGAGTGTTTTTAGCATGGTGTTACGTCCACATCAGCGAAAGAATGCACTTTCGAGAGCCATTCAATTTGTATATATTTTTCAAACAAAATTGGTTCCCAACCATTTCTTGCATTAAACATCTGGAATTTACTTTACAATGGATGTTTGGTTGAAAAGATGATTTCTCTGATTGACACACACACACACACACACACACACACACACACACACACACACACAATTTTAAGTCATTTCAGAAACAATACATAATTTTTTAGATAAATACTGAATATCATGAAAAGCCTGAAAAACACTGATATAATTTAGCTATATCATCTAGCCTTAGTATAGAGTGATAAGAGAGTTCAGGCCTCAATTCGGTCACTCCACACTGGGTTGCCACTGTGTACAGTGTTACTGCTTTTACTCGGTACAAGGGACAACACCGGTGTGAAATTTTATACTGGTGGAAACATTATAATATTAATACAATAATGAATAGTATAGCCTTAAATAAAGAATAGTTGCCTAATGAAGAGTTTGCAACCCATGATAAATGAACCTAAATAACACGCTGAAAGCCAGATGTTCTTTACCAACGTATCAAATTACACAGATGCAAATATACATTTTTGCAGGTAGTGAATATAATGTGCATGGTGGGAAACTCTAAGACGTCTCGGATTCGGAATAACACAAGAAATGCTGTTAGACACACAGACACGTGCTTGAAGAAACACACTTTATTATATTTTTAAGAACAGATGACAGAAAAGCTGTCTATGCACATGTCTGATGCGTTGTTTGTTTGGAGGCGTATGTAAAATTTTGTTTCAGTCTTCTGAAATGTTTTTGTAAGAATAATATAGTCTATAAGAATGCTGTAAATGACCTCAGACCATCTCATCTCAGGAGGTGCTTTGAGTTCAATTCTCTTTATTTCCACAGAGCAGTTCATTGTGAGCGCAACTCTGCAGGGTCACTTTATATATAGCCTATAATCTGTGATTAAATCATAAAATAATACAAAAACACGTTCACCTCGAACCATGATTTATATTTCAGTGATTATTATCATCATTATAATTATTATGTTTACATTTAGAATTGTTTTTAGATTTTAATATGTATTAGTAATTTTCCACCATTGTCATAGACGGATACTTGCGTGATGGTAAATGGAAAGGTGGGTATATATTTTTTTTTTTTTTTACCACTTAGTTATTTTAATTGCTTTTTCGTTTTGTTTAAAGTGCAATTTGAATTTAGAAATGTCTTTGGTTTAAGTTTTTCATTTTTTAAATAAATGAATTTAGTTTTCAATGCAAAATCACTAAAGCAAGAATATTCACTGATCCCTCAGCCGGGGGGTTGACGATGTAATTGGATATTGTGATATATATATTTTTTTGAATAAAAATATCATGAACATATTTCTTGCATATCACCCAGCCCTAGGAGAGAACAAAATGAATTTATTTCACATTCAAAGTTTCTCTTCTGAAGCAGCTTACTGGGTACTGGGAAGAAAGGTAATAAAACACTAACATAAATCCCACAACAACCCACAATAAGTGATGAATTTGCCCAGACAACGAAATATCCGACCGGTAACCCATGATGTAGAGAACACACAGATGACGTAGGCTTGTTGCTAAAGAGATGTTGCCCTTCACAACTGTTGAAAAGCCATCTTTCAAAAAGTTGAACATACATTTTAATTGCACTTCAGTTTTTTCAGTTTCATTTGAAATTTTAGTTAAAATAAATAAAAAATAAAGGATGGACCCAATTCACATTTCAAGCGCCATTCTTTCAAAAGCCTTGCAGTACCTTTTCTTTGTAAAGTCTTGTTGCATAGGAAAAACACTTTATACCGAGAAATCCTTCAGCAAAGCAGATGTCTGGCTGTCCTCAGTTCCATGTCTGTGGTCTTCTAAAGGCCGTAGGAAACTTAACTTGGCAATATTTGTCTTTGAACCACATGTTATCATGCTCTCTTTAGCAGCTTAAAAATAAGAGTACATCCTCGTCACTTTCGCAAGATCAACAGTACAGTTATGTATTCTCCACACAATTCAAAAGCATCCACGCCTCTCCCAGAGGCAGCGGTCAGAGTTCAAGCGCTCATCATGTGATAGTTCCAGACTCTTATGAAATAAAACACTCCAAAGTCCCAAAGAGCTCAAAACAGATCTGAAGCGCTTTAGATTTCTATTCGCAGTGAAACTCAGATGGGACAACAGCGGCAGATCTTGATCCCGTGGCCGACTGCCCCTATGGGATCTGCTCGTAACTCGTGCAAAGAAACAAAACCGACGGGTTGGAGAGCATTCCTGGAGACGCAGGGGAAGTTAGCACACACAGGTTGTCAATATGCCAATACGGTTATGCAATGGTGATCCACAACCTCCTTTATAACTTTCCACAAAGACAATAAAGATTATTCTTCTATTTCTGCAGTATGTAATGTATACTTGCAAAATCTGCTAATTCTCTTCATACACAGAATACCCAAGATGACCCACTAGAGGTGTAACGATTCACTCATCTTACGATTCGTTCGGTTCATGATACTGAATTCACAATTCGGTTCAGCTCATGATGCTTTCAATCTTGATACAGGCTTTATTTCAAGTTTAAGAAACTACTTTAAGACACATGCAAAACAGTTCCTTTCCTTTAAAACTTAACTAAAAATGCAGTTCATTAAAGTGCAAAATGATCTCAGATAATGTATGTACTGGGACTAAAAATCAGCCCATAAAAGTGCAATAGTGACATCAGAATAGAAATATTCATAATTCTGTTTAGCTGAAAATACAGAATTATATTAGATATATATGCTTACACACTGTCACTGATTACATAACATTTAAAGCATTCTAAATTAACATTTCATTTTTTAGAGCTGTCGATTTAATGCATTCAATTAGTGTGATTAATTATATTTGTAAAAATTGCATTAAAATTAACGTATGCGTTCTTGCGTTCCGTCAGCACTGTGAGAACTGGACACATTGACGAGCAAAACAGATTGCTGTCGGCTGTAGGCTTGTTCAATTATATGAGAATAAAACAAACAATATATTGAGTTCTTAAGCCATTATTTGTATTGTCTAATCCATGCTTTATTAATCTGCCACAATAATGCAGATTATTTCAAGCTTAATTTCAATCAGTATTTTATAGTTATTATAGACCCAACATATTATATTTATAAATATTTGAATTATTATGCATTATTTATATGAATTCTTTATTTAGGGGCCTTTCTCTACAAATAATCTGTCATTAATTAGATAAAAAACGAATCGATTGACAGCTCAAATTCTTTTTCTAAAAAAGTAATGTCACTGACTACATCAAAATATTCTTTTCAAAAAACAAATTTTATAAGAATAATGAAGGCTATACTTAAATGTACTGGTACTGAAATCAAAAGACATAACATCAGGAATATTTTCACTCATATCATTATTATAAATAATATTCAAATTCGCTTTTGCGAATGCCAATTATCGCCAATCAGAACACATTTCACTGTGGGTGGAGCTATCCAACACACCGCAACTGAAATAGAAACCAAGCAACCATCAAAATGCATGTAGTCACAATGATTACATGTGTTTTAAAACAGATTTTTAAAAGATTTCTCATTTTCATCATCTTGGACAACCTATCTTTTCAATGACCCAATGGCCCTGGAACATCAAGTCTTCCAAATGGAAACAGTGAAGGCAATCTGATGAGGAACTCCATAAGGAGGGGAGATATCTTAAGCAGATATTTTTTGTCGACCTCCTTGGAAAGAATTTCAGCAGGCTAGTGAGATGTTATACTTTCAGGGAAACGACATCTCCGGCTATCATTCTGATCTAATTCATTACACATATGGAAAGCATAAGCCCTGACCATATACACACGCCAATCCCTCGAAAGCATCTTGTAATAAACAAACATGCACAGACACACAGCTAACCTTAAACACACATCTCCACTGCCCTGGCGGGGCTCCAGAGTCAACGGCTCAACAACTAGCAGTGTGTGGCCTCTATAAATACCTTAACAACTAGATGTGAACATGCGACAGGGTCGAGAACTCGTTCAAAGAGCTCCACTGCAGTCATGGGACGCTATCATCACTGTTTGCACACAACACAACCCAAGAGGAAGAGATGACAAAACTACAAAAACTACACATTTTGAAAAAAAAAAATCGACTTTAGATTTAAAGGAACAGTACACCCAAAGATTTTTATTCTGTCATTATTTGCTCACCCTCATGAATTTCTTATGCGGAACACCAGAGGATCATGGTACAGAATGTTTCATACATAGCAGTTGATGGGGTCTCAGTTAAAAGGTAGAGAAAAAGCCCTCAAGTGTCATGAAAGTAGTCCATGTCCAAATGAAATCATATTGTAAATGCCTGTTCTCATTGGTTTTTGTGTCATGACATCATGTTTGTTTCTCAAGACACTCAAGAACCAACAAGGTTTGATGTTATTGGCATGTCACCATTTTAGCTTTGAGCTCTGCACACACGAGTTGATCAATGATATGATTTGATTTGTTCGGAGCCCCTTACAGGACAGGGAGGGAATTTATTTTCTGAAATAGTTTTGCATTCCTTCACAATTTTTTGGGTTCCCTTGCAACACCTCTGTCCATCCCTTATGAAACTTAACCATGGTTTTACCACAGTAACCATATTTAACCATGAAATTTAAGGTAAAACCATAGTAACAATACAGGAAAACCAAAACCAAGGTATCATACAGCCCAAAAACATTGTTTATTTCACTATAGTAACACCATGGTTAAATTTGTGGTACATGTGGTACAATAAAAAAATTGTTACATGATTACTGCAGGTGTGCTACAGTGAAACCATGGTTTATTTTCATAAGGGCATCTTTTTTAAATGGAAACAAAAAAAAAAAAAGCACAAATTAACCATGATGTTACTCTATTAAAACTGTAATAACCATGTTGTTTTGTTTGTTTGTTTTTAACAGACTCAACTTTATTACCATAGTTTTGGTTTTCCTCTATAATTACCATTTATGGTTTTACTACAAATATCATGGTGACTAGCAAAACCTCGCTAAATCTATCACATTGTGGTTACTGCACTACAAATACCATAGTTGAACTATGGTTACCATAGTAAAACCAAGGTTAATTTAGAAGATTAGGAATATGACGCACGAGTCACATGGACAACTTGCTTTAGTATGGAAATCAGCGATCACAACATTCTTTAAAATGATCCTGTTAAGTTCCGTAGAACAAATAAAGTCAAACAGGTTTGGAACGACATGAGGGTGAGTACATAATGACAGTTTTAATTTTTGGGTGAACTATTCCTTTAATTATTCCACTGGACTACAAATCCTTATGTTGCCCTAGTCTATTTTCGTGGGGCCACTTAAAAGGCTATTTTTTCCCCCTTTCCTATACTTCAAATCCCTATCAGTATCATTTTATCCCTGAAAATGACAAAAAGCATTTTGAATTATCCATCAATGTTTTAGAAATTCAGCAAACGGTGGGAGAAAAAAAACGGTGTGTGGTCCCACATTCTTGGCAACGTAAATGATGGCAGTATTCATGGAGTTCAGAAGAGAAGTCTCAGTAATTTCCATTATGAAAGCAATATTTTAGGACAACTTCATCTTGAAGTGTAAAAAAGTCATCTGATCCAAAATCAACACCGATGCCCACAGTACAAACCTTGTTTCCATGTGAGTGAATTTAACAGGTGCTGCCAGCAATGGCGGCCACTGGGAAGCCATCTGCTTCACGGACGCCTTCCGTTAAGCGATTTTTATAGCCCAGTGAGACACACACAGACAAACATAGCATTCATACAGTGTTAGGAAATCCCTTCCACCAACAAGACCATCAATATTGCTCTTCATAAACATAATAAACACCAGCAATGCCAAGCATCGGATTACTAACAAGACGACTGCTTGGCTCTAGACTCAGCAACTGCGCTACACTATGCAGCCTTTTATCTAAATTAAAAGGATAGATTACTCAGAAATAAAAATTTGGTCATCATTTATTTATCCTGATGTTGATCCAAATCAATCTGACTTTCTTTAGTCAAGCTGGTTCTCTTGTCTGATCTCAATGTAATCAAACATTTTTGTCCTTCGCGACAAACACTCGTCTCGTGGTGCTAAAATGGAGCAGGGGAGCAGATGGAGGTGGATGTGACCCTTAAAGCCCCTACTCATACTCATGTCTCATCTCAGACAGTCTGGTCTGCATGCAGCATCAAACAAATCCAATCAAAAACCAATAACTGACCGGGTCAGGGTGAGTCACACGCAATGTAATTCCTGCAAACCATCTTTTGTAAGCTGTTATTACAATTTGATGGGCAATATGCGGTTTGAATCATTGTCTTCACACTTGCTTGATATTCTATTGACAAACCGATATACTGATTAGGTCGATAAACTGGCAGATATCTGGCCATTTTTAGATCAGATTTAGACTGGTCGTGCTGTACATTTCATGCTGTAGATTCTAAAGAACCAGCTCATACGATTCATTCGATCGGCATTCGCACTACACTAGTCAGAATTTACGTTTTTGATTCTCTAAAAAGAACCCGCTTATTAGAGTAAACCATTCGTCAATTAGACTACACTGGTAGTGCTGCAATTTGCGTGCTGTAAATAAAAAAAGGTTAATAAGAGTCCTTCGTTTGGGAATCAGTCTACACTGGTCATGCTGCATCTTTGGCTCTGTAGGTTCAACAGAACCAACTCAGAGTCATGTGTTTGGGAATCGGACTACAAGGGTCACGCAGTGTTTTTGATTCACTGAAAAGAATCGGCTCATAAGAGTCATACACTCTGGAATCGGACTATACTAGTCACGCTGTATGTTTCACACTATAGATTCAAAAGAATCAGCTAATAGGAGTCATTTGATGGGAGTTGGACTACAGTGGATGCATCATGTGTTTTCTGCAGTAAATTCAAAAGAAACGGCTCATAAGAGTCATTAGTTTAGGAATCTGACTACATGGGTTGCACTGTATGTTTTGAGCTGTTAATTTCAAAGAACCAGCTTATTAGAATAATTTGCTCTGCAATCGGACTACACTGGACACACATTGTGTTTCGTGCTGTAGATTCAAAAGAACCGGCTCATAAGAGTCACTTGTTCGGTAATTGGACTACACTGGATGCAAATTGTGTTTCGCGCTGTAGATTCAAAAGATTCAACTCTTTTTTTTGTTCTCAACCCTAAACATCAGGCATTATAAAAAAACATATCGGTCGACAACTACATTGTACACACATTAAAACATTTGTCCACTATCAACTAACAGTTAACCTGTCGGACCACATTTCATTTCTTCGGAAACAAGTTCAAGCAAATGTTGCTTTGGTCCACTGAATCACTGGAATAAGCAACTGCAAGCTTCAGCTCAACCATACAAGATTATATCACATTCTGTGCATGTTTTTTGGCGATATAACGCAGAGAACCACCTTAAAGACAAGAATAACCCCCCAGGATCGAAAGAAACTGACAGATGCCATTTGGAAAATTTATGTAGGCCTAATTTTTTTTTAAACAAATATAAAACAGGCCTTACTCTGATCGTCGCCGAGCTTCCATGCCATCTGGTAGGAAGAGCTTGATGGTCGACACTACACAGCCATGAGTGACTAAAGAGAGAGAAAAGAATGTAAAATAGATGATCAACAAACAGAATATATTCATAAAAAGAAGGACTTCAAAGCAAGATACCATTTATACCAAACATAAACATGTCATAAAAACAATGACAATCACAAATATAAAGGCATACATGTCTATCAGCTTTAAAAGATTTTGTTTCGCTACATGAGCATTAGAAAAATCAACCACTACAAACACAGTCATCGTGACTTTTCTGGTTTTGGCATGAAAACAGAGACAAATTCCTGACGTGTAGTGAGACACAGCTAACTGGTGCCAACAAGGCAAAGTGTTAAAAACTGTACATAGTGATAAACATCCAAACATGACTAAAAAACAAAATGGAACCTGGTTTTAATACCTTTTCCAAAAACGGTTTGAACGGAGTTAAACTCAAATGCTTCTGATAGGTTTTCTTGCTCCCTGAACACAAACGCACTTCCATTCTGCTATAATGTTTGCCTTCATTCGCTCTAAAAGGGCAAGTTAGTTTGCATTTGTATCTGATTGCGAAAGTGTCCATTGCATGTAACGAGTTACAACACCACCAAAGCAGCACTCAGCCGCTGATCATGGGTTTCAAAACTGCAATCAGAATTACAGCATCTTCCAAAACTGGTATGTGCAGTATGTGCTGACTGCATTTGTGTGAAAGTGATTCTCTATCTTAGTTTCTATCCAAGTTTCATAAGAAACTTCACGTTTCAGGTCAAGGTGTCCAACTTCGGGCTGAGCGATATGGCCATATTATCACAATGCTTTTGTTCATATAGTTCGATATTTATATTTACATTTCATACCATTGATGGGGAAGGAAATGCATTCCACATGTTTATTACAGCTCAAGAATGAATGCAAACATAACTTGTTTGTTTACAATTAAACTCCAGAGGGTAAGCTAATTTGAAATATACTCAAGAACATCGGATATCGAATATGAACAAAAAACAATTTTCAAAAAAAAAAAAAAATCGCTATTGTTTTTAATCGCCCTGGCCTAGTCCAACTTCATTAATATCAGGCTCATCTTGCATTGTTATTTGTTTTCTCCAAAAACTACTTCGAGGTATATTCCTCGAATTAAGCCACCAAAACGAATACCAGGTAAACACACTTGGTAAACCTTTACAATAAGGTTTCATTTGTTAACATTAGTTAACATGAACTAACAATGAACAATACTTAAAGCATTTATTAATCTTAATGTTAGTTGCAACATATACAAATACATTTTTAAAATCAAAAGTTGTATTAGTTAACATTAGTTAATGCACTATGAACTAACATGAACTAACAATGAACAATTGTATTTTTATTAACATTAACAGCAGTATTCATGGGTAGTTCAGAAGAGAAGTCTCAGTAATTTCCATTATGAAAGCAATAATTGTTTATTCATAACTGATGCATTTACTAATGTTAACAAATGGAACCTTATTGTAAAGTGTTACCACACACTTTTTGACCAATGAATTTCCGTGATTTTTCTATGACTTAAAAAAAATTGCTGTTTGTGAGATTGCACTCACAAACAGCAATTTCTAACCAATTTAACGTTTAAAGCAGAGCGTAACTAGGTAAATCTACACTCACCAGCCACTTTATTAGGTACACCTGTAAACCTACTTATTCATGTGATTGTCTAATCAGCCAATCATGTGGCAGCAGTGCAATGTATAAAATCATGCAGATATGGGTCAGGAGCTTCAGTTAATGTTCACATCAACCATCAGAACGGGGAAAAAACATGATCTCAGTGATTTGGACCGTGGCATGACTGTTGGTGCCAGATGGGCTGGTTTGAGTATTTCTGTAACTGCTGATCTCCTGGGATTTTCACACACAACAGTCTCTAGAATTTACGCAGAATGATGCCAAAAACATCCAGTGAGCGGCAGTTCTGTGGATGGAAACGCCTTGTTGATGAGAGAGGTCAACAGAGAATGGCCAGACTGGTTTGAACTGACAAAGTCTACGGTAACTCAGATAACCGTTCTGTACAATTGTAGGGAACAGAATATAATCTCAGAATGTCGAACCTTGAGGCGGATGGGCTACAACAGCAGAAGACCACGTTGAGTTCCACTTCTGTCAGCCAAGAACAGAAAGCTTGAGGCTGCAGTGGGCCTACCATCTGTGTACCTCAGCAGAAATCCAGATTTGTCAGACCAGGCAATGTTTTTCCAATCATCTACTGTCCAGTTTTGGGGAGCCTGCGCCCACTGCAGCCTCAGTTTCCAATTCTAAGCTGACAGCAGTGGTACCCAGAGGGGTCTTCTGCTGCTGTAGCCCATCCACCTCAATGTACAACGTGTTGTAGGGCTGTCAACTGGGCAGATAACTAAGTTCGAATTAGAACTTAGTTTAGAACTTAGAACTAATACCATTTAGAACAAAATAAAAGATCGGTTAATAACGTTTTTTTTAAAATGACAGTACTCCGTACTAAAGGGGGGTGAAACACCAACTGCAGTGTTGCCAGATCTCGCAACAGAAACAAGCAACCTGGTCTGGAAAAAACAGCTCAAAATAAGCCACTTTCCTCACCAAAATAAGCAAAAATAAGCAATAAATGTTTTTCCTGTGTGGTGGATTTATCGGCATAGAAATAATAACAAGCATAGAGTTAATTAACAATTAAGTATCATTTTAATTACAGATCTGCTTCTCAGTCAAAACCTGACAGCATTGAATCTGTATTAATGTATCATATCTAACAATAATTCAGTGAAGACTTGGAAACAACTGAGAAATGTACTTTTTACCAATAATTAATGTTTTCCTTGTATCTTAATTAGCCGTGTATTTACAGTATATGTAGTAATTATACATAGTTGATAAAAAGGTCTTCATTCAGAGAATGTGACATCCACAACTGTGTGATGCAGCAGTTTTCTTCAGGGTTAAAGCACGTGTTTCATTTTTTTGGGCAACATGAAGTGTTGTAGTTCCAAAAATGTACTGTGATAAACCCTTTGACCTTCGGTTTCATGAAAAAATTATTGGAATGAAATTAACCGGTAATAACTGGTTACCAGCATTTTAAAATAACATTTTCATTCCAGAACAGCTGAAAATCACTTTGTTCCTATTTTCGGTTACGTTCTGGAAAAAGTTGTTCATTTTGTGTTTTCGTTCCTTGAACCGTTTTTAGTCCATGTTTGGAGGCATAGCTTACATTAAAAAATTGGACTGCAAAAAAGGAATTTTACTGTAAATTCTATTAATCTAAATTAATAATTGTGATTACACTAACAAGGGAAATGATCGACAATTACATATTTTGTCATAATCATGCAGCCCTAACATAAATACAAAAAGATCAAATGAACCTATTTAACAGAACAAACACATAAAAACTATCAACACTACTGAATCACTACACAAGTGGTTCACAACTGGTTTTGCTTCAGGACCCATATTTTACACAGTGAAAAACTTAACCTGTATTTAATGTAGCCTGAGTGGCATTTTCTTTTATCTTACATAGCTTTGTTCATGGCTTTCAAGTTTAAGGGCATTTATCAAGTGCCGTTATTTTTGTTGTTGGTATCAAGAGGTGAAACGCTGTCATCTCCTTTGCTGTGAATCTGTGTCACGTTTTTAGATTTATATAATAACTTGTAGTGGTCAAAATCATTTGGAATTGCACAAGTGCGAAAATGTAGTAGCCAAATAAATAAAGCATTAAAATCACTGCGATACAATTGTGAATACTCACCCAGCCATACCCATTGTCATAAATTCAGAAATATATTTAAAAACAAAGCAAAATACACTTTCATGACCGATAAGAAATCTTTTTGGCCAGTACAAGTTCCTCGATTCACTCGCCATTGGCAGGTGTGGGAAAAAGTTATTTTTGAACCTAGTATGCAAGTATAAGATAATTCCATACAAGCACATGAATGTTGGCAACTGTAAAAGTGTTGTTTCACTAACAGATATTTGCACTGTAACTCCTAATACACATCTACACCTGCATTACAGACATAAAAAGCTGGACCATGTTTCACTATCAATACATCAAATGGCTTCGCTCACCTTTCCGGGTGTTCTCAGTCACGTCCACCCCAAACTGAATGATGTCACCAGAGAGCACCTCACATGGTGGGCTCTCCTCCGACCCACGGCTCAGACGCTGGCTGTTAATGAAGGTGCCATTGCTGCTTTTGGTGTCCTGGAGATAGAACTGTGAACAGAGGAGAGACCACATAAATGTGTTAACCCTTGTGTTGTGTTCATTTGTGCTAACACATTTTGTGTTCCTGGTCAAAAATGACTGGCACACGAAGATGTTTTATTAGAGGTGTAACGGTGTATCGCGGCACGGTACATCACGATTCAAAAATGTGACGATACGCATCATGGAGATTGGATTTTTTTTTTATTATTATTATTATTTTTTTACAAGCGTCTGTATCCAATAAGCGCAACATCCTTTGACGAGGGAAGCGGAAATCGCTTCAGTGCACATAAATAAGGAGCTCTAAAATTATTAGTAAATAATTACTACAAGAATTACAAGAACTGAAAGTAAAACCATGTAAGCGAATGAAATAAAGGGAATGGAAGAGAGAAGAGCATTTTTAGCCAGGAGGAATCTGATGTCCGTCTGATGTGCAAGAGAAAATTAGGCTACGTTCACACTAGGGCTGTCAATTGAGCAGAGAAACGAAATTAGAATTTTTACCTCAAATATTTTCAAAATTCGAATAATATTCAAATTTTAAAGTCAGCTGATTCTTAAACTGACACCGTTTCCTTAGTCCACAAGAGGGCGCACTAAATACATAAACCATACTGCACCGTTATATTGCATAGAACATTCCTGGCTGTTAAAAAAAAGAGCATTTCATTTTCAACTAATGTGCATAAAATAAATACGTTTTAGTGGGTCCATATTCTCAAATGTTAGGTCAAAATTCAAATGTGGGGGTAAACACTTCAATAGACAGTTCACATGGAGTTGCACTTACTGATGCCACAGTATATAACCCCTGACTCAAACTTCATAATAACAGCAAAATACCACATTGTTTTTTATTCATTACAGTGTATGTAGTGTAGCAATATTCACAGATAGCAGAGGTATTCGGCTGAACTCGGTGGTGAAGCGGCTCAGACCATGAGCACAGGCCAGGGGCTGTTCAATCAGACTGAACACAACAGACTGGAACTGAACATGAGAAACTCGAGACACACATTTCCAAGTTGAACATCTTCCCTGACAAAGCATTTAAACAACTCATTGCTTAATCTGAGAAATGCTTATAAGAGAGCAAGACGCAATGGCCAGAGACCTCCACCAACTGTAAGGGGCTGCTCACACCGAATGCTTTTGCAACCATCCATTTGTATTTCTATGTAAACACACACTAAATGAATGTCTGTTTCACTTTGTTTTTGTTTCTTCAGCAGGGGCGCTGGTTTTTTAGATGCTGTGTCTAAATAAAAATACCTTTAAAAAGCATCATGAGACACCTGCTTTCTGTTAAACTGTATTTGCTGTGCTGTGTCTAGCCTTTTTTAGCGCAAGAATGCGATCGATCTGAAGTCATCTTAAGTTCTTGGCACACAAATTCAAATGCACTGTTTAAACTTTCGAGGGTGCATTTTTTTTCTTAAATTCGACAAATATTCCAATTTCGAATTTTAATTTAATGTGTGACAGCCCTAGCTCACACAGTCAGTGTTTGGGATTGACAACCGTATTTACTTACAGGTTTGAGTCTTGAAATGGCCTGTTCATATATCAGTTTACAGTAGCAGTTTGAATACTGTCTGTATGAACAAACAACCAAAGTCAAGCCCATATATTCTAACCAGAGGTGGACAAAGTACACAACTCCATTACTTGAGTGAAAGTACAGATACTACTGGTCAAATATTACTCCATTACAAGTGAAAGTTGTAAAGACAGATTTTTACTTAAGTAAAAGTACAGAAGTACTTGGATTTAAAAGTACTCAAGTATCAAAAGTAATTTTCCTTTTTTATGTCAACACATTATTTCATTATTGTTGCATCGTTGTATGTAATACTTACAATATCTTATGCCTCTGAAGCAACCTACTGAATACACTGACTAGATTCTGGACAAACTGAGAATCACTATGTTTTTGTTTCAAATAAAGATCATGATTCTCCCACGATTCTGAACGCCAACTAAAGAAAATAACATGTAATTTACTAGAGGTTCTGACAAAATATTAATTGCTGCAGTCTATTTTAAAAAAATTAATTGATTCGAATGAATTATTTAAAAAAAAAAATCTGTTTGAATGATTCAATGACTCACTCAAATACTTCACTTGTTTCATTACTGGATGAATCAGCATTTTTGAACGAATGTCTTGAATGAATGATTCAATAACAAAAAAACACTTTAAAAGTCACTTGTCCCCACCTGGTGGCGAAACAATGTAATCGGTACAATCATTAGTTCAAGCGTCAAGTACCTTTCAAAAGGTGTTTGCCCTATTTTGATTGTAGACATCAGTGTTTATACGCAAACTGTAAACTTTTATCCCAGTACTTCTGTGATAATTTGAATATTTGTAACGCAGAAAGAAATAATGATACTGTGTGGTAGAAAAGACTGTTTATGAAGCTGTTTCACACCTACACATGATAACTGCTCTCTCAGGCTCAGGGGCAGCACCAACGCAGATCTGAATGTTCCGGTTTTTGTCAAAGGTTTAATAGACAGGTGAATCATTATCATTTAGGAAAGAGATTGTGTGGGTGTTTGAATCGAGATCGCAATCTTTTTATGATTTAATCATGCAGCTCTACACATAACTATAGTAATTATGCAAGGTAACAAAAAAAAAATAAAATAAGTTAATATCTTGTAACTTTTAACTCTTAAGCTCATTTACATATGAATTCACGCTTTTGCATGCCAACTAACATCATTGTCGAACCTTACCTATGCGTTAGCGGTGTATCCACAAGGCTATGGCAACTTGGTGGGCAAATCCATAAAAAGTAATTTGACTGACCATACTTCATAATGAAACTTTAGCTCTAAAGCAGAGATAATTTCAAGCTTTCACAAGAAATTAAGTTTACATTCCTCAATATGCTTCCGCAGGTTGGACGGCGAGTTTTTGAAGGCTGTGATATGGTTAGTTTTAGGCAAACAAAGCAAACATTTAAAACTAAACGAATCTTTAACGTTTTCAGAAAACTGGAACATATTTTCTAAGTATGGCCATGGGTGCGCGCACTACGCCGAGGAACTGCCGTCTTCCATTTTGCCAACTGATCAGTGTTCAAAAAATGCTGGGAAATCTTTGAACTTCACGACACGTGTCCCTACAAGAGTGATTACTGACAGGCTGTCTGTCACCTGCAAAAAAAACAATCATGTTTTAGAGAAGAAAATAAATCATCCACTGATTTTCAAAGCTGCTACATAGTAACTACTTTCTACTCGAGGACCTTGATAGAGATGTAGTGGAGTGAAAAGTACGATATTTGTCTTTCAAATGTAGTGAAGTTAAAAGTCACAAGTTTCCAGAAAAAATAACTCAAGTAAAGTACAGATACTCAAAGTGTACTTAAGTACAGTACTCAAGTAAATGTATTTCGTTACTGTCCACCTCTGATTCTAACAGCTGTAACCATTGTGACAGTGACTAAAGTAAATATCAAAGATGGTGACGTCCACCGGCATGTCTAATCACAATTGACGCTGCGTTATTAAATAAACAAGTCCAATCGAGGCGTGAGTTCATCCATCACATCATAATTAACCGACAGCAGCTTTGAATGCTTTTTAACCGCATG
Source organism: Myxocyprinus asiaticus (assembly GCF_019703515.2). Classification (NCBI taxonomy): domain Eukaryota; kingdom Metazoa; phylum Chordata; class Actinopteri; order Cypriniformes; family Catostomidae; genus Myxocyprinus; species Myxocyprinus asiaticus. The sequence goes on along the minus strand of NC_059380.1, from coordinate 39,782,931 downwards.
CAGAGCGCAGCTTGTGTGTCACACGGCTCGTGCCCATGATCAGCCGGTGGAAAACAGTGGCTGAATCTTTGGATGACAAGCAGCTAATATCTATAACGATATAATATAGTTAACAAAACCCCACATGAAACACACGAGACACACGTGTGTACAGTGGAGCGTAGCTCTCTCACACTAAATGATGTGACTGACATCTAGTTGTCCAGAACGGTCCAGAAAATGCGGTTGTGAGTCCTGAAAATTTGCGGGTGTCAGTTCAGTTATAGACTGTGGTTGTCATGAGGTTTAATGATAGTGCCATATTAATCTACTACATATAATGCTGAATATGTATAATGATGCTATGCCATGTCAAATGTCATGTCTGATTTGATTTCATTAGTACATTTCAGTTGGGGTTTAAGTACATTATTTAACTGGATGAGCATGCACTTCCATTATGTATTTTTGAAAAGAATATTTAGATATAATCTGAGACAATATAATTTTAGAAAAATCCAGCTTTAATTTAAAATATTTTAATGCATGTAATCAGTGACAGTGTGTAAGCAGAATGCATCTAACATTATTCCATATTTTCAGCAAAGCTAATCATTAGCTAATATTCCATTTGGTGTCATCATTGCCCTGATCTAGGCTGATTTTTAATCTCAGAGCTATATTTTTAAATGTTTTGCATATGTCTTTAAAGTAGTAGCAGAATAATAATAATAATAATAAAACTTTCAATTTTAACTTTTCTTGTTTCAGGCTAAGTTTAAAGAATCGTAAACTGAACCAAACCTTGAGAACCGTTAAACCTCTATGGCTTATAAATCTCTCATATTTCATATATTGTTACAAAATATTTCATTAGCTCTTTTTATCAACTTTTTCTTCATTATGACAGGTTTTGTACTTTTTCTTATTTATGTTTTTTTACATATTTTTAAAAATATATATATATTTTTACTGATAGAATGATTAATTTAACTGAGCTTAAACCAGGCCAATGGGGGGCACTCCCTGCAGGGAAAAAGATTATAATAATGACATAATAAATTAATAACCACTTACTTGATCTGAACAAAATAGGTGTCATTTTAAAGCCTTGAATCTGGAATTACAATGCAATTAGCTGATCTGACCAATTCTTAAAAAATGCTTTTTAATTTTTTGCCAAATTAGAACTGTTTCATTCTCATCATTTTCAAATTTGTTATCACAACAATTATATTCAGAGTTGGTAAAACTATAAAAAAGATGAGATGGTGGGCCTGGGTAGTTCAGCGATTATTGATGCTGACTATCACCCCTGGAGTCGCGAGTTCGAATCCTGGGTGTGCTGAGTGACTCCAGCCAGGTCTCCTAAGCAACCAAATTGACCCGGTTGCTAAGGGAGGGTGGAGTCACATGGGGTAACCACCTCGTGGTCGCGATTAGTGGTTCTTGCTCTCGGTGGGGCGCGTGGTGAGTTCTGTGTGGATCACAGAGAGTAGCATGAGTCTCCACATGCTGTGAGTCTACGCGGTGTCATGCACAACGAGCCACGTAATAAGATGCGCGGATTGACGGTCTCAGAAGTCGCCCGGATTGAGGTAACCACGCTACCACGAGGACCTACTAAGTAGTGGGAATTGGGCATTCCAAATTGGGAGAAAAGGGGATAAAATAAATAAATTTAAAAAAGATGATAGCCATGTGTTAAATATCGTTGGAAAGGTCTCAATTAGTAAAATGCAATGAGCAAATTTGTTTCACTCAAAGGCCAAACTGCAGTGAGTATTAGTGTATGAAATTCCCACAGACACACATAAATATAATAAACAGGAGTGACTTTGTCACATTTTCCCTTATTACTTCCTGAAACATACATATAATATAGACAATTATGTATCGTAATTTACAGCAGATAATCCAGATTCAAACGAGCCTAAACGCAACACAAGTAGATCTTGAAATATTCCTCAGAGTTTACATGGAAAGACGATGCACAAGAGGGTGCTCAACACATGGTTTGTGTGTGTGTGTGTGTGTGTGAGTGTGTGTGTGTGTGTGTGTGTGTGTACGCGTGCGCATGTCCAAGGACTTTGTGCAAACACACATCCAGATACAGGTGCATCTCAATAAATTAGAATGTCGTGGAAAAGTTCATTTATTTCAGTAATTCAACTCAAATTGTGAAACTCGTGTATTAAATAAATTCGGTGCACACAGACTGAAGTAGTTTAAGTCTTTGGTTCTTTTAATTGTGATGATTTTGGCTCACATTTAACAAAAACCCACCAATTCACTATCTCAAAAAATAATAATACATCATAAGACCAATAAAAAAAACATTTTTAGTGAATTGTTGGCCTTCTGGAAAGTATGTTCATTGACTGTATATGTACTCAATACTTGGTAGGGGCTCCTTTTGCTTTAATTACTGCCTCAATTCGGCATGGCATGGAGGTGATCAGTTTGTGGCACTGCTGAGGTGGTATGGATGCCCAGGTTTCTTTGACAGTGGCCTTCAGCTCATCTGCATTTTTTGGTCTCTTGTTTCTCATTTTCCTCTTGACAATACCCCATAGATTCTCTATGGGGTTCAGGTCTGGTGAGTTTGCTGGCCAGTCAAGCACACCAACACCATGGTCATTTAACCAACTTTTGGTGCTTTTGGCAGTGTGGGCAGGTGCCAAATCCTGCTGGAAAATGAAATCAGCATCTTTAAAAAGCTGGTCAGCAGAAGGAAGCATGAAGTGCTCAAATTTCTTGGTAAACGGGTGCAGTGACTTTGGTTTTCAAAAAACACAATGGACCAACACCAGCAGATGACATTGCACCCCAAATCATCACAGACTGTGGAAACTTAACACTGGACTTCAAGCAACTTGGGCTATGAGCTTCTCCACCCTTCCTCCAGACTCTAGGACCTTGGTTTCCAAATGAAATACAAAACTTGCTCTCATCTGAAAAGAGGACTTTGGACCACTGGGCAACAGTCCAGTTCTTCTTCTCCTTAGCCCAGGTAAGACGCCTCTGACGTTGTCTGTGGTTCAGGAGTGGCTTAACAAGAGGAATACGACAACTGTAGCCAAATTCCTTGACACGTCTGTGTGTGGTGGCTCTTGATGCCTTGACCCCAGCCTCAGTCCATTCCTTGTGAAGTTCACCCAAATTCTTGAATCGATTTTGCTTGACAATCCTCATAAGGCTGCGGTTCTCTCGGTTGGTTGTGCATCTTTTTCTTCCACACTTTTTCCTTCCACTCAACTTTCTGTTAACATGCTTGGATACAGCACTCTGTGAACAGCCAGCTTCTTTGGCAATGAATGTTTGTGGCTTACCCTCCTTGTGAAGGGTGTCAATGGTTGTCTTCTGGACAACTGTCAGATCAGCAGTCTTCCCCATGATTGTGTAGCCTAGTGAACCAAACTGAGAGACCATTTTGAAGGCTCAGGAAACCTTTGCAGGTGTTTTGAGTTGATTAGCTGATTGGCATGTCACCATATTCTCATTTTTTGAGACAGTGAATTGGTGGGTTTTTGTTAAATGTGAGCCAAAATCACCACAATTAAAAAAACCAAAGACTTGAACTACTTCAGTCTGTATGCATTGAATTTATATAATACACGAGTTTCACAATTTGAGTTGAATTACTGAAATAAATTAACTTTTCCATGACATTCTAATTTATTGAGATGCACCTGTGTGTGCTCATCTAAAGGATTGGGATGCTCCTGAACACTTAATATTTCTGTATTTATATTTGAATCCAATCATTTCCAATGGCTGGTCATTTTTGACCGGGAACACAACAAGTGTAACAAAGTGAAATAAAACGAATAAAATGGTCAAATTTGTTTGTGTTTTCAGATACCAAATGTGAACAAAGTCAAGGAATTTTATTCCAATTGGATTAAGTAAAAAAAAAAAAAAAAAAAAAAAAAAAAAAAAAGGTTGTCCGGATCAAAATGACCAGAACACACCATAAAGGTTAAACAAAAGGGAACGATGGTTGAAAAGAGGAGGAACTGACTAAGAGATGAAACAAAATCATACCACATTTACTACATAATGTGTACATAGTTTACAGAGTTCAACAGGTTTACTGTCACAACAATACACGTTACGTCACATTTTTAAGGCAGTAGTTCTGTAGTTCAGTGCGTAATTTATTTAGTATGGTATAATACAATTATCTGACAAATTATTTGACAAATATAATTGCTTACAATCATGATTTGGACAAATTAATCAATTAAATGTTAGTGAACCCAAAGGCAATAAAAACTAATTTCTATTGCCTAAATTTGCTTAGGTTGCTGAAAATAACCCCGTAACATCCTTGTGTGCTGACCAGGCATGCTCTTGACTAATTTTGTATATGCCAACTGCACCATCTCTGCTCAGGCATTTGATTGAGCATAATAAAACAATTATCAAGGGAGCTGGAAGCCTGGCTTTGGACTAGAACTGTGCAATGTAGCAAAACAAATTCTAAATGTTTTTCAGCCTTTTGACAATATTATATATATGTATATTCATACTTGCACTGAATTCGGTGTAGATTCAAAGGAACCAGCTCATAAGAGTCATTCATTTGGGAATCAGACTACACTGGTTGCACTGTTTGTTTCACGCTGCTGATTTATTAGCAGTGTTGCAGTGCCGCTAAATGGTAGCGCAGAAACACTGTCAGAGTATTTTACTCTGGTGTTCCCTCCACATCGGTGGAAAATTGCATGTTTGGGAACAGTAAACAGATATACAAGTATGAAAATAAACATTTTCAGGTATTTTTAAAAATATGGAGCCGGTTCTAAATAAGAACTGGTTACTGGTTCCTAACCCTAAGCACAAGTCACTTGACATCAGCATCCCCCACCATGCATCATGCTGGCATCACTGTCAACAGGTTCATCAGGTTCAGCTTAACTACACAATGAATGTTGTCCCCTTCAATACAATAAGATCAAGGTTGGGTGATACAAGACCAAAAATGACCTATATTCATGAGGGTGCAGCTCAGGCTAACAATAATTTTACTTCACATAACATGTGAGTGGCTTATGATTGGCCAAGAGCAGAGAGGGGTCACTTACAGACTCATTCTCCATCAGAATAGGAGTGAAATGCTATACAGTATGTGTCTTTGTTAGAAGCTCGGCTTTCCGAGTGTCTATCTGACATCACCACTTCACAACCTGTGGGCTGTCTCACGTCACCCCTCCTCGCTTTAAGAAAACACGTTGATTGACAGCAACCGCAAGATCGAAAATCTCGCAAAAGATTATCAATATGATGGTGCCGACACGTAACCTATGTTTACAACATCTCATTAAGAAACAACACAGATCAGTTCTGTAGCACTTATGTGTCAGGGCTGTTCTGATTCAGACATACAGTACCACCTTTATCAAAGCCAGAAAACAACAATATTACACAAGCATCTAAATTAGAATCTGCAGAATCTTTTCTCTGGTCCCCATGGTGACAGATCAAGACATATCAGTCAGACAGTCACATGTTTAGTGCTATGACCTTGTGTGATGTCTCTGAAATGCAGCACCAGAGGGTCTACAATTAGGGCTGTCATGATTATGAAACATGGGTGACAATTAACTGTAATACAAATTATATGATAAATTATATTACTAGGGATGGGTACTGCTACAGATTTTACGATTTGATTTAATCCCAATTTATTTGGATGGGTGTCCGTTTATCTCACATTAGAAATAATTTAAGCTTAAGCTGTTTATTATACAGGGGACCTCCTAACTTGGTACATTACAAAAATATAAATGTTATTTTATCATTAGTTTTTCAACATTAATCACATTTTAGCTTTTTAAAAATGCACAAATTTGATGATAAATATAATTTCATAATTATATAAATATAATTTCTTGAAATTGCAAATTACATTGCATAGATATATTTTGTTACATGTTTTTTTGTTTACATGAATAATTTGTACTATTTACAAGTATTCACACTGATATGCAAAACAAGTGCAAAAATGGTACCATCTCCTTAAGAATAGCGGCAGTTCAGCAAGTGTCTCAGAAGTGTTTTGATTGAGGGCACATTAACAAGAGTGGAGTCACACAGCTTTGACTGTAAAGAATAAAAAGCGTATAAAAGAGACAATATTCAATGAAAAATGGATTGTGTGGATCTTGTCTTTGGACACACATTACACAGAAATGATTCAAACAAAACTTTTACTCTCAACATGCAGAAAAAGGATCTGGGTGCGGAAATTCTTCAATATATTACTCAAACGCTGGCGAAAGAAATCTGGAAAAATAATTGGCTTATCACAGACATTTTTAGTCGCTTTGCTCGAAATTTGGTTGCATATGCAAGTGATTTAAGCATTTAAGAAACTATATTGGGATCTTCAAATGAAGACTGTGATGGATTGCAAACTTCTTAACCACCCTTACCACACATCACAACCCTTTTAGATTTTAGAAAAAAACAAACAAACATGGATTTACTGTAGTAACACTTAACTGTATTAACTATGGTATTTTGGCAAAAATGTAGTGTATTCATAATCATAAGAATATACTTAATATTAATATTTTAATCAATTTAATACGTTAGGGGAATAAGGAATTATAATTCATTTGTTGTAAGTTTCAAAATATAGTTTTTCTGTTTTTCACAACAAAAATACCATAGTTTGTTTAACAGAAACCAATTGTAGTGAGGAGCCATGCAGGGTTTTACCTGTGGTTTCCATGGTCTTATTACAAATACCACAGTTAAAGTTATGTATATGGAAGAACATTGGCAAATTTTCATAAGGGCAAGAACAAAGAAGAGTCAAGGTCTTAAAAGCCTGGCAGGGCTCCACAATGCGAGCATATCTCTCGCTTTTGCAAGTAAAAATTACTGCGTGCTAATGTGGAAAAATATTTTGACACATCGGTGTGTGACATTTGAACAGACACCCCAACAACTGAACTTGTATTGTAGCCCACAATCAGAATAAAATAAAACCCCATTGCATCTAACATCATATACAAAGAACTTTTAAAAGTGGCGCGTTAGTTATTTGTGTTTTAAAAGTGCAGTTTTCTCACTCTCTTCTGGCTGCGAGTGCTCTCTCTCTCTCTCTCTCTCTCTCTCACACACACACACACACACACACACACACACACGCGCACAGAGACAGAGAGAGAGTGAAGCTGCATAGGCGTACATTATATACCACAAAAAGATTGTTTAAGCAACGTTTCTTGTTTTTTTTACTGTCAAAATGACAGACAGCGTTTTGAATTATGACTGATTGACTGATGTTTTAAACATGGTGCTTATGCACAAGATAAACAGTGAAACACGGTGCAATGGTCAAAGACATCCGTCTTGCACGTTTTCATAGAACAATAATTAAAAAACGGCATGTATGGATGCAGAAATGCATCTTGAATAAAATTGTGAGGTTGTTTGTGTGCGCATCGTAGAAAATATATTGTTAACATTTCATAACTTTCATGAAGAATATTACCATTAAATATTTTTGCGTTATACAAGAGTTAAAACTGAAAAGAAAAAAGAAAATAGTTTTAATACTTTAGAATATTCATGAACTACTAATCTAAGAGTTACCTATAATGTTTGTTAATGTCAAATTAGAGTATAAAGTTTCATCAACAGGCCTATATTTTTGTTTATTAGATGCTCATGAAGGTGATCGTCAGGTCAGATGTTTGGTGCTGCTTTTAAGGTTAACTAAACTAACTTAAAAATTGCTTGAAAAATGTTTCAGAAAATGTGTCCTTTGACATGTCAAGCTTCTGTTCTTTCTGAATTCTGTAGTAATTCTAAATGCCTTATTGTGCATATGTATGTTGTGACACATGAACAGTTACATAATTCTTAAACTGAACTCCATCTGTGCCCCTACATTTTTCCACTTAGGGGCACGAGCGCTCCTTAACAAAAATGTTAGCCTTGAGCCTATCTGGACCTTTGTTAATTTATGGACCAAATATCAGTTTTCCTTCTGGGTAAAATCAGAGTAATTTAGTGTAATACAAATTAGGTGTTACATTTTTACAGATGTTAATGTTGCAAAATGTAAAAATCTGTACATTTACATCTGTATCACAACTCCAAAATCCATGCTTTACTGACAAATGAGCATTTCAACTGGACAAAAAACAAATGCAATTTTATTGGTAACTGCACTTATCTGTGCAATGCAATAACAATATCACTGGTGCCATCAAATCAGGTGCTGGTGCCACTTCTCATGTTAGTTTGAAGCCCTGCCAAAGTCTTTTTGATATTCTGGTCTCTCAATATGTTTCAGGCATATTTTATTTTTTGTCTGCCTGCTTTATCGTTTAAGTAATACTACACCTTTCCTCAACGAGCCTCACAAATTCAGGTATCATTCACGTCCGTAGCACAACTAGTTGAGTCATGTTCTAAAGTTTAATACTTCAGTTAGGAGTTAAAATCCCTACCCTAAGAATGAGAAATAGTAAAAGTCATGCTTGCTTTAGCAAACACCTCTAATGACACAGCATATTTAGTTCAATTTGCTCTTACTAACGGTTTAACTGACTGTATTTTCAGGTTTTTGTGGTAGTGTAGGACACTTGATGTTTCAGTTTTTAACTCTAATTACAAAGAAAGTGCCCGTGTGTGTGAGAAAGTGTCAAGTTGTAGCGGTTCAGGGAGGTTACAGGTCCCCTTCATTTATCAACAGTCGGAACATTAAATATTCATGAAATATGCTGGTACACCACTGCAAAAGCACCTGCAACTGTCAGCAATCTCACTGTGGTTGTCAAGCGGCTACTGCACAGGAGGCGTGTGTGTACGAGAGAGAAAGGGTTCATTTTTTTGTCAAGGACTTGCACCCACATCTCATCCAAAGAGCACATTACCATTCCAAAAGAAGTCTGTCATTGCCACCAGCTCCTCCTTTCTCTAATGGTCTTAAACAGCTAAAACCTCTAATATACACCTCAAACTGGTGCCAGTATTCCTGAGAACAGTGTAAAATCCTTCATTTACCCTTAAAAAAAAAAAACTGCTTTATTCAACTTATAATGCAACATATAACAGGGTAAAATGCGAGTTTGTGCACAGAGGGAAGGTTTTACATAGCTGTAAGTGCACAGAAAGGCAGTATTAGAGCCTGTACAAACAAGTGCAGAGAAGATTTGTGCAATTAACACATCCCGGACAAATAATTAAAAGGAGAACATGGGGAGGAAGGAGATGGACCATCCGCTGCAGTTCAACTGGTGAAATGTTTGTCTTTACCGCAAGCAAGTCTCTGTTAAACTTAAGGCAATTCAATGAACGAGCATGCACGCATCCATGTCAAAGCAAACAGAACGGAGTAAGGGAGCACAATCATTTGCTTAAATTAAGCAGTCTGATCCTTTTTTTGTGTGCGTGTGTGGAAAAACTAGGCTATAGGGCTGGGCGATAGGAGGATGTATTCAGATATAGACGATCATTGACAGACGATGTTCAATAATATCTGGAAATTAAAAAAAACTTTGAGCTGGGATGTCGCCAAAAATATTAAACAGTAGCCCAGGTTTTAAAATTAGCACTTGCGAGTAGGGTTGCAGGTATACCGGTTTCATGGTATACCACGGTATGAAAACTGACGGTTATCATACCATGTAAATTAGCTTATCTACGGTATTGAGGAAAAAAAATGCAACTGGACGGAGAATCTCACCTGCGCTTGCGCATCTCCTTTCCTCCTCAACTGCCTGTCAGACTCATCAACTTGCCCCCCACACACACATGCAGCAGAGACAATGTCAGGGAGAAGCGAGGGGGTCTGACATAAGTGTGTGTGAGAGTTAGAGCAGTGTTTCTCAACTGGTAGGTCGCAGATCTATTCGGACTGGGTCGCGGACAGCAGGGAAAGAACAATGCCATAGTTCTCCCATTGAAGATTGTGGCAGCGGGGGCGTGGTCAAGCATCTCTCCGGAGAGAGAGAAAGCGGTAAGGGTGCTTACACCTGAGCTAAATTATGTCTAACACCTGTCTCTAATTTCAGTGAGCACGGGGAGAGCGGCATAAAGAGGGCCACGCAGCACTCAGAAGAGAGAGAGAGCCTAGGTACTAGAGACCTCATTGTGAAGCCAAGAGCTGATTAATGCGTAGCTGAGAGTTTATTTTTCTGAAATAGTTATTTATGTTTAGACCGAATTATTGAACACGGTGAAAGCCCTGGAAGAGTGCATTTGCTGCAGTGGGGAGAATAAAAGGCTTACCTGAACCACAAAAATCTGCTTCTGGCCTCCTCCTTTAACCGAGAAGTGTTACACTGGTGCCGAAACCCGGGAAAGGTTTGAAGATGGACGGAAGTTGCCCCATAGAGTCATCCAAGCCCTCGCCAGCCTACATCAGAACCACCAACAAACGCTGCTTGAGCTCCGACAAGATCAAGACCGCCGGTTTGTCGAGCTCATGCATGCTCAAGCCGAGGACCGGCAGGCGATCCGGAGCCTCCTCAGCCAGGGGGCATCCTCAGCCGCGACCCCGGACACTCCCACGCCGTTACCCCCGCCAGCATTACAGAAAATGGGGCCTGGTTCAACCCGAGGCATTGGTCACAACCAAAACGGTGAAGGTGAAATGTGTACACGGGGATATTCACAAGTATCCGGTGGTGACCCTGACAATTAAATTTCGGGGGAAAAAGCATAGCGTGGAGGATGCGGTTAGTTCCCGCCTCACCCATCCGCTGATTTTGGGGACTGATTGGCCTGATTTTAGAGTTTTATTAAAGGGAATTTGCGCGGATGGGCCCTGTATGAAAATAGGGAGATGTGTGATGTGTGATGCTCTGGCAGGGGAGGCGGAGCCGGGGCCGTCCTCGACAGCTCCACGTCATGATGACGAGAGAGGGGGAGAGGCTGCAGCCCCTCCCTTTCTCAGGGAATTCCCTGACGGGGATTTCCCTTTGGAGCAATCGCGAGACGAAACCCTCAAACACGCCTTCGACAAAGTGAGAGTCATCGATGGTCAACGACTCCAGCCTGACATCGCACTTTCATACCCCTATTTTGCAATTATAAATGAGCGGTTGTATCGAGTGACACAGGACACTCGGACCAAAGAGGATACAACCCAACTGTTGATTCCAAGGAGCCGTCGGGAAATGGTATTCCAGGCGGCTCATTATAATCCCATGGCGGGTCACCTAGGAGAAAGGAAAACATTGAACCGTCTAATAGCCCGTTTCTATTGGCCGGGCATTGGCGGCGATGTCCGCAGGTGGTGTGCGGCATGCCGCAAATGCCAGCTGGTTAACCCACCGGCCACCCCAAAAGCGCCATTGCGCCCTCTCCCTCTGATCGAGGTCCCCTTTGAGAGAATTGGAATGGACCTCGTCGGGCCATTAGAATGGTCAGCACGCGGACATCGCTTTGTATTGGTCCTAGTGGACTATGCAACACGATATCCGGAAGCAGTGCCTCTTCGCAACATCTCAGCACGCAGTGTTGCGGAGGCACTCTTCAAAATAATCTCCCGGGTGGGGATTCCGAAAGAAATCCTCACCGGTCAAGGCACAACATTTATGTCACGAACACTACGCGAACTGTACGAGCTGTTAAATATTAAATCGATTCGCACCAGTGTATATCATCCTCAAACGGATGGCCTGGTGGAACGATTTAATAAAACACTCAAAAACATGATTCGTAAGTTTGTGCACGATGATTCCAGAAATTGGGATAAATGGCTCAACCCCCTGTTATTTGCAGTACGAGGTCCCGCAAGCCTCCACTGGCTTCTCCCCATTCGAGCTGCTGTATTGGCGACGCCCACGCGGCGTGCTTGATGTATTGCGAGAGGCCTGGGAGGAAGGACCTTCAAACAGTAAAAATGAAATTCAGTACGTTCTTTATCTTAGAGCACAACTCCACACCTTGGGGCAACTAACACAGGAGAATTTGCTCCAAGCTCAAGAATGACAGCGCCGACTGTATGACAGGGGAACTCAGCTAAGGGAATTTGCACCGGGAGATAAAGTGCTTGTATTGCTTCCCACATCGAGCTCTAAATTACTTGCCAAGTGGCAAGGACCCTTTGAGGTCACACGATGAGTGGGAGATCTCGATTATGAGGTTAAACGAACCGATAGAGGGGACGCACGTCAAATATACCACCTCAATCTCCTGAAATTGTGGAGGGAGGCGGTCCCCGTGACGTTGGCTACGGTAGTTCCCGAGAAGGCAGAGCTCGGACCAGAGGTGAGTTCAAAACATAATCAGTTCACCCCGGTCATTTGCGGAGACCACCTCTCATCGAGCCAACTTGCGGAGGTTGCTAGGTTGCAACAGGAGTTCGCAGATGTGTTCTCCCCTCTACCGGGATGTACAAACCTCATCCATCACCACATCGAGACCGAGCCGGGGGTCGTGGTACGTAGCTGCCCCTATCGATTACCCGAACACAAGAAGAAAATCGTTCGGGCAGAATTGGATGCGATACTTGATATGGGGGTAATAGAAGAATCCCACAGTGATTGGTCCAGCCCTGTTGTTCTAGTGCCTAAGAGCGACGGGTCTGTGCGGATTATAGGAAAGTCAATGCGGTGTCTAAATTTGATGCATATCCAATGCCTCGCGTTGATGAGTTGCTCGATCGGTTGGGCACTGCTCGTTTTTATTCGACCTTGGATTTGACGAAGGGTTATTGGCAGATCCCCTTGACACCAATTTCCCATGAGAAAACCGCCTTCTCCACACCGTTTGGATTACACCAATTTGTGACTCTTCCGTTCGGTTTGTTTGGAGCCCCAGCTACATTTCAGCGTCTCATGGACCGAATCCTCAGACCGCATTCAGCTTACGCCGCTGCCTATTTAGATGACATCATCATTTATAGCAATGATTGGCAGCGGCATATGCAACATCTGAGGGCGTTTCTGAGATCGCTGTATCGAGCGGGACTCACAGCGAATCCGAAGAAGTGCGCGATTGGACGGGTGGAGGTACGGTATCTGGGGTTCCACTTGGGGCACGGGCAGGTGCGTCCCCAAATTGACAAGACAGCGGCGATTGCGACCTGCCCGAGACCCAAGACCAAAAAGGGGGTGAGACAGTTCCTGGGGCTGGCTGGCTATTATAGAAGGTTCGTACCTAATTATTCGGACGTCACCAGCCCGCTGACTGATCTCACTAAAAAGGGAGCTCCAGATCCGGTCCAGTGGACGGAGCAGTGTCAACGGGCGTTCACGCAAGTTAAAGCTGCACTTTGCGGGGGGCCGCTTTTACATTCTCTCTCCCTTTTGTTTTACAGACAGATGCTTCAGACAGGGGGCTGGGGGCCGTACTCTCGCAGGTGGTGGAGGGGGAGGAGCGCCCGGTGCTGTACATTAGCCGTAAGCTCTCGTTAAGGGAAACTAAAGTACAGCACCGTGGAAAAGGAGTGTCTCGCCATCAAGTGGGCGGTCCTCACACTCCGATACTACCTGCTGGGGTGGGCCTTCACCCTCTGCTCGGATCACGCCCCACTCCAGTGGCTCCACCGCATAAAGATACTAATGCCCGGATCACCTGTTGGTATCTGGCTCTTCAGCCGTTTAAGTTCAAGGTGGTCCACAGACCGGGGGCACAGATGGCTGCCGCCGACTTCCTTTCCAGGAATGGGGGGGAGTGGTAGGCAGGCCGGATGCCGCCCCGGCCTGAGTCGGGCGGTGGGGATATGTGGCAGTGGGGGCGTGGTCAAGCATCTCTCCGGAGAGAGAGAAAGCGGTAAGGGTGCTTACACCTGAGCTAAATTATGTCTAACACCTGTCTCTAATTTCAGTGAGCACGGGGAGAGCGGCATAAAGAGGGCCACGCAGCACTCAGAAGAGAGAGAGAGCCTGGGTACTAGAGACCTCATTGTGAAGCCAAGAGCTGATTATTGCGTAGCTGAGAGTTTATTTTTCTGAAATAGTTATTTGTTTAGACCAAATTATTGAACACGGTGAAAGCCCTGGAAGAGTGCATTTGCTGCAGTGGGGAGAATAAAAGGCTTACCTGAACCACAAAAATCTGCTTCTTGCCTCCTCCTTTAACCGAGAAGTGTTACAAAGGTATTTCGGCGGCCGCCCAAGTGATAGCCTATTTAGGACTGCCGAGGTAGATTTAATGATAATCTCGCAATTAGCTAAAGGCTTCTCATCTGCACTTTCGCACAAGTGTAACGGAACCAGCTCGCAATCATGATATATTCTGCTCGCGCGCATGTGCAACAACCGGGCTTCCCTCGATATTGCGGCGCACAGACCTCAAAACTGATGTGACCAATTTAAATTCTAGTGAGACACTTCTAGTTTAAAGCGTTACAGAGGAAGTCAAGTCAAACCTTTCAAACAATAGGCAGCCCTGATATGCCAAACAGCACTGAGGAAAAGAGCAACACTGTTCTATGCGCTAATATTTTTCATTCTGCATCATCACCTTTACAAAATTGTTTCACGATTTCACATGAGTAAAAGTTATATTTTGACAAAATGTTATTGTTTCATATGAAATAATCTAAAAGGTAGAATCTATTAGACCTCATTTTATATCAACAGTGGCAGTTGTAGTTAAAGTTTCAAGATGTGTTTCAGCTAGTACTTATTTTTTCATAAATACTATAATTTGTTATTATTATTACTATTATTTAAGACTAGCTACACTGACCTAGTCATGGTAATGAGGAGCCTCTCCTCCTGTGTAATATGTATGTTCTGTTTGAATTATGTTTGAAATTAGGAAACAAACGGGATAATAATGGGCTCATACAAGTAAATATGCTCTTAAATTTTTAAAAGGGGGAGAGAAAACATCCTGTCGCTTTTGTTGTTGACGTCAACAACAAAAATAATGTCACTCGATGCATGTCCTTGTACTTGAAAACCATGAACAAAACTACGCAACAAAAGGAAATGCGACTCAGGATACATTAAATACAGGTTACGTTTTTATTATGGTGGGTCGCCACTTGATTTTCAATGTAAAATCTGGGTCCTGAAGCAAAACCAGTTGAGAACCATTGAGTTAAAGGTACAGACAGGAGCAGTCTGGCTGTGCTGTCGCGCACCTATAGTATATGCTAATTGTTAATAATCATAGGATATTACTTTAAAAGCTCACACAGCTCATGTTATTTTTCATTTAGTAGTTAATTTAACATGCTATGCTAATATGTAAACTAACATGCTTTAGATATATAACATGTTATAGTTACATGCTATTTTGAAAAATAGCTATTCATGTTTATAATTCGGTTTATTATTATAATTCTGTTAGCTTTCTTATTTATTATATTTATTTTATTTTCAAAAGGGAGACTTTTACACATCAATTAAAAAAAATTCTCTTCAAGTTTCAATTATAACAGTGTTTGCTCATCCAAAAAAAAAAAAAAAAAAATCCGTTTTCACTCCTTTAAGGGTCATTCTAACTGATAATAATAATTGTGTAATACCGTATACCATGATACTGTGAAACCGTGCTATTTTCTGAGACTGTTATCGTACCGTGAAAATCTCATACCTGCGAGTCGCGATCCATCAAATACGGGTTGTGTATTTCATGCGCAGTGACGGGTTATTTTGCTCATCTACCTGCCACTGTGGTGGGCAACCTGCAAGACGTCTTGGAGTGATACATGACAAGAAATGCTGTTAGACACAAAGACACGCACTTGAAGAAACACACATTATTATATTTTTAAGAACAGACGACAGAAAAGCAGTCGATGTGCGTGTCTGACGCGCTGTTTGTTCAGAGGCTCGAAGCACAATTGTGTCTCATGGAACACGTACATGTAAAGAGTTCTCACTCTTCTCCGTTTCAGTTGTCTGAAAACAGTTTGCAAGAATAGCGTCGTCTATGTGAATGCTGCAAATGACCTTAGACATTCTCAGGAGGTGCTCGGAGTTAAGTTGGCATTATTTCCACCGGAACAGTTCAAGCTTAACACGCAATGTGAATCCAACTCTGCAGGTTCACAAATCATAAAATACAAAAACCTTGAACCTAAAATGTATTTATATTTCAATTATTATTATTATGTTAACATCTAGAATTTTCTTTAGATCTTAATTTAAGTAATTTGCCACCTGTTGTAGTAGAGATATCCTTGCGTGATGGCAAATGAGTAGATAAATAAGATTTTTTTTACTACTTTGTTATTTTAATTGCTTTTTTGTTTCGTTTGAAGTGGAATTTGAATTTTAGAAATATCTCTGGATTAAGTTTGTGTTTCAATAAATGCATTTCATTTTGAAAGCAGAATCAATAAAGCAAAAACATTACATACACCCTCGGTAGTAGGGGCAGGGGGGTTCACGATGTAATCGGATATCACAATATTTTTTTATAAAATATCGTGAACATATTTCTTGCATATTGCCCAGCCCTAAAAAGCTATATATGCAATTTATATAAATATATATCAAAATATTGTTAATTGCAGCTCTAGACATCTTTACTCTAGTCGGTTGGTTAAGCCTGTCTAGGATGCAGTCAGGCTAAAGATTAAAAAAAATAAATAAAAGCAAAAAAGCAATTCAGGCCACTCAGCCTCCACGTTTATAATGCAGTAAGGCAGTTATTTTCTGTCTCTATACTGGATACAAGCAGGATACAAGTACAGCTCCTATACACTTGAATGGGGAAAGACTGAAATATCCAAAACAGTTGGTCAAAATTACGATTAAACATTTCAGCTTGACAATAAAATCTGACAAAAATGGTATCATAAATTGTACTTCTTAAGCTCAGATCACGCTTAAAACTCATGTACGTTCGAGTACACCAACAAGTGATGTCTCCATTAAAAAAGGTCATTGGCTCTTTTAACTAAGGCTCATTTGTTCAACAGCCACCTCATTCAGCGGTAGAGTTTCTCCCAGTGTAGCGCCATGTCATTAGCTTGTAATGGCCAAATATATTTCACAATGATGCGTTCCCTAAGCATGTTATAAGCAAGGTTGCCGAGGATTTTTAATATGGTCGGAGTACATTTGGAGGGCTTAAGAAAAAGGCAATATTCTTGCAAACCGCCCTAAAAATAAGGGGTGGGTAAAAATATGCATCGCTATCTTCATTTGAACAATCTCGATAATGATTCTTAAATCCCAAGACTGATCTTTTACTCTATATGCAATCTCTACTACAATGAGTGGAAACCACTCGCATTTGCAACCAAATTTTGCGCCATGCGACTAAAAAGTATATATTTGACAACTGGCTGGTAAATGTTCAGATTTCACTCACCAGTGATTGTGAAGTACTCAGCTACAAGATCTTTTCACCGCGTGTTGAGAGTAAAAGTTGTTCTGTGTAGCCTAATGTGTCCAAAGATGAGATCTACGCAACACATTTGCCATTGAATGTCTCTAAATGCCCTTTCAAAAACAACAAAAAGAGACATTAAACATTATGTTTAACATTAAAATCTTATCATGCATGGCACGGATGAGGCAATGCTATTCCTGTCTCTCTCGTTAACATGCATTCATTTACAGATGCTCATTACAGAAATGCCGTTCTTTCTTTAAGTGACGGTAAACGTTTAGCAGATTTTTAGCACGTGATAAACAAATCAATGTAAATACCTGTAAATAGTACAAAAAACATGTAACAAAATATATATATGCAGTATAAGGCTGACAGAATCTAGATCAATGGGACATCGCTGCTTTTATGCCATTTAATGGAGATGTGCACTTCTGTGACACTACTCTAGTCAAAAAAGCATCATGTTGCCTGTAGTTGAAATACACAGAACGGTCTTGCAGGAATACGGAGTTTAAACTTCAAAAGCAAGTCTAAATCTATCCTTCCTGAAAAGAACTCCATTCTGGGGTAAAACGAATGGCCTGACAGAAGAAAGTGTCATTGCCAGTTAAAGTCTGTGTAAAGCAGGTTAGCTGTAGCGAAAACAATAACCTGGAAAGCCTAGTTACTAGTCAGAATCAGAATGAGCTTTATTGCCAAGTATGCTTACACATACAAGGAATTTGTCTTGGTGACAGGAGCTTCCAGTACACAACAATACAAAAACAGCAACAAGACTTTTAAAAAAATAATTAAAATTGAATAAAAAAAATAAATAGATACATTTTGAAAAGAAAAAAGTATATATAGAATACACAATAGACTATACACACACATACACATATATACATAAATACATATACATGTGTATGTGTATAGATGTATGTACATATACATATACACATACATACATATATATATATATATTATATATATATAAAATATATACAGTTGTGCTCCAAAGTTTGCATACCCTGGCAGAAATGGTGAAATTTTGGCATTGATTTTGAAAATACTAATCATAATGATGACAGAAATCACCCAGATGGGCCTGATCAAAAGTTTACATACCCTTGAATGTTTGGCCTTGTTACAGACACACACGGTGACACACACAGGTTTAAATGGCAATTAAAGGTTAATTTCCCACAACTGTGGCTTTTTAAATTGAAACAACCACACCGTCTTTTTCCAGAGCAGCCTGTATTTCTCCTGAGGTTACCTGTGGGTTTTTCTTTGTATCCCGAACAATTCTTCTGGCAGTTGTGGCTGAAATCTTTCTTGGTCTACCTGACCGTGGCTTGGTATCAAGAGATCCCCGAATTTTCCACTTCTTAATAAGTGATTGAACAGTACTAACTGGCATTTTCAAGGCTTTGGATATCTTTTTATATCCTTTTCCATCTTTATAAAGTTCCATTACCTTGTTACGCAGGTCTTTTGACAGTTCTTTTCTGCTCCCCATGGCTCAGTATCTAGCCTGCTCAGTGCATCCACGTGAGAGCTAACAAACTCATTGACTATTTATACAGACACTAATTGCAATTTAAAAAGCCACAGGTGTGGGAAATTAACCTTTAATTGCCATTTAAACCTGTGTGTGTCACCTTGTGTGTCTGTAACAAGGCCAAACATTCAAGGGTGTGTAAACTTTTGATCAGGCCCATCTGGGTGATTTCTGTTATCATTATGATTTAAAAAGGAGCCAAACAACTATGTGATGATAAATGGCTTCATATGATCACTATCCTTAAATAAAAGACAGTTTTTTGCATGATCAGTCCTATTTTCAAAATCAATGCCAAAATTTCACAATTTCTGCCAGGGTATGCAAACTTTTGAGCACAACTGCATGCATACATGCATACATATACATACACACACACACACACACACATACGTAGTGCAAATCTAAATACAAATCGGTTATGTACAGTGCAAGGGAACGCAATGGCAGAAGAGGTAGGATGTGTTGGATAATATAAAAAGACTAAGCTGTGTATTGCACATAATTATTGCTCAATGGGGCAGTTTTAACTGTTCATGAGATGGATAGCCTGAGGGAAAAAACTGTTCCTGTGCCTGACGGTTCTGGTGCTCAGTGCTCTGAAGCATCGGCAAGAAGGCAACACTTCAAAAAGATAGTAGGCAGGGTGAGTGGGGTCCAGAGTGATTTTTCCAGCCTTTTTCCTCACTCTGGAAGTGTATAGTTCTTGAAGGGAGGGCAGGGGGCAACCAATAATATGCTCAGCAGTCCGAACTGTCCTTTGTAGTCTTTTGATATCCGATTTCATAGCTGAACCAAACCAGACAGTTATTGAAGTGCAGAGGACAGACTCAATGACTGCTGAGTAGAACTGTATAAGCAGCGCCTGTGGCAGGTTGAACTTCCTCAGCTGGCGAAGGAAGTACAACCTCTGCTGGGCCTTTTTCATAATGGAGTCAATGGGGGTGAATGACTCCACTGCTGCCAGAGTGCTGTTTAGAATGGTGAGCGTGGTCAGTGTAGGGGTGTTCCTCCTAAAGTCCACTATCATCTCCACTGTTTTGGGCATGTTCAGCTCCAGGTTGTTTTGACTGCACCAGTAAACCAGCCATTCAACCTCCCTTCTGTATACAGACTCAACGTCATCTTGGATGAAGCCGATGACAGTGGTGTCGTCTGCAAACTTCAGGAGATTGACAGAGGGGTCCTTGGCGGTGCAGTCATTTGTGTACATGTAGAAGAGCAGTGGGGAGAGCACACATCCCTTATATACCATTATATAAATAAATACAAATTAGAGGTTGACCGATATTGGATTGTGCTAATTCGATAATGTGTTGAAAGAAAGCCAGTTAGCCTGCCAATAGTTTTTTTTTTTTTTTAGCTTGTGCAGCCGCCAAAAAACGGTCAGTACCTTAAAAACCCTGTTTCTTCAATTCTCTCAGTCTCACATAAAGCCGCTCCACCTTCCTCCTCCATTTCTCACAAGTGTCACAATAAAATGTTCATAGTACGCAGATCATATTCAGAGTAAAGTGTGTACTTTCTCCAAGACATATATTCATAACATCATTTTCTCCTGAGATATAGCACGCTACAGGCTGCGTTTTCTATGTCCGGTACAGCCTCAGGATGCAGAGTGTGGATCGCATTACGGAGCACTAGTGACTTCATATAAGGAAGGAGGCTGGGGGGGTTTGGTTGCTGTGGCTAAAGTCAGCTGCAAGCCAGTTGTCCCCAACATGGAGCCTCTGATAACAACGGACTATTAAAAACAGGGCACAACTGCCATCAGACTATTTTAAGACTTGACAACAGAACTCACACTTTGACAAAAAATATCTAACAGTCTGTTGCTAAAATTGCTAAAAGTCCATTAGCAACTCTGGGGGAGAGCACCAAAAAATGTTTAGTATACAAAGCCTTTTAAACATGCCTTTACAGTACATCTCTGACAAGAATATTAACAGTCTTTGAGGGCCATATCTCGATTTATATCCATGAGAGTCGGACTGGGTAAAAATAAAGATTTTCCAATGCATCGTGATCTTTATTTAGGATAAATTATCTTGATATCGATTCTTAAATCCCAAAAGCAACCTTTTACTCTATGCACAACTCTCTACTACAAAAAGCTAAATTTTGCGGTATGCGACTAAAATTGTCTATGATTAGCCACTGGCTGGTAAATGTTCAGATTTCACTCATCAGTGATTGTGTAGTACAGTGCATCCGGAAAGTATTCACAGCGCTTCACTTTTTCCACAATTTGTTATGTTACAGCCTTGTTCCAAAATTGATTAAATTCATTATTTTCCTCAATTCTACAAACAATACCCCATAATGACAACATGAAAGAAGTTTGTTTGAAATCTTTGCAAATTTATTAAATAAAAAACGAAAAAAAAAAAAACCACATGTACATAAGTATTCACAGCCTTTGCTCAAAACTTTGTTGAAGCACCTTTGGCACCAATTACAGCCTCAAGTCTTTTTGAGTATGATGCTACAAGCTTGGCACACCTATTTTTGGGCAGTTTCTCCCATTCTTCTTTGCAGGACCTCTCAAGCTCCATCAGGTTGGATGGGGAGCGTCGGTGAACAGCCATTTTCAGATCTCTCCAGAGATGTTCAATCGGGTTCAAGTCTGGACTCTGGCTGGGCCATTCAAGGACATTCGTAGAGTTGTCCCGTAGCCACTCCTTTGTTATCTTGGCTGTGTGCTTAGGGTCGTTGTCCTGTTGGACGATGAACCTTCGCCCCAGTCTGAGGTCCAGAGCGCTCTGGAGCAGGTTTTCATCAAGGATGTCTCTGTACATTGCTGCATTCATCTTTCCCTCGATCCTGACTAGTCTTCCAGTTCCTGCCACTGAAAAACATCCCCACAGCATGATGCTGCCACCACCATGCTTCACTGTAGGGATGGTATTGGCCAGGTGATGAGCGGTGCCTGGTTTCCTCCAGACATGACGCTTGCCATTCAGGCCAAAGAGTTCAATCTTTGTTTCTCATGGTCTGAGAGTCCTTCAGGTGCCTTTTGGCAAACTCCAGGCGGGCTGTCATGTGCCTTTTACTGAGGAGTGGCTTCCGTCTGGCCACTCTACCATACAGGCCTGATTGGTGGAGTGCTGCAGAGATGATTGTTCTTCTGGAAGGTTCTTCTCTCTCCACAGAGAAATGCTGGAGCTCTGTCAGAGTGACCATCGGGTTCTTGGTCACCTCCCTGACTAAGGCCCTTCTCCCCCGATCGCTCAGTTTGACCAGGCGGCCAGCTCTAGGAAGAGTCCTGGTGGTTCCAAACTTCTTCCATTTACGGATGATGGAGGCCACTGTGCTCATTGGGACCTTCAATGCTGCAGAAATTTTTCTGTACCCTTCCCCAGATCTAAGCCTCGATACAATCCTGTCTCGGAGGTCAACAGACAATTCCTTGGACTTTATGGCTTGGTTTGTGCTCTGACATGCACTGTTAACTGTGGGACCTTATATAGACAGGTGTGTGCCTTTCCAAATCATGTCCAATCAACTGAATTTACCACAGATGGACTCCAATCAAGTTGTAGAAACATCTCAAGGATAATCAGTGGAAACAGGATGCACCTGAGCTCAATTTTGAGTGTCATGGCAAAGGCTGTGAATACTTATGTACATGTGATTTCTTTCATTTTTTATTTTTAATAAATTTGCAAATATTTCAAACAAACTTCTTTCACGTTGTCATTATGGGGTATTGTTTGTAGAATTTTGAGGAAAATAATGAATTTAATCCATTTTGGAATAAGGCTGTAACATAACAAAATGTGGAAAAAGTAAAGCGCTATGAATACTTTCCAGATGCACTGTATCGTGGGGAAGGAGTTTGGCAGCAAGGTCCTTTCACTGAATGTTGAGAGTAAAAGTTTGGTTTTGATTCATTTATGTGTAATTTATGTTGTCAAAAGACAAGATCCACACAATCAATTTGTCATTGAATAATGTCTCTTTTAATAGAGCACTACAGTGCCCGCCCCCTTTTTCAGCCAGTAATGTCTTCCATAGACGTTTCATGAAATCCTTCATATAAGAGTTCTAAACCATGAACTGAACCAACCAGCTCCAAGATGAATCACAACATTACAAATTTTGAAGCAAAAGTCAGACAAAAATCGGACAAAAAGACAACAAGACTGCGTACTTACCGCCTTTCACAAGGGCACTAAAGGCCCAGGTATACTTAGTTTTTCCATGTTCCAGATTGTCTCACGCCTGGTCAACCGCATTACCTTTGTGAGTATACTCTTCTGACCGCTAACGAATAGTTTGCCACATGTGCACTACAACTGCTTTGTGACACTCTTTATTACAGTCAATGGCCAGCACATGCACAGACAACGTGCACAGCCAAGGACCACATGCGCGAGCAAAGAAACTGTAGGCGCCGTGTGGTCAAGCGGTCAATGGGAACGGGTTGCTTTCAAGCTTGTTTTGTAGGCTTTCTTGGCCGCAGTTCACTGATTGGTGGATCTTTCTCTGCTGGACTACAGGTAGTGTAGTTGTTTAGCAGGAACTCCACTATTAAACACGATTTTTAAACAATGAAGTTTAAATAAAGCGCAATGACGGCTTCAACAGAAACATATAGCAACGATGAACAACCTCAGAGCTCACGGAAGGTCTGTTTTTAAGATTTGAAAGTTCAGAAAAAAATCAATTAGTCTATGAAAAAAATGAAGCGATTTTTACTTCCACAACCTGAATGTTGCTCTCTGTACTCTTTCTGTTCTATACTGTCAGTTTTTGAACAAACATTTTATTTCTTATCGCGCATTGCACGAATAAGGTAAGGCCATTTGAGTCCTCTTTTGTTAATATGGGCTTATTTACAGATGCTCTTCACAGAGAAGCATATTTTCTTAAAGAGACTGTACCAATTTAAGACATGTGTTCCACTAATCAATTAGGGCTAGGCGAAATGTAAAAAAATATTTTAGCGATACTATCCTTAAATACTGTGATATCCCATTACATTGTTATCTCCCCTGCCGAGGGTCGGTGAATTTTTTTGCTTTATTGATTTTGGTTAAAAAATTGTATTAATTGAAACACGAAAAACATAAGACATTTCTAAATTCAAATTGCACTTTAAATGAAAAGTGATAAAAAAAAACGTATTTAACCACCTCCCCAAATCCAAACATTTACCGTATCCAACAGCCCCTTTTGCCACCACGCATGCATCCGTCAACATAACAGATGGAAAATTACTAATAGCCTACAGATTAAGAACTAAAGACAATCATAAATGTAAAGATAATAATAACCACATTAATAAAGCCTAATAAATTCCCTTGTGTTCCCAATATAATGCTGCCAAATGCGTGTTCTTATCGAATGTGTGTTTTTATTGCGTTTTGGTAATACAGTTAATCCTGCCTAAAGAAAATAAAACTCAATTTTAGGTTCAAGGTGAATGTGTCTTGCATTACTTTGATTTAATCACTTTAGTCTTTGTTTATTTAATACAAAGATATATATTACTGAACCTGCAGAGTTGCGTTCACAATGTATGTTACCTGTGTGGAAATCAAATGAACTAAACTCATAGCACCTCTCATCCCGTGATGATCAGAGATAATTTGCAGCATTCTCACAGACAGTTTTCAGATGAATGAAACAGAGAGAAAAAAAAAGTGCAAACTCTTTACATGCGCTTGTTCCACATGACAGGCTCGTGCTGCATGCCTCTGAACAACGAATCAGGTGAATTTTTTTGCTTTATTGATTTTGCCTTAATTTAATTCATTTATTGAAACACGAAAAACAAACAAAAGACATTTCTAAATTCAAATTGCGCTTTAAACGAAAAAAGCAATAAAATAACGAAGTGATCAAAAAATCTTATTTAACCAGCTCCCCAAATCCAAACATTTACCATCTCCAACGGCTCCATTTGCTTCACGGAATCTGCAATGCATGCAAACCGCAAGGAAATAAAGCACATTAAACTCACAGCACCTCCCAATATGATCAGAGATAATTCGCAGTATTCTCATAGATGACATTATTCTTGCAAACAGTTTTCAGACAAATGAAACCACATCTGTTGTTGTTCCACGAGACAGGCTTGCACTGGACTCCTCTGAACAAACAGTGAATCAGACACAAGCACTGACGGCTTTTCTGTTGTCTGTTCTTAAAAATATAGTGTGTTTCTTCAAACGCGTGTCTTTGTGAAGAACAGCATTTCTTGTCATGTGTCACTCCGAGACGTCTTACAGGTCATCCACCCGTTGCAGGTAGATGAGCAAATTTACCCGTGCATTACATACATTTGGACGAGGAGCTTGTGAACTGGATTCAGCCTCGTCGCATTTTGCGGGTGCTAGTTTCACACCCTGGCCACTGTTTAACATATTTGGTGATTTCACAGATCCATAGTTATGCCATTTCCTGATATTGTCGATCATCATCTGTTCACAACTGGCCATTGGGATCTTTCTAAGACATCGTCGATATCCGATTACATCGTCATTTCACCCAGCCCTATAATCAATGTAAATTCTTGTGAATAGAACAAATTCTACAATTAAACAAACATGTAACAAAATATATGCAATATAATGGAATACAACCCCAATTCCGGAAAAGTTTGGACAGTATTAAAAATGCTAATAAAAACAAAAAGGAGTGATTTGTAAATTATATTCACCCTTTGCTATACTGAAAGCACTACAACTACACATTATATGATGTTTTACCTTGTGAATTTCATTATTTTTTTTTTAATTTCAAATCGGATGATTGCAACACGCTCCAAAACAGCTGAGACAGGGGCAATTTAAGACTAATAACAAATTGACGAGTTAAAATAACAAGGCGATGTGAAACAAGAGATGTTAAAAAGGTGAGGCAATCGTGTCAGTATATAAGGAGCCTCCAAAAACAGCCTAGTCCTTCAAGAACAAGTATCGTTCAAGACTTGTCAATTTTCCAACAGATGCTTCAGCAAATAATCCAGCACATTGAGAACAATGTTCCCCATAGACTAATTGCAGACTTATTGGCAATACACCCTATACAGTGCACAATATAGTTAAAAGATTCAAGGAATCTGGTCAAATCTCGGTGCGTAAAGTGACATTCTCATCATGTACATACTGTACATATCTTTTTCTTGATATCTGTATGTTATTTTTAGATAATGCTTAGTTGACCAGCATCAAACTGTAAATATTACCATCCGTTCAATGTCTAAATTAGCTCTAGAAATATCAGCTGGTTATGTATTCAGTAATTTTGCAATTGCATCATTTCGTAGCTGTTTATATTTCTTGGATTTCTCCTTGCTGTCTGTTTCAAACCTCAGAGTTCATTCATGTAAATAGCCAAGTCCTTCGAGGGTCTAATATACGATCAATCATTCCTTGCATTATATAAGTTCACATGAAATCTTCAAGGTTGTGAAGTCTCTACTAATGATCTGATTAATTGAATTAGGTGTGTTTGATTAGAGACATACAAAATGTTTACTTGTTGGGGTACAGGGTTGGGAAACCCCGGGAGACCAAAGGGGAAAAAACATTTCCAATACCTTTTTAGGCTAAAATGTTTTGTTTGTTTTTTATCTTTAATCGTGCAACTTATCAAAGATGCATTTTTGGAAGTTGCAGAACGGACATGCTACTTTTGATTTCAGGAAAGCACTAATGTTTTACTGCAGAAATAAACATCCTATGCCATTTCGTAGGACAGGGTGATATTCATATTTTCACAATATAATTGCGATGAGTTGTCCGGGAATATAAATTAAGCAATATTGTGAATATAGCTAAGATTGTAATGTGATTTGAATGTGCGTTTTTATTTGGCCACTGTTTCATAAAATGTCATTAGACTGATTTCACGATCCTTTAGACCTGCACAATTAACCAAAATAACAATCACAGAAAGAGGAGAGGACAGTTTCACCAGATACACAATGTGGAACATGGCAAACTGTCAAGAACACAATACATTTTCAGTTTTCCACCAAAATAAAAGCTCCAGGTGAAAGTGACATCAATACGACAGAAATATTAAGCCTACTATTGTATAAAAACAAATCTAATCCTAAAAATAATAATAAAGTATTATACTATTATAAATGACAAAATAATAGGCTAATTCAGTTATATAATATTTCAATTTGACTGGGTTCCACAAAAAAAGTGATTCATGTTGTAGTTTTTGCACACCCTGTTCATTTACAAAAAAAAGTTTTGGTAAAAATATATTTAGGTTAACAATACTACTTATTGGGGCCTGGGTAGCTCAGTGGTAAAACACGCTGGCTACCACCCCTGGAGTTCGCTAGTTCGAATCCCAGGGCGTGCTGAGAGACTCCAGCCAGGTCTGTTAAGCAACCAAATTGGCCCGTTTGCTAGGGAAGGTAGATCCACATGGGGTAACCTCCTCGTGATCGCTATAATGTGGTTCGTTCTCAGTTGGGCAAGTGATGAGTTGAGCATGGTTGCCGAGGTGAATGGCGTGAAGCCTCCACACGTGCTATGTCTCCGTGGCAACGCGCTCCACAAGCCACGTGATAAGATGTGCGGGTTGGCGGTCTCAGACACGGAGGCGACTTGGACTCGTCCTCCGCCACCCAGACTGAGGCAAATCACTTCACGACCACAAGGACTTAAAAGCACATTGGGAATAGGGCATTCCAAATTGGGAGAAAAAGGGGAAAAATCCAACAACAAAAAACAATACTAATTACCACGTGGCCACTTTCACACAGCAACAGAATACGGTTGTCAGTCCAGTTTTGAGTGCTTAATATGGTTACATTCACACACAGTTTGGTTATTTACGAGAGTAACCACTGAATTCTATAACCAAACTGACACTCTATGATACTGTCACAATTTTCAGGTCTCACAAGCACATTTTCAGCAAACCTGGACAACTAGTTGTTAGTTACTAGGGGTGTAAATCGGACGTTTCATCATGATATGATCTTATATCGATTCTTTTGGCCTGCGATCCGACTTTGCAGATACTTCAAAGTCTGCCGTGATACGATTTTGATTTGATTCGATTCAGGGTCCTGTGATCAATATTTCAATATTATGTGCCTATTTTACACAATCACATTTTTTTCTGCCCTCAAATGCAGCCAAAATATAATTTTAATATTTTATTGAGCTCTCTGAAAAGTGCAAATTTAGTATCCACATTGGGACATCCACAACAAAATAAGGTACTTCAAATGATGAAAAAAAAAAATCATACAGATAATTAGAGCCCGACCAATATGGGATTTTTGAGACCGATACCGATTTTAGAGGGGGAAAATTCACAGATTACCGACCTTTTCTATGTGGATTGTGCACCGATATGACTATGCAAAGATACTCAGGAAGGCTGCTTTCTTAAATATTTTTATCAAAGAATATTTGACATTATTATTATTATTAAATGGTGCCAACAAATTCTAGAAATTAACACTGAGAAAATAAAGAATAAATAAAAATACAATAAATAGATAAATAAACATCAGTACTGAATGTTCAGTATCAGTCAGTTGCTGACCATTTAAATAAAGAATAAATAAAAATGCAATAAATAGCTAAATAAACATCAGTACTGTATGTTTTGTATCAGTTAATTGCTGACCATTTAAATAAAGAATAAAAATTAAAAAAATAGCCAAATAAACATCAGTACTGTTTAATATCAGTCAAATGCTGACTATTTTAATACTGCCAGTCAATTAGGGGTAGGTTGTAAAACAAGAAGCATTTACACCTGCCGAGTCAGGAGATAAACAGCGGCAGCGGTGTTACACCTTATTGTGCTATACAAGTTCAGGGAAACTTTTAAATATTACATTTTGTAAATGCAACAACTGAAATTGTTCGGTTGAAGGGGGTACCAAACTGCGAATCCTGAACAAAACAGTTTGGTGAATACATGTTTACTCATTAACTTCCACTCAGCTGACAAGCTGTGAAAGTAGCTCTGTGGTTAGCTAGTTAGCTATAAGCTCTTTGTCACAGAGTAAAAGATGGACGTTGTTTACTTTCTAGCATTGCGTCTCACCAACTAGGTAACAACATAATGTGAAATCAACACTCAACAGACAAAATCCACCACTGCACCGTTGTCTGCTGAGCTGCAAGAAGATGCTCTGATGTTTACCTTTCAATCTGCTACGATACTGACTGCACTGACTAACTATGACTGGCTAACAGCAAACAGATGTGATAAACATGAGTGACATGGTTGTCAAGGACGGGGTTAATGTTTTATTAGTTATACTGAAAAGAGAAAATGATGGGGTCATTGTTTATTAACTTTCTAGTATGTATTTCACAAACTAGTTAGCAACTTACTGTGAAAACACACCGCTTAACACCGATAAATCGGTCGTGCACTACAGATAATAATATAAAAAAATAACATCACACACAAGTGATCATCAGTTGTTTGATTACAGCTAATTTTTCAGTTTAATCCAATCCAAAGTACTTACTTACCCATGACTTGTTTCCAACTATCCCTGATATCCACGGTTTTCTTGGCTACAACTTCCACAGTTGTAATTAAAAATTCTGTTACAGTTAACTGGGATAAATGTTAGTAAGGGTGTTGATGTGTAATGTGTAAAGTCTTATAACTGCTAGATAATGCTAGTGCTGGCAGCAGGTGATTTATCTTTCCCTCGTTAATGCTGTTCAGAATGTCGGCGTTGTCAAGACGTTTCACATGATGGTTGAATTTCTCCATGGTACTTTAAAATAGCAAATTATCATGTAAAATTCAAATGGGTCGCATGCGCAATGATATCAATATTAGCCCAAATTATTCGCATATGTGAGCTGCTCTGCGTTTGTCACGAGAGCTCACATTTTAAGGAGCGCCCGGTTGACGCACGTGCACAGATAGAGCGCGATTTGGCTTCACAGACCCTGCACACATCCGCGTCCCACATAAAAAGTGTATTTAGCACACAAAGTGAAATGAATGTAATAAGTTTGCTTCGTCGCCTGACGGAAATGCGTACGGACGTAGCTGACATGAGAGTATTATAGACTTTTATTTTATCGATATTTATGCATTGTATCTAACATTGGATCGGTGGTGGTGGCGTAGTGGACTAAAGCACTGAACTGATGAGCAGAAGGTTGTTGGTTCGATCCCCACAGCCACCACCATTGTGTCCTTGAGCAAGGCACTTAACTCCAGGGGGATTGTCCCTGTAATAAGGGCACTGTAAGTCGCTTTGGATAAAAGCGTCTGCCAAATGCATAAATGTAAATGTATCACTGGTTATTAGATCGATGAATCATTACACCCCTATTAGTTACGGCATGTACAGTGAGAGCCACGCTGCACTGTATAAGCGTGTGTCTCATATGTTTTATGTGGGGACTCATTAACTCACTGAGACGAGAAATGAGCTGTGTCATCCGAATCCAACCGCTGTCTTCCAACAGAGCTTCTCACAGGCATGAGCCACGCGATACAAAAGCTGCGCTCTGCAGTCAGTTAAAAAACATTCAAAGCCGCTGTAGGTTAATTATGATCTGATGGATAAAACAGCGCCTCGACTCAATTAATAACGTGGCAGCAAATGTGGTAAGACATGCCGGTGTTATAGACGTCGCCATCTTTCAGTCACAGTCGCTATGGTTACAGCTGTTAGAATACGGTTGTGACTTCGGTTGTTCATTCATACAGACTCACACCTTTAAGTAAATACAGCTGTCAATCCCAAACACTGGCTTTGGTTATTGAAGGTTAAACAGTTACATCTGTTTTTGTGGTATTGTAACCAACATTAATCTGATTTAAATTGGGATCCTCACAGAACAGCACTGAGAAAAGTGACTGACGAGATATTGAGATCACCTGGAGAGCGCGCATGTTTGATCGACATCGAGAGCGCTCATGTTAAAAAGAGTAAAGCTGAAAGTGGTCATGATCGCTCAAACAGTCTCTATCGCTCCACACATGTGATTGTCACGACTTGCGTTATATCACATGTATTCAGATTTGTATTTGCATGCTTATTTGTTGTTTAATTCATTTTTATACCCGTTAGCAGCCTCTTTATCCTCTTCCTGCTCACTGTGCAGTGGGTCATAATAGCTACCGTAATGACTCTAGAAAATAGGCAACTTAATATTCATACACTTGTCATTCTTGAACATTTTTAAAAACAAACCCGCATATTCATCTGAATAACAGCATGTCTGAAAGTTTACATTCGTGAATACTTAGAATTGACAACAATTCACCCTCCAGAGGCCACACTGTCATGCATCAAGGGCTGAGCAAGCGCTCATTCATTAGAGTAGAAGTGTATGTGTGATTCCCTGCGTGCTGCAAAAAAGATCGGCCCTGATTCTAGGCACGTTCAGCCGATCCGATCATGGATTTAAGACTAATATTGGCTGATTTCAATCAGTGGCCGATCGATCGGTGCACCCCTAATAAATAGCAGTGTCAGACCTCAAAGCAGTCATCCAGACACTATTAGCAGCTGTGCTGCTTTGACTGATGGCAATAAATACAGGTTGCATTCTCAGGCACACAGCTGCATTTACCACCTTATCAGCAATGGACATATTTGTAGTCACACAAAGCTAGTGGACAGGTGGTGATATTGACACCATTTCACATGAAGCCAAATATTGGCTGGCCCAGTTTAGATAGCTTCGTCTTGGCACCTCTTTCTGACAGAGATCATGCCAATGAGAGCAGAGTCACTTCAGGTTCTGTTCTATGTGGGATAGGACACCCGGTCCCCAAGAGGAAATAGACAGTATTAGGAATCTCCTTAAATTCATTGTTCCTTACAAAAACAACAGGCTTGCAAAATCCAATGCATTTAATGAGACAGTTCAAGGGATAAAATCTGGGGTCCCATGAAGCAGATTTCCCCATGTCACTGGAAATCATAACACT
Organism: Myxocyprinus asiaticus; assembly: GCF_019703515.2. Lineage (NCBI taxonomy): Eukaryota > Metazoa > Chordata > Actinopteri > Cypriniformes > Catostomidae > Myxocyprinus > Myxocyprinus asiaticus. The sequence continues at coordinate 39,751,217 of NC_059380.1, read as the reverse complement.
GTCCCAATCATTTTGGCATTTAAGCAGGTCTCACCTTCCTAGGAGAGCAAAGAAATCAGAGTTCCAGACCAATGATGGACCAGTATGGGTTTTTTAATGGCTGATGCCAATATCCAGAGAGCAGGGTGGACGATAGACCATTACAATGCCAATATACCACACATTTAATATAGTAAATAAACCTAAAATTGCTAAATAATTAATAAACTGTTATTTAGCACTATATTTACTTAATTTCAAACTAAACTTTAACTAAACATATTGTATTTTAAATGGTATATAGCATTTTCTTCTGATTTCTGTTTCGTCACATTAAGAAACTGTTAATATATTAGGAAGAAGGAAATAACAGTACACACAGTAGTCCAGCAACCATGGATGGCATGTCCACATTAGCAATCGCATTTTCTCAAAAAATACAGAATCAAAACAATTGTACATACAGTGCATAGTGAATAAGACATTTGCTTACAGCACAAGTGAAGCGCTTTTATTTTGAAGTTGCACTCACACGCTTGTGCGGATCCAGCACATTTGAGTACAGTCGAACCCTCAGCCTTTCAAAGTATACTTCATTTGACTGTGCACACATAAAAAAGATGGTTGGTGCATGTGTAATATGACTACTATGAGATACTGGACTATTCCTCTTCAGTAGTTTAGACCCATAAAAATGTCTTTATATTCCTTCAGACTCGAGTTACAAATGCAGGTAACTCCTGACCACCTCAAAGTGCACATCTACTGTTGTTGTTTTCCACCTTGTCTCCTGTTGTTTAGCAGCAATTACACCTAGCGCATTTTCGTGACAGCAATGGCTCAACGGTGAGTGTTGCCACCTTGTGGACCCACTAATTAGTGCAAAAATTGCAGGCGGGGCCACATACTGCGTGTTCAGAGTACACACAGAAAATTTGGGCCGCACACGTTCAGTGCTCAAGCACTCTGCTTATAACTAAATTTGCATCACGCGTCCTATAAGCAGAGGCCTAGCTTTCGCGTCTGACCAAAGTACACTTTAGGCTTTAGTTGTATTTACACTTCAATTAACAAATTCACTTTTTTTAACCCACTATTTACAAAAAGTGTTTGCATTTATACCTCACAAGGAATTTTTAATTTTTAAGTGTATTTTATCATTTACGTGGGTACTACATGTGTACCGTAAGCGTACTTAGAGCACGATCGTGAACAACGTAATGAGCACCCCTGGCATACAGTAAAAGATTGTTCTTGTGATTTTAAGAATCGATATCGGGATCAATTAAATGAAGATTGCGATAAATCTGAAAATAAATTTTTGTTCCCAGCCCTAATTATTTATTAATTTAATATTGAGGTATTTCAGCATATTGCTGTAGTGGCCATTTTATAAAAGCAAAAAGCCACTTGAGGTTGTGCATTACAGTGATTTTACTACGGTTAATGGGTTTTAGTCACTCAACTTCACATTGCTTTCAACATTGCCAATGGATTCAACTAATATTTCAAAAATGCTAAGTATTGCTCAAGATAGCAAAAGGACTACATTTTATGTTGTATTTAAAACCACAAAGCCCATGTTCTTTTAAATAATCATTATTAGTTGATACTAGCAGATTCATTTTTTATTCCTTTTCTGTAACAGCAACTACTGCTTTAGAAGGGTTAAATTCCCTCACCTCTTTTCATACCATACAGCACTCCCTTAATTCAAACACCACACCTTGATCTACATGACAGCAGTTAGAAACCAGCTGCAATGATTTCACAACCGCTGTGAAATTATGCTCCAGTGTGATGGCAAAACTTCACTGCATTCAAGAAGACTTCCCCTTTTAAAGACAATGTGTTTAAACAAGGCAAAACTTGACCTATACACTGCCAGAAATAAAGTGTAGCTATTTACGCATGTAAACTGAACAAATAACAAAATGAAGATACACTGTAAAAAATGTCTGTAATTTTAATGGTAAAAGACTGTAAAAATGCTACAGAAAAAATAAAGTTAACTGATTAACGAGTATTAACTGTAAAATATACAGTAGAAATTGTAATATATTTTAAAAGACAATACAGTAGCTTTTACAATAAAATGTTGTAAAAATTATGATTTACCTGTATAATTAATGGTAAAAATGTACATTGTTTAACAAGACAGTACATGTACTTTTTACAGTAAATTGTTAAAATTACGGTAAAAAACAATAATCAGGCGTTCCCACAATTTCCTGCATGACCCATCATATTTCATTATATTTTATGGGAATAGTTGTGTTTCTTCTTATTTTTTTATATCAGTTACGTACATTGGGGTGTTCTGTGTTATATGCGATGTAGTTTAGTTAATGTTTACTGTATTATTTCAATTTCACATGTGTTACCCTGATGATGTTTAGTGTTTGTGTGAGTGACTCACTGTCTCTACATGTTAATTGGTCATTGCTGCTGGAAGAGCCACTATTGGTGAACTTCATGTCATCATGTGCCCTTCTGTAATTTATATGGTGATTAACAATATGGTGATTTTTTACAGTGCAAGTGAGGTCATGTTAATTACAACAGTTTTAAACTGTACAATTTACAGGTTGTTCTGTAAAGTTACTGTATTATTTTGCATAATTATTCTGGCAACCACACCTGCCAGATTTGTTTTTTTGTTTTTTTACAGTGTATGCTTCCACTGCTCCTACAGACACCTACACCTCTTTCTTTAACCAAGCAAAGAGAGACACTGCAGTATGCAGGAGCTATTCTGAAAGCAAGAATAAGCTTGCCTAAGGAAGAAAACAAGTTATCCCATAATACAATGTTACCTTGCACTGTCAAAATGTGTTATGTAGAACAATGAATATCCAGCATCAAACCAAACACACTAATAAGTGCACATTCCTGAACATTCCTTACAGGTATTGATTGTGTAATGCATTCTGCTGCTATCAACTGGATTATTTTATACTTCCAATCACAAATGACATTGTAAAGGCCACACCAATGCATGTGACATGTAACAGACAGCTAAAACCCTGCATATAAAGAACCAGACACCCAATTTTCCCATGCACTGGATAAGCTAGACGTCCAATTTCAACGATAGTCCCGGTAATTAATAGCAATCAAAATAATTTTAGATTTTGACTTATGTCCACTGCGTCCAGTCTGACAACATGGAGCGAAGAAATGTCTCAGTAATGTTTTTCTCCAGTTTACAAGACACAGACCTGATGGTGTCAAATGGTTCATCTGTTTCTGTACAAATGCTCAGTCAGCTTTATATGAGGTGTTATGGGTCAACATGACCATGTAAGGGACACAGGAAATTATGGCAAGCAATCATTTCTTACCTGTCTATTGTCACAAACCATTTCAATACAAAAAAAAAAAAAATGATGAAAATGGAGCCTGCATTTAGGACCATTAATATTATTTGCATTTGTGACATTATTTTCAGGGCATTTAAGCACATTTTACCCCTGTAACACATCTGGATGTTTTACTTCCCACAATTTCCATTGTTTTTAATGATGATTCTCATTACTGTTACAGTCATTTTTTTACTGTATAACAGTTATTAAAAAAAATAAAAATAAAAATAAAAAGCTGTTTTACAATGATTTTTAGGGGTCCAAGCATCAATGGTGCTAAAAGTTGTATTACTACTGATTTCCTACTTCTACATTCAATTATAACTCTTTTTCTGCCCTAAAAGTGTCCACCAATTTGGCAGGATAGTCCCAGATCCTCCTAACTACTCAGGTGCACACTAGAGATGTGCGAGACTAGTCGACTAAACTGTTCTGATGCTGCTAGTTGACACTGGAATTACTAGTCAGTTAATATTTTCCCCCATTAAACTGTTCAACATTTTTACACATTTACGTTTGGCTTAATATTACAAAGGCTGTGCTTAAATTACTGTCATGTTAATGTTATACATTTTAAATATAATAAATAATATAAATACTATAAAAAAAAAATAAAAAAAGAGGATATCTGGAGCAGCATTTCATTTCACCTCAGGATGCACGTGCTTCTTCCCTCTCTCACTTACGATGCAAAAATTTCCTCTACCTAGACAAGAAAACTCATCAAAATAGCTATGAAATCCCTTCGGTGGTGGGGGGGGGAAGCAGATTTCCGAAACGTCAGAAAGTCCTTATGGGTGTTTTTACATTTGAGTCATCTTGAAATCTGTGTGTGCTTGAAAGTTATTTTCCTACCAAGTAGGCTTTTTTTAAGCGCAGGATATTTACCTCAGGTGAGAACAGTCTTTCACCGGACCATGTTGACGTGTTAATTTTGCGCATCAAAAAATGTATACTTTTGAGTAAGTAGTCTAGAAAATGGCTGTTTAGGCTAGGTTTGCCATCTTTTTTACCCTACTGATGCTGATTAAGCTATTTTCAACAAGATGCTGACTGTTTAACGGGTTGAACTATCTTTTATTGTGTGCACGTCATGTTTAGAAAACATTATTGTACATTTCTCACAGGGCTATTTTTTTTTACATTGTATCAGTTACTGGTTAACATTCTTTACCAAACATCTGTCAGATTAGATAAATGGTTAATGCACGTCGTAAAATACACGAAAATTTCAGCGCATTTTTTTCCTCTCTCGTAGATTTGGCTTACCTGTTAATTATTTTCAACAATGTCCTAACTGTTTAAATATGTAAAGTAACTTTAACTTGGTGAATTCCATTTAGAACAGGCTATTAGGGGTGCTCTATTGGTCCTGCACTGTTCATTCAATTGTTTTCAATAAATATGACTGCATTCGCTAACTCTAATTGAACGCGTGTCATGTTGTACATTTAATGTACAATGATCATAGTGCAAGGCGAGCACATCACAAATAAATGCCCCTTTTCAGCAGAATTTTGCTTCGGATTTGGAATAGATTAAGTGTTTAAATGGGTATCATAAAAAAATTGAGAAGGTTTCTTAATTTTTAGACTAATCAACTCCAAAATTTTCGTTTAAACGAAATTAGTCATTCCGCAGATCACTTGTGCACACACAAACACCCTTCCAACCCTAGGTGGCGCTATATGATTTTTCACTCATATATTTGCAACTGTATGAGCTAAAATTGAAATTCCTCACATTCCCTGAGTAAAAGCAAAACAAAATATCTCCAAATTCATTTTCATCTAACAACAAATTCTGCCATTTTGATTTTTCCAAAAAACCTAGCCTACTTTTTCAAGCTCCTCCTAGACCTTTAGTCCAATTCACCCAAAATTTTGCATGTATCTTCTAGGGACAAAAAAAGTTGTCAATTTTTTTGATTTGTCACATCGTTCAGAAGATATGTTAATAATTGGGCCACAGATTTTTTTTTTTTTTATTGGCTTAGCTAAAGGCCTATCATAAATAATTTGACAAGTTTTTGTCATGAGTATCTCTAGATGATACATGCAAAATTTCATGTGATTGGACAAACAGTAAAAGGTCTTTTGAGTTTTCTGGAAACTCAAAATGGTGAACAAAATACCTACAAAGCAGGGCTGCACTATTTGGACAAAAAGTCACATTCCGATTATTTTGATTACTAAGTAACTCAAGTGCTTGGTAAAGAAATTACTTTGCCCTTGACAGATTTCTTCCTACAAATTTGACAATTCTGGTTATTTTATCCACTTTTCCAAAATGCTTGGAACCCGATAATTGCTGATTGCTGCTATATTTTCATTTAAAATCATCGAAAATCAAAGGCAGTACAAACATGCTAATATGATGTATACACCAATCAGCCACAACATTAAAACCACCTGCCTAATATTGTGTAGGTCCCCCTTGTGCCACCAAAACAGCGCCAACCTGCATCTCAGTAAAGCATTCTGAGATGATATTCTTCTCAACACAATTGTACAGAGCGGTTATCTGAGTTACCGTAGACTTTGTCAGTTTGAAACAGTCTGGTCATTCTCTGTTGATCTCTCTCATCAACAAGGCGTTTCCATCCACAGAACTGCCGCTCACTGGATGTTTTTTGTTTTTGGCACCATTCTGAGTAAATTCTAGAGACTGTTGTGTGTGAAAATCCCAGGAGATCAGTAGTTACAGAAATACACAGACCAGCCCATCTGGCACCAACAATCATGCCACGTTCCAAATCACTGAGATCACAATTTTTCCCCATTCTGATGGTTGATGTGAACATTACCTGAAGCTCCTGACCCGTATCTGCATGATTTTATGCACTGCAGCCACACGATTGGCTGATTAGATAATCGCATGGATGATTGTTGGTGCTAGATGGGCTGGTTTGTGTATTTCTGTAACTACTGATCTCCTGGGATTTTCACACACAACAGTCTCTAGAATTTACTCAGAATGGTGCCAAAAACAAAAAACATCCAGTGAGCGGCAGTTCTGTGGATGGAAACACCTTGTTGATGAGAGAGTTCAACAGAGAATGGCCAGACTGGTTTGAACTGACAAAGTCTACGGTAACTCAGATAACCGCTCTGTACAATTGTGGGGAGAAGAATATTATCTCAGAATGCTTTACTGAGATGCGGGTTGGCACTGTTTTGGTGGCACAAGGGGGACCTACACAATATTAGGCAGGTGGTTTTAATGTTGTGGCTGATCGGTGTATATACATTTTTAATAATTTAGCATTCCACATTGCTGTAATGAGAATTGGATGTAAAATGTGTGTAACTCATGAAAACAGTCACAATGTACAAAATCTTAATAACACTATTAAAAATAGGTTTCAATTTCTTGTTCGTTTCTTTTGATTTTGAGTAAAATAGGCCCACTTAAACCACATTCAAAGTGATAGTTCACCCAATACTGAAAATGCTCTCATCATTTACTCAACCTCATGCCATCTAAGATGTGTATAACTTTCTTTCTTCTGCTGAACATAAATGAAGACTTTTAGAATATTTCAGCGCTGTAGGTCCATACAATGCAAATGAATGGTGGCCAGAAATTTAAAGCTCCAAAAAGGAGATAAAGTCAACATAGGGGTAATCCATACGACTCCAGTGGATTAATCGATGTCTTCTGAAGCAATCCAGTTGGTTTTGGGTGAGAACAGACCAAAATATAACTCCTTTTTCACTGTACATCTTGCCATTGCAGTCTCTAGGCACGATCATGATTTCAAGCTTGATTACACTTCCTACTGCTTGATGCATACACAGAGCGCTAGATCAGTGTTTCCCAACCACTGTACCATGGCACACTAGTGTGCTGTGAAAGATTGTCAGGTGTTCTGTTGAAAATCATCAGATTCCACAAAATAAATCAGGGCTCCGGACTGAGACTAATTTTTCAACCATTTTTCCTAACAGTTCGATTAAACTTTGCAGGAGGTCACACTGGTGCGACTACAAAGTTGGCCGACTCTCTGATTGTGCTCTGTCGTTTTTTGTTCCGTATGAGAAATATAAAATGGCAAATGTTCCAAACGCGAAAGGAAACCGATTTACCCGGATCAGTCAGTGCTGCTCAATGGACATATCAGCGCAGAGACATGCATTTACATGTGGACCGGTCTCGAGCGCTCAGCCGCGCAGATCATCATAAACAGAGCTGCCAGAAGCATGGGCTGGGTCACGAATTCGGCATTGATTACTTGCTTAAAACCTCTATGAAAGCCCACAATGTATCAATGATTAAACCAGTTTAAAATTGTATTAAACGGCCCCAACATTCTAAACAGCACTGAAAAGGAAAAAATGGAGAAATCTGCACAATGAACAGACAGAAATTGTAAGGTTTCAATCCACACATCACAGACATTATAAAATATATTTACTATGAACTTATATCGATATAGTAGTGAGAGAATACAATTTAATTTCAGAATGTGTTTTTCTTATGAAAAACTGCATAATTTTTTTAGGGTTACTGCTAATCATGGTTCTACTTATACTTTTGGTTACTCTGATCTTATTGCAAATGCTACAGTTAAAACTATGGATACAATGGAACTTTCCTTCTGTGTAAAATCATTTCTAATGCCCTCTGATTGTAGAAAAAGTCTTTGTTTGTCTTCAGATGACTGTATTTTAATCATCAAGATCCTGATAAAAAAGAAACCGTGAAAGAAAAAAAAAAATTATTTCAGTTGGACTGGTGCGTCCAACTCAAGTGCTGGTGCGACCATTTGTAGAATTTAACACCGGTGCTACCACTCTTAAATGTTAGTCTGGAGCCATGTAAATAAATAGATAAATCAAAAACTGTTTGCTGTGGCATTGCAAGAACAAATCTAAAAATAAAATGCAAATCTGTTGTTTTATTCATTACCCAATTAGCACTCTTGCCACCTGTGATCTCATTACCATACCTATGTGACTTGCGTTTTTTGCATAGCCGAATTTCAAACATTACGAGTAAACACGCAACTAAAATAGACAGAAAACATGGAAGTTCTTGAAAAGGAAAATGTGGGACAGTGGGATAGAGGTGTGCCATGGGATTTGTTTAATTATAAAAAGTGTGCCGTGGCAGAAAAAAGGTTGGGAAACACTGCACTAGATGGCACTATAGGACGTGTAATCGAGCTTGAAATCATGATCGCCAAGGAGACTGCCGTCAAGATGTACAGTGAAAAAGGTGTTACATTTTGGTCTGTTCTCACCCAAAACCAAATGGACCACTTCAGAAGGCATTGATTTAACCACTGGAGTCTGATGGATTATGTTTATACTGACTTGATCTCCTTTTTGGAGCTTCAAAGTTCTGGCCACCATTCACCTGCATTGTATGGGCCTACAGAGCTGAAATATTCTTCTAAAAATCTTCATTTGTGTTCTGCTGAAGAAAGTCATACACATCTGGGATTGCATGATGGTGAGTAAATGATGAGAGAACTTTCATTTTTGGGTGAACTATCACTTTAAAAATGTACAAATGTCACTGCATTAGATTAAAAGAGCTGATCAATTGTGGATTTTGCCGATACCGATAAAACAATATACTGTTCAAAAAGAGCCTAGTATAATAAATCAAATTTTATTGATGAACATCCCCAAAAATCACATTGAGACCTGTTGGTTAAAAGTAGTTGAAAAATGATTAAGAAGCTCAAGTTGTTTCTTTTTTTCATCCAATGTATTTAGTGACATGGATGCATTAATAAGTGATGCTGGAGTGTTCAAATACTTTTTAGGCCACTGTATAACCTGTACATTTTTGACAACCTGACAGAGGCTGACAGGAAATCTAACTTAAATCAAGCTCATGTTCATGTTCAAAAAAAAAAATCTTAAGTTGCATTTTTTTTCCAACTACATGTCAAACAAGCAGCTGGCATATGATCCAATCGGACCGGTTCTGCCTGCCGTTAAAGGCACCTGATTTACCTTTCCTGTCTTGTGGTCGAACCACACCAGAGCGTGATTCCTGGACAACACCTTGCAGTCGAAGGTGGCGTTGTTCTGGGCTGGGCGACTCCGGGCCACCGAGCGCCCGATCTTGACCGGCTCATCCAGGTAGACATGACGCTCCTGAAATGGGTGTGAATTCGGGCGGCAGGTGAACACGGCCAGCGCTGAAGGCATTGAGGATGATGGCTGGGGAATGTTACTCCAATCAGAAACAAATGACAGGGCCACTTAATCCAGACTGACCAGTTGGTCCAGTTCAATCTTGTTTTTAATAAAATATCAAGTGTCGGTCGTGGGACGGAGAACGCACATAGTTATAAGAGAAATATTTGACTTCTAAATCGACTACATAACGTCAAAAAGACTAATTAGAGACTATGTAGATGACCAAAAGCCCCGTTGCACGACCCCCCATGATGCCAGGCCAAGCCCAAGACTGTGTCAAGTGTAGCTGCCCACTTCCACACAAATCTGTATTTGGAGATGACAATCCACGTGTTAAACCTCGTTGCCTAAACGACTCATCCTTATTCCCCGTTACAACCATAGGCCTGATCAGGAAACAAACCAGTAACACACTTACAGAGGCTTGTTTAGACTAATAATCAGTTGGGTCAGTGCACCTGCCCTCTTACAAAATAGCGCTGTCCATGTGAGATGCGATTATTCTAGAATAATAACCAACTGTCTATCTTCGGACTGATTGATAAGCCACATAACGCACTAATACAAACGTTAAACCAACTACTGAAGATAAATAATGTGAGTGGTTGCAGCCGAACTATGCAAGCACAGACCAACAGCCCACCACCACTCCCCAACACAGATCAGGCATTTACCATGACTGCAAAACAAGTCAAAGACCGAAGAAACACAATCGTTCACGTTAAACGCCAGCTTAAATGAGCTAATCGTCACTCGCGCGGACACGAGCATTAGCTCGTTAGCTTCGGTGAGGTAATGTTGACCCTTCTTCCTTTCAACCGGTCCTACCCGGGAGTGACTTTATAAATAATTCCAAGTGGATCTGTCCGTGGAAAACAGTCGTTTGTATGGTATTTGCGGTGTACGGAACTTTTATAAACAAATCCAGTCTTAGCTCACGAGCTCGATGACTAGCTTAGCTCACTGAGGGGCGCGAAAAATAGCCCAAAAATCTAACTAAAAAACGAATAAAGTCCGTGACATGGTTCTGCGTTAAGCCATTGTGGTATCCGCTCTCGGAAACGCGGAAAACGAGAGTAAACTACGGTGTGTGTGTGTGAGGGGATAAATGACTGTTAAGTCTTCCTCCTGAAGAGACACACACACACCGGCCACACACAGCCGCGGGGCTCGTGCACCACTAAGAAGGGGGCGGGAACTCTGCCGTGACGTGTTGCTTTGTGAACCAATGGCGTTCCAGATTGAACGATGACGTTCCTCACATGGAACGGGAATGGTGCTATTATGATTACAGAATTTAGGGATTTAATATAAAATCTTGACGAGATTATTTCGGTCAAAAACATAATAATTACAATACAAAAAGTAAACAGAATGTAACAGTATCAAAACGGTTGTTGGACTGCAGCCTGGTTTATTATTTAATTATTTAAATATTAGTTTGTGAAGATTTTTGAGTACAAAATTAATTTCAAGAATTTCAACATGTGCCGTTAGATCAAATGTAAAGATATCGAGAAACAAATTTATTCAAGTGTGGCCAAACTTTTCAATGGAAAAGTACAGTTTATCACTCTAATTTAGACTTAGTGTCCATTTATGGCAAACTGGGAAGGGTTCATTCAACCTATGTTTGGCCAAATAAATCAGAACAACCTTTAAGGCATACTAGCAAAATCAAAGCATTTGGAAGGTTATTTCACCAGGCTTAAAAATTATTTTTAGAGTTCAAAATCATGCCTGGAAAGTATTTTTGTTTCAGAAAGGAGCAGAGGGTTTCAACCCCATCCCCAGTCCTTCTGTCTGGAGTTGGAATCTGTGGACTAAATTACTCTGAACATCTGTCATACCAAATGGAGCATGCTGATTTGACTCCAGTGTCTTACTTGGTCTAATCCAATTGCTTTGTCTTGGTTCTTACGTGGCCTATAAGAAGTAATTAAGTGATTGCTGTTGGAACGCCAACAATACATAGCAACTGATACTGTATATAGCCACTATATTAACCACATCCTGATCCGTTCATTTGCAGTTTCTACTGCACATTTGTGCTTTTGGTGCAAATCTGTTCAACAGGGACTACAAAAATAACTTATGGCATCTGATATTTTATTTCAGCTTGTGTGTAATGTATTTTAAGAAAGGAAAGTGAATAAAATACATAAATGAATTATCCAGCTAATTGGAAGACCATAAATTCTAATAACTTTCAGGAACAAGAAAATACATAAATTAATTATCCAGCTAATTGGAAGACCATACATTTTAATAACTTTCAGGAACAGTGCCAAAGCAAAGTACAGCCACATACTTCATTAGACTTATAGACGTAATACAAAATCAAGCCATATTTGACCTAAAATTATCTTTCTATATTACCTTTCTAGATTAAACATAATTACATAAAGCTGTACATTGAGGATTACAGTAAATGGTTTTAAAACAGAGCTTCTTAGATTGTATATTTAGCTATGTTTTTATTCTGTAATCAGAATCAGAATTTAGGATTATTGGCCAAGTTATACTTAAAAGCAATTTGGCTTGTTGGGTAGCTCCAAAAAGAGTTACCACACCATATCAATCGATTATTCATAATATAACACGTAATATACACCTAGAGTATTCGATACAGTATATGCACATAATATACCTCATAATACATATGTTGTATTGCTTTCCTTTATGAAAAGTAAATGGGTCTTATGTGAACCAGGGTCAAAAATTAAGGGGGCTCGGTGCAAAATACCACCAAGGTTTACAAACATGTCCCTAATATTCAAAATGTTGGGGCAAAAATTGCCAACATAACAAATGTTTCTGTTTTTTATTTATAATATCTGATATAGTTCTTAATATTCAAGTAATACACATAATAAAATATTACTTGATGTTTATTTAATTTTAAAGGTAGGAGCCAATATATTCCAAATACATTCTAAATATTAAAAACACCTTAAAACAGTTTATAAAAAGTCTCAGAGTGAAAACTCAACAACCCTGCGTGCGCGCTCCCGCAAAACTCTTGAAGTCGATTGTGACGCAAGCACGCCCTTCGCGCAAGCTCCGCCCCCTTCATCCTGGCTGTGTTTGTATTCACAGCTTAAGTTCTACCAGATTTTATCAATAAACAGAATCCAAACCCGACGGGAGATAACCGAGGGCATCGACATGGCCTTTCAGGGGTCTGAGGGACTGGAGGAGCAGATCGAGGAGCCTGAAGACACGCTGAGAGTTTCGCCGGCGGAGGAAATGCCCTTCGATGGACCTCCGACATCAGAGGAGCCGGAGCCGATACTGTTGCCGTGGGACCGCTTCTCCACCTGGTTGCACTGCATCTGCGTGGTCGGCTTCGATCTGGAGCTCGGGCAAGCCGTTGAGGTACAAGACAATGTGTTATTTGTGCTCTCTGTTGTTTTGTCAGTGTTGTCAGTTAGCCTGCTAGCCCGCTAACTGGCCTTAAGTCAAAGGGAAACCTGCTAGCATCAGTGGCTAACAAAAATATTTGAGTCATCAAAAATGACCCTGCGTTTATTTGTTAACAGACTATCTGCAATGAATGCGTGGGGAACTCTTATGTGGCCTTTTGCGGTTTCGTGATCTAATTTACTATAACTGCAGTTTAGTAATACGACAGAATACAGAACCAATGTAAACCGCTCATTAGCACTGTGTTTATGCCCAAATTATCTTTTATTTTGTGATCAATATGTTTAAAATGGTCACTTTGTTTAAAACACTATCGCAAAGAAATCTAATGGAAAACTTGTATTCCAGATTCTCTGTGCCATGTCCTGATGTAATTATTTACTGATATTATTGTTTAAAGAAATAGTTCACCCAAAGATGTGTAAGACTTTCTTTCTTCTGCAGAACACACTGAAGATTTTTAAAAGAATATTTTATTCCTGTAGGTCTATACAATGCAATTAAATGTATACCAAAGCTTTGAAGCTCCGAAAAAGCTCACAAAGGCAGCATAAAAAGTAATTCATAAGAGACAAGTAAAAGCAGCTGAACATGAAATTATGCTTGAAAAGTAAATGAATGAATATAATGCCAATATTAGTTAATTGTGTTTAGAGCTATTAGTGGTTAAAATTAGTAAACTAAGTGTCATGGGTCAATGATTAAACAAAATGATTTTATATGAACTATAAGTTTTAGTGTTGAAGTTCTTGAAATCATCCCAAATTAACTGAGGAAATACACGTAGATGCATTGTCCTTGGATTTTGGCCAATGAAGGCTTTTGTTAGTGGTTTATTCATTTTCTATGTAGTTTAAGAGAGTGTTGTCCCTCCTTTGACCAAGTTGATAAAGGTATTAAGTGAAGAGCATCGCAGTCTGTCTAGAAGCTTATGGCAGGTATCTTTGGTGAACTCCATCCTGAGCACATGCTTCAGACAGTGGCACATGAAGAATTCCATGGAGTTTGCATCAATTCATCCTCTGTGAAGTCTTAGTAGACTGAAGTGAAGTCTAGCTGGCACATGCTGCAGGTGGTCATCATCACTCAGCGAAACATTGGGAATCGGACATCAGGCAGGACCGGAGATGGATCTGCTCTGGTAACCTCAGTATATAATCCAGAGGTTTAGACAGGGAAAGAAATAGAATAAAATTAGTGTAGATGCCATTCACTTTAAAGCAGGGTAAACGAATAAGAGAGGTGTTTTCGGTTCCGGCAGACCCTACTAAAGCAGCATAGCTATGAATTGAGGGATAAATTAGCTGTATGCCTGGCTGAATAGATAAGTCTTTAGTCTAGATTTAAACTTATAGAGTGTGTCTGAGTTCTGAACAATGCTAGGAAGACTGTTCCATAGTTTAGGAACCAAATATGAAAATGATCTCCCTCCTTTTGTGGATTATGATATTCTTGGTATTGTTAACAGGCCGGAGTTTTTAAAATTAATATGAAACTTCAACAGGTAGCCAATGTAACGCAGATAAAATGGGGCTGATATGGTTGTATTTATTGGTTCTAGTTAGCACTCTCGCTGCTGCATTTTGAACCAACTGAAGTTTATTTATTAAACCTACAGGACATCCACCAATCTAATCTAGTCTTGAGGTCATGAATACATGAATTATTTTTTTCGTCATCAGAAACGGATAGCATGTGTGGTAACTTCTTGGCAATATTTCTGATGTGGTAGAATGTAGTTCTACAAATACTGGAAATTTATATTTCAAAGGTTAGCTTGTTATCAAATATAACACTTAATTTTTTTGCTGTAGAAGTTGACGTTACAGTACATCCATTAAGAGTCAGATTATATTTTAGCGTCTTTTTGAGGTTTTTGTTCCAATAATTAGTACTTCTGTTTTATCGGAATTGAGTAGAAGGACATTTTTAGCCATCCACTCTTTGATATCATTTATACACTGTTGGGGTTTTGAAGATATATAGAGTTGTGTATCGTCGGCATAACAGTGAAAACTAATTCCATGGCTCCTGATAATGTCTCCAAGGGAGAGCATATGTGGGGAGAAAAGCAGAGGCCCTAAAACGGATCCCTGTGGCACTCCATACTTCACTTTAATTTGATATGACAGTTCCTCATTTACACAGACAAAATGGTAGCGGTCAGAGAGATAGGACCTAAACCAAGCTAATGCCTGTCCACAGAAAATGTCATGATCTATGTTGTCGAATGCAGCACTGAGATCTAAAAGCACTTAAAGAGAAATGCAGCCGCAATCAGATGATAAGAGCAAGTCATTTGTAACTCTGATAAGTGCAGTCTCTGTACTATGATGGGACTTAAATCCTGTCAGAAATTCTTCATATATACCATTTCTCTGTAGAAATTAACATAGTTGGGAGGACACTACCTTTTCTAGTATTTTCAACATAAATGGGAGATTTGAAATCGGTCTGTAATTAGCCAATTCTCTTGGATCACGCTGTGGTTTCTTGATAAGTGGTTTGATATCTGCCAGTTGAAAGTTTCTTTCTTTCTGAGAGTTAATATTAAGAAGAGGTTCTGAGATTACAGGAAACACCTCTTTTAGGAGTTTAGCTGGTATTGGATCTAACATGCATGTTGTTGATTTTGATGGGTTTTTTTTCATTTTTGTTAACTCTTCCTCACCTATAACAGTGAAGGATTGAAGTTGCTCATAGGGAATAATTTGAGTCTCTTGGGGTGCTGTGGCATGCATAATTCCAATTTTGTTTCTGATGATTTTGATTTTATCAGTAAATAAATTAATAAAGTTATTACTACTATGTTGTGATGGAATAACTGGTTCAATAGAAGTTTTATTCCTAACCAATTTAGCCACAGTACTGAATAAACACCTAGGATTGTTGTGGTTATTTTCTATGAGTTTGCTAAAATATGCTGACCTGGCAGCTTTTAGTGCCTGTCTGTAGCTACAGACACTATCCTTCCATGCACAGCAAAATACTTCTAATTTTGTATTCTTCTACTTGCGCTCCATTTTCAGAGCTGCTCTCTTGAGAGCATGAGTGTGATCATAGTACCATGGTGCAGGGCTTTTTTGATTTTCTTTAATCGAAGGGGGGGGTGACACTATCAAGAGTGTTAGAGAAGACTGTATTTATTGTTATTTCATCAAGTTCTTCTAGACTTTGGGGCTTATTGAGTGTATGAGGTCTGGATGATTATTAATGAAGCTATCTTTAGTGGTCGAAAGAATAGTTCTACCTGAACGATAGCATGGTGTAGATTGAGTGACATTAGCTGATCGCAGCATACAAGAGACGAGGTAATGATCTGAGATGTCATCGCTCTGCGGAAGAATTTCTAGTTTATCAACATCAATTCCATGTGACAAAATTAGATCTATCGTATGATTTTGGTGATGGGTTGGACCTGTCCCATTTTGTCCAACCCCAACAGATTTGAGAATATTGATAAATGTTAATCTCAGTGTATCATTTTCGTTATCTTTGTGGATGTTGAAGTCACCGACGATTAAAGCTCTATCCACAGCAACCAGATCTGACAGAAAATCAGCAAATTCTCGAAGGAATTCAGAAAATTTCCATAGTAGTCTATATACTGTTGCAAGAACAAAAGATGACAAAGTTTTTTTAATATATATATATATATATATATATATATATATATATATATATATATATATATATATATTTATCTGACAATGTCATATTAAGCATTATCAGTTCAAAAGAATTAAACTTGTATCAAGACCTTTGAGTAACAATGAAAATATCACTGTAAATTATAGCAACTCCTCCTCCTCGACCTTTCAGATGAGGCTTATGTTTATAACAATAACCTGAGGGAGTAGACTCATTTAAACTAATATATTCATCTGTTTTAATCCAGGTTTCAGTCAAACAGAGCGAATCCAAACTATGATCTGTAATAATTTCATTTACAATTAGTGATTTGGATGAAAGTGATCTAATGTTTAGTTGTTATACATTTATATGATGTTTATCTTCAGTTTGTTTGTTTTTTAGAGCCCGACCGATATGGGATTTTTGAGACCGATACTGATTTTAGAGGGGGAAAATTCACAGATTACCAAAATGGTGGCCGATATAGTTTATTTTTGAGCTGGAATGAAAACAGATATTTTCTATGTGGATAGTGCACCGATTGTGCACCGATATGACTATGCAAAGGTACTCAGAAGGCTGCTTTCTTAAACAGATATTTTAATCAAAGAATATTTGACATTATTATTATACATTGTCAACGAATTCTAGAAATGAACACTGAGAAAATAAAGAATAAATAAAAATACACTGCTGTTCAAAAGTTTTGAAACACTTGACTGAAATGTTTCTCATGATCTTAAAAACCTTTTGATCAGAAGGCGTATTCTTAAATGTTTCAAATGAGTTTTGTAGACAAAAATATAGTTGTACCACCATATTAATTGATTTCATTACAAAACTAAAATTGTACTTAAAATAAAAAAGAAAACGTTTTTTGAAATGGATGACTGTGACCGAATAATAAAAAAAGCAGCCAGTAAGTGCCAGGCATAGATGGGAACTCCTTCAATACTGTTTAAAAAGCATCCCAGGGTGATTCCTCAAGACATTGGTTGAGAAAATGCAAATTCTAGGCAGTGTGGCTACTTTGAAGATGCTAAAATAGTTTTGATTTATTTTGGATTTTTATAGTCACAACATAATTCCCATAGTTCCATTTCTGTTATTACGTAGTTTAGATGGCTTTACAATTATTCTAAAATGTGAAGAAAAAAACAGTAAGTGACCCTAAACTTTTGAACGATAGTGTACAATAAGTAGTTATATAACCATCAGTACTGTATGTTCGGTATCAGTCAGTTGCTGACCATTTAAATAAAGAATAAATAAAAATTATAGCTAAATAAAAATTAGTACTGTATGTTTGGTATCAGTCAATGGCTGACCATTTAAATAAAGAATAAATAAAAATAAAATAAAGAGCTAAATAAACATCAGTAGTACAGTTTAGTATCAGTCAAATGCTGACTATTTTAATACTTCCAGTCAATTAGGGGCTGGTTGTTAAACAAGAAGAATTTACAATGCACAATACAACTCACAAATTACAGGACTCCTACCCCCAACCCTGTGGTGGACCAACAACTGGCTGACGACTTGAATGTGTTCTACTGCAGATTTGAAAGGCCCAATCTCACACCCCACATCCACTCTGACCTTCACTTCACACAAACACCAACATCTCCTGCAACCCCCCTCCTCCCCCCTCCTGCTACTCAACCTGCACTTAAGATCTGTGAAGATGATGCGAGCCGCGGCTTTTGGAAACAAAAGACGAAGAAAGCTGCAGGCCCAGATGGTGTCTCACCAGCTTATCTTCGATCCTGTGCTAATCAGCTGGCCTCCATCTTCACACAGATCTTCAATAGATCACTGGAGCAGTGTGAAGTCCCATGCTGCTTCAAACGCTCAATCATTATTCCTGTCCCAAAGAAACCAAAAATCACAGGACTTAATGACTACAGACCTGTCACCCTGACGTCTGTGGTCATGAAATCATTTGAGAGACTGGTGTTGGCCTACCTGAAGAACATCACTGGACCCTTTCTAAATCCCCTTCAATTTGCTTATCGAGCAAACAGGTCTGTGGATGATGCAGTCAACATGGAATTGCATCATATCCTGCAACATCTGGACAGACCAGGGATATATGCAAGGATTCTTTTTGTGGACTTCAGTTCGGCTTTCAACACCATCATCCCAGCTATGCTCCAGAATAAATTACACCAACTCTCTGTTCCCATGTCTATCTGTCAGTGGATTACCAGCTTTCTGACGGACAAGCAGCAGCTTGTTAGACAGGGGAAACTCACTTCCAGCATCTGTACAATCAGCACTGGTGCCCCTCAGGGACGTGTGCTCTCCCCACTACTCTTCTCCCTCTACACCAGTGACTGCATCGCCAAGGACCCCTCTGTCAAGCTCCTGAAGTTTGCAGATGACACCACTGTCATCGGCCTCATCCGAGATGAGTCTGCATACAGAAGGGAGGTTGAACAGCTGGCTGTCTGGTGCAGTCAAAACAACCTTGAGATGAACACGCTCAAAACGGTGGAGATGATTGTGGACTTTAGGAGGAACACCCCAACACTGACCTCCCTCAGCATTCTAAACAGCACTGTGGCAGCAGTAAAGTCATTCAGGTTCCTGGGCACTACCATCTCACATGACCTGAAGTGGGAGATACACATTGACTCCATTGTGAAAAAGGCCCAGCAGAGGTTGTACTTCCTTCGCCAGCTAAGGAAGTTCAACCTGCCACAGGCGCTGCCGATACAGTTCTACTCAGCAGTCATTGAGTCTGTCCTCTGCACTTCAGTAACTGTCTGGTTTGGTTCAGCTACGAAATCGGATATCAGAAGACTACAAAGGACAATTCGGACTGCTGAGAGGATTATTGGTTGCCCCCTGCCCCCCACACTTCCAGAGTGAGGAAAAAGGCTGGCAAAATCACTTTGGACCCCAGTCACCCTGCCCACTACCTTTTTGAACTGTTGCCTTCTGGCCGACATTTCAGAGCTCTGAGCACCAGAACCGTTTTTTCCCTCAGACTATCCATCTCATCAACAGTTAAATTGCCCCATTGAGCAATAACTATGACTATACTATCTTTAATGTTAAAATAACTATCTTTTTTATATATTTATCCAACACATCCAACCTCTTCTGCCATTTCATTCCTCTGAGGAAAAGAAAAAAATAAATAAATTTGCACTGTACATAACAGATTTGTATTTATACTGTACATATCAGATAACAGATTTGTATTAGATTGCACTACATATGTGTATGTGTGTATGTATGTGTGTGTCTGTGTGTGTATGTACTTATGTGTATAGCTATTTTTTATTTTTATTATTATCTATGTCTTGCTGCTGTTTTTGTATTGTTGTACACTGGAAGCTCCTGTCACCAAGACAAATTCCTTGTATGTGTAAGCATACTTGGCAATAAAGCTGATTCTGATTTACACCTGCCGAGTCAAGAGATAAACAGCGGCAGCGGTGTTACACCGTATTGTACTATACAAGTTCAGGGGAAACTTTTAAATATTACATTTTGTAAATGCAACGACTGGAATTGTTCAGTTGAAGGGGGTACCAAACTGCGAATCCTGAACAAAACCGTTTGGTGAATACATGTTTACACATTAGCTTCCACTCAGCTGACAAGCTATGAAAGTAGCTACGTGATTAGCTAGTTAGCTATAAGCTTTTTGTCATGGAGTTTATTTACTTTCCTGCATTGCGTCTCACCAACTAGGTAACGACATAGCGTGAAATCAACACTCAACAGACACAATCCAGCACCGCACCGTTGTCTGCTGAGCTGCAAAAAGATACTCTGATGCTTACCTTTCAATCCGCTACGATACTGACTGCACTGACAAATTATAGCTGGCTAACAGCAAACAAATGTGATAAACATGGTTGTCAGGGACAGGGTTAACGTTATATTAGTTATATTGAAAAGGGAAAATGATGGGGTCATTTTTTATTAACTTTCCAGTATGTATTTCACAAACTAGTTAGCAACTTAGCGTGAAGACACCACTGAACTCCGCACTGTCTGCAGAACCACCGTCAGCTCAGCTCTGTAATCAGTGGAGTCGGAACGCACTCTGCTGGACAAACAACGTTATGACACCAATTCTAAATCACCCCAAGCATTGTTTTCTGCAATAATTTCGGCCTGCGCACTATTTTTTGTTGTTGTTTTTTGTTATTTTCAAGTTTGACATCAGTCACATTTTTTCTAAATGACTAAATGTGGGGTTTGTGTTTAGTAGTTCAGGGAACAGACACAGTCACTATATGATATACAGATGATTTGTTCTCTCTGTGTTGTAGTTTATGTGACCTGTGTGATGTCTCAACGCAGCTAGCAGATGTTTGGATTAGCCAGTTTGTCTGCTTCCTGACCTGGGCCCCAATTAGTCAAATATTATCACTAGTAAGACTATGAGCCAAATTACTAGAGAGTAGAGCAGCACCTTCCCTGGAGGGATGGAGTCTGTCTCTCTTTAGCAGGTCAGGTGTACCCCAAAAACTCTTCCAGTTGTCTATATATGTATCCTGTGCTATTCTCCGGACACCACTCAGACATCCAGCCATTCAGTGACACTAATCTACTCTAAACCTCATCACCACGATGAGCAGGGAGGGAGTCAGAGCATATTACAGTGTCTGACATCGTTTTTGCAAGTTCATACACCTCATTTTTATTTTTATTGATTCAACTATTAAACAATGAAAAACAAAACACATACAAACAGAATCAACATTTAACCCTCACAATGCAACCCCAGCGAAAAGGGGACTTGTTGATACATAATTTGGTGTTCAGCCATATGCTCGAGGCAACATTTAAATAAATGTCTGAATTAAACACTCTAGACACTTTTGTCCACACCGAGTGCAAATGCAAGACAACGGGGTGTAACTTAACTTCTCCGATTAGTTTGATAGAAATGCTTTGCAATAGCAAAATAGGGGCACGAACTTCCTGTTCAATACAAAACCAGGGAGGGGCTCTCTCAGGTGGAAGAGACCAATGAGCCAAATGTCTGAGACCGAATGCATAATAATAAAACAAAATCTTGGGTAGGCCTAGCCCACATTTGTCAATCGGTCTATGCAGTTTACTGAAATGTAATCTGGGACATTTACCAATCCAAATGAAGGACTTCACTATGCTATCAGATTGTTTGAAATAAGAGAGGGGGACATCTATAGGGAGAGACTGTAGCAGGTAGTTGAATTTTGGAATACAATTTTAATAACATTAAACTTCCCAATCATAGATAAATATAATGAAGCCCACCTGCCAACATCGCTCAAAAAACTTTTTATTAAGGGGTCCAAATTAACTGTAACTAAATAAGACAAATTTGCTGGGAATAAAATACCCATATCTTAATGCCCTGTTTGGGCCACTGAAAGGCACCCGGCTGAAAAGCTGTTACTGGGCAGTACGCTGTCAGAGCCAAAGCTTTGGATTTAGACCAGTTGACTCTGTATCCTGAGAATTTAGAAAAGGATTTAATAATTCTGTGAAGTCAAGGCATAGATCTAGTAGGGTTGGAGACGAATAATAAAATATCATCAGCGTAAGGCAAAAGCTTATGCGCCACACCTCCCGCCACAACCCCTGGAAAATCATCCTCCCTTCTTATCGCGGCTGCTAATGGTAGACAGAACAATAATGGGGAAAGAGGGCAACCTTGCCTGGTGCCCCTGTCCAGATTAAAAAATCTGAAATGAATCCATTCGTTTGTACCGCCGCTACCGGGTGTCTATAAAGTACCTTAATCCATCCAATAAAAGTATTCCCGAACCCGAATATTTCCACAATCTTAAAAAGATAATCCCATTCTACCATATCAAACACCTTTTTGGTGTCAAGTGAGATGGCAGCGACCGGAGACCACATGATATTGATGAAACGCCTAATGTTATCAGAAGAATTGCAGCCCGAATAAACCCCACCTGATCTATATGTATAAGAGATGTCATAACTTTACTAAACTTTTTTGATAATATTTTAACGTCTAGCTGGATCAGGGAAATTAGACGGTAACTTTTACACTCGCTTGGATCTTTGTCCTTTCTAAGAATCAGACTGATCCGGGCTTGTGTCATGGTTGGTGGAAGCTTTCCATTCTTTAATGATTCCGTATAAACTGCTAGCAAAAGTGGAGCCAGTTCTGTAGCATAAGATCTAAAAAATTCAGCGGCAAAGCCATCTGGCCCCAGAGCTTTGCCTGTAGGTAGGGCCTTAATTACCTCGTCAAGCTCCTCCAAGTTTATCTCAGAATCCAGAGAGTTTTTTTGCTCAGTCGTCAGTTTAGGAAATTCTAATGGTTTCACAAAGTTTCTAATATCTTCATCAGTAGACGAAGACTTGGAACAATAAAAATCAAGATAGAATTCTTTAAAAGCATTATTAATATCAATGGCTGAGGTAAAAATTTCACCACCAGCAGATTTAACTGAGGGAATGGTAGAAAAAGACTCATTCTGCTTTATATCTAGCCAAAAGCTTCCCTACTTTGTCCCCCGACTCAAAGTATGACTGTCTTGCCCTAAATAACCAAAACTCAAACCTTCCGTGACAAAATATTATTATATCTGTATTTCAATCAGGTCAATTCTCTGAGGCCATCAGATGACATTTGGTGCTTCAGCTCTGCCTCTGCATTTTTTATATTCCCTTCCAACTCCACGAGTTCTCGTGCTTTGGAGTTTTTGATGAATGAGGCATACTGTATGATCCGACCTCTAAGAACTGCCTTAAGTGCCTCCCAAGCCACGCCCACAGAGGATACTGAGAACCAGTTGGTCTCCATATAAACATTAATTTGAGCCTTTAACATTTGTTGGAATTCAAGATTTTGCAAAAGTGATACATTAAAGCACCAGCTGTATGATTTCTTTTTCTCCATATGTGGCAACACCTCTAAACTGACCAGGGCGTGATCCGAGACTAAAATGTTTCCAATTGAGCAATCCACAACAGATGAAATGAGGGACTTAGATATATATAAAAATCTCTTCTTGAATAAATCTTACTGACTGATGAAAAAAATTTATAGTCCCTACCAGATGGGTTCAAAAGTCTCCAAATATCTGTAAGACCAAGATTTTTACACATCCTGTGAAGCGTCAATGTTGCTCTAAGGGGCTTACACACTTTTGCTTCACTATGATCAAGGAGGTCAAAAGATTAAAGTCTCCTCCCAATATTATATCATGAGGTGTGCCAGCAGCTTGCAACATCCCTTCAAGATCTATAAAAAAGCCCTGATCATCAGCGTTAGGTATGTAAATATTAGCCAAAATCAACCTTTGCCCCTGAATTTCAGCTAAAACAATAATGACTCTTCCTAATTTATCTTTGATCTGTTTGAGAAATTTGAATTGTAAATGTTTACTTGTCAATATATTGACTCCCCTGCTCTTACTCGAACCAGCAATAAAGAAAACATGTCCACTCTATATCTTCCCAAATTTTTCAGCTTCCTGTGGGGAAAGATGTGTTTCTTGAAGAAATACTATATCATATTTTTCTTACGTTAAAGAAAATAAATAACTTTACTTCTTTTTATGGGGTGCCCCAACCCATTCACATTCCATGTGGAGAGAGATAATCCACTCATATTAAGATTTGACATTTTGATATGTTAGAAAAAAATAGATTGTGTGTCAAAAACAAGATTATAAAGACCACTGTCCAACATTAGTGCAACAATCCAACCCCGAACCAAACAAACAGAAAAAAGAAAAACGTACGCATTAACCCCGCGCACGACAGCGCCAATCAGCGTCCATCCCTCTAAACTCAAACAGTCCATGTACGCCTACGAGAGCCCCCGCGACAACTTTGCCATCGGATTGCTCAAGTCCAGTGTTTCTATACAGATTTTGTGAGACAGAATTACAGAACAGAAGAAAATCTATAAAACTAACTCCAGCCAATAGGCAGAATAAACACAAAGAACGTATAGATTCATCCACATACTGTCCCGAAGGTGTGTTATTCCACAAAACAAACTCCAGCCTCTAGCGGAACCAACACACACACACATAATTTAAAAAAATTATATATATATATATATATGTGTGTGTGTGTGTGTGTATACACCTGCATTTAAAACAGTATCTACTAGGGGTGTAACGATCCATCGATCTGGATGGATGCATCGATCCAATAACCAACAATCCAATGTTATCGATACAACGCGTAAATATCGATATAGACATTTTTTTTTAAGATGCAACTTTATTTTAATACACTTATGTCAGCCTAGTCCATACGCATTTCCGACAGGTGATGAAGCAACCTTATTACACTCACTTTGAGCGCTAAATACGCTTTTCATGTGGGACAAGGATTTGCGCAGGGTCTGTGAAGCCAAATTGCGCTCTGCTGTCAGTGCGCGCACGTCAGCTGGGCTTCCCGTGAAACGCGAGCTCCAGACCAGTGACAGAATCAGTGCGAGGGCACTCCTTAAAATGCGAGCTCTCGTGACAAACGCAGAGCGTCTCACATTCGCAATTAATTCGGGCTTCCATTGATATCATTGCGCATGCGACACATTTGAATTTTACATGATAATCTGCTAATTTAAAGTACCATGGAGCAGTTCAACCATCATGTGAAGCGTCTTGACAATGCCGACATTCTGAACAGCATTAACGAGGGAAAGATAAATCACCTGCTGCCCAGCACTAGCATTATCTAGCAGTTATAAGACTTTACACATTACACATCAACACCCTTACTAACATTTATCCCAGTTAACTGTAACAGAATTTTTCATTACAACTGTGGAAGCTGTAGCCAAGAAAACCGTGGATATCAGGGATAGTTGGAAACAAGTCATGGGTAAGTATTTTAAATTGGATTAAACTGAAAAATAAGCTGTAATTAAGTGATTGATCACTTGTGTGTGATGTTATTTTTTTATATTATTATCTGTATAATGTTTTTCAACATCTGAAGTACCTTATTTTGTTGTGGATGTCCCAATATGGATACTAAATTTGCACTTTTCAGAGAGCTCAATAAAATATTCAAATTATATTTTGGTTGCATTTGAGGGCAAAAAAGTTTTAATTGATTGTGTAAAATAGGCACATAATATCGGAATATCGATCACAGGACCCTGAATCGAATCAAATTGAAATCGTATTGCGGCAGACTTTGAAGTATTGGCAAATATCGGATCGCAGGCCAAAAGAATCGTTATAAGATCATATTGTGATGAAACGTCCAATTTACACCCCTAGTAACTATTGACTTCCCTTTCTCACTGACCTCCACTAGTGTTCGGATGCGTGTCCCTAACTTATTAACCTTCTCCGTCAGTCTGACTAATTCCTTACATTTATCACGTGAATCCCTCACTGCTGACGGAAGAAGCTATAGTAAAATGTGGCGTGCAACGCGTAACGAAGCGATAATATGAGCGGATGCCATGACTTACCACAATTGTTTGTTGTTGTTGTTGTTGTTGTGGTGGTTTTTGATCAGTGGGGATTTGAGATTGATGTAATGATCCATGTCAAAAATGCGTGTTGTAAAGATCGCAGTTTAATTGCAATAAAAGTGGAAAGGCGAGTGTGCGTAGTAAAATGCACCTAGTTGTATTGCGTTAAAAAGTATAAAAGTGGAAAAAATGGAAGAGATTAAAGATTTAATGCTGAAAATAGAAAGAAGCAATGCTAAGCAGGCTAGCAGGCTACAAACACAAGTGCTAGCAGCAACAGGAACAAGAAACAGCGTCACCAAGGTTGCCAACTTTGAAGCTCCAAAAAGCTTACAAATGCAGCATAAAAAGTAATTCATAAGACTCCAGTGGATTAATCCATGTCTTCTGAAGTGATCCGATTGGTTTTAGGTGAGAACAAACCCAAAAATAACCCCTTTTTCACAAAAATCTTGACATCAGCCTATTTGGTGATCATGATTTCAAGCTTGATTACACTTCCTAGCGGCATCTAGCACTCTGCGCATACGTTAAGCACTAGGAAGTGTAATCAAAATCATGATCATGCCTAGAGACTGCAATAGCAACAGTGAAAAAGAGTTACATTATGGTCTGTTCTCACCCAAAATCAATTAGATCGCTTCTGAAGACATGGATCAAACCACTGGAGTCTTATGGAATACTTTTATGCTTCCTTTATGTGCTTTTTGGAGCTTCAATGTTTTATTGTGGGTGAGCTATTCCTTTAAGCTTTTTCACAAATTCTGTGTTTTAATAGGCTGTTACTCTTTTCATCTGTAGGTGATTTACCCTCACCATTCAAAACTGACTGAAAAAGAGGTAGGTAAAGATTATGCCTGTCAGTTTTTCTGTTACATCAATCTGTTGGTTTAACCGTGAATTCTGATGATGGTAAATCCAGACTGTTTGAATGTTCTCTCTCCTCAGAAAACAAGTATATGCTACCTGTCATTCCCTGACTCCAACTCAGGTAAACTGCATTTCTTGACTTGAATGTTTGTTATTGAACTGTGTGCATTGTAAATCTAACGTTGGTAAAATGCACAAAGATCAAGATTTAGCAATGGGATAACAGAATATGTTTGTTGTCAGTAGTCTCAGAAGTTGAACATTCCACTAACATTTTTTTACTTTGGAAAGTTCAGTGGCTGATGGAAAGGAACTCTACCATTCACTTTCCATTCAGTGCATTTGTGTATCATTTAAGCTCAAAAAGTCTGATGTAATCAAGCAGTACAGTTGTAGTGTGTGACTGGTTCAAACCTTAACCACAGGAAAACACAAGAGGAATTGTGTAAAATTGTTGTTGTGAGTATTATGACCTGTGTCTTTCGCTAATGCATGTGGGATGAGAACATCCTCCCTGCAGCTGAAATACAGATACACCACAGACACATTGAGAGACTCGCTGTGTGGGCTGTGAAATATAGTCTGGCTGCTCACTATTACAGATATTCATGGGCCTTTATTGAGTAGGTCAGTTGATGGCTCATTTGTAAATGGGGCAAAATCAATTGTCTTGCTCCCTTGTCTTTTATACTAGGTTGTTTTCTGAAGTATGAATTAAATGGTTTTTTTTATTATTATTATTTTTTTTTTTTTAAATATGGGTCAAATTTGACAAATAATCTTTTCCGAGATGATAAAAGTCTTTTAAAAATGTAATTTAAAATGCATGTTTCAAGTTCATAGAAATGTAATCTTTGTTTCCATGTTGGTTTCATAATTATATATATATATATATATATACAGTATATAGCATTTTGTGTTTGTACTTTTACTATACTATAGCAGTAGAACAATTTTGTTTTAAAAAAAAATTGTTTGAAAAACTTTTGTCCACAAAATTAAAGTCAGGTGGTGTAGCCAACATGCAGTTTAACATAAAACAGAGGTGACCCCTTTAGACCCTCATGACTGTTTTAAGAAATATCAGATATTTTGACATTTTATAAGGCGCATTTTGTTCAGGTCAAATGGAGTAACCAGAAGATATAAATAAGAATTATATATATTTAATGATATTTAACATAATATTTTTGACTCAGAAATTCTTGATATTTGTAAAAAAAAAAAACAAAAACAATATTATATATACACTATATTGCCAAAAGTATTGGCTCACCTGCCTTTAGACGCATATGAACTTAAGTGACATCCCATTCTTAATCCATAGGGTTTAATATGACGTCGGCCCACCCTTTGCAGCTATAACAGCTTCAACTCTTCTGGAAAGGCTTTCCACAAGGTTTAGGAGTGTGTTTATGGGAATTTTTGACCATTCTTCCAGAAGCGCATTTGTGAGGTCAGACACTGATGTTGGACGAGAAGGCCTGGCTCGCAGTCTTCGCACTAATTCATCCCAAAGGTGCTCTATCGGGTTGAGGTCAGGACTCTGTGCAGGCCAGTCAAGTTCTTCCACACCAAACTCACTCATCCATGTCTTTATGGACCTTGCTTTGTGCACTGGTGCGCAGTCATGTTGGAACAGGAAGGGGCCATCCCCAAACTGTTCCCACAAAGTTGGGAGCATGGAATTGTCCAAAATCTCTTGGTATGCTGAAGCATTCAGAGTTCCTTTCACTGGAACTAAGGGGCCAAGCCCAGCTCCTGAAAAACAACCCCACACCATAATCCCCCCTCCACCAAACTTCACAGTTGGCACAATGCAGTCAGACAAGTACCGTTCTCCTGGCAACCGCCAAACCCAGACTCGTCCATCAGATTGCCAGATGGAGAAGCGTGATTCGTCACTCCAGAGAACGCGTCTCCACTGCTCTAGAGTCCAGTGGCGGCGTGCTTTACACCACTGCATCCGACGCTTTGCATTGCACTTGGTGATGTATGGCTTGGATGCAGCTGCTCGGCCATGGAAACTCATTCCATGAAGCTCTCTACGCACTGTTCTTGAGCTAATCTGAAGGCCACATGAACTTTGGAGGTCTGTAGCGATTGACTCTGCAGAAAGTTGGCGACCTCTTCGCACTATGCGCCTCAGCATCCGCTGACCCCGCTCCGTCATTTTACGTGGCCTACCACTTCGTGGCTGAGTTGCTGTCATTCCCAATCGCTTCCACTTTGTTATAATACCACTGACAGTTGACTGTGGAATATTTAGTAGCGAGGAAATTTCACGACTGGACTTGTTGCACAGGTGGCATCCTATCACAGTACCACGCTGGAATTCACTGAGCTCCTGAGAGCAGCCCATTCTTTCACAAATGTTTGTAGAAGCAGTCTGCATGCCTAGGTGCTTCATTTTATAACACCTGTGGCCATGGAAGTGATTGGAACACCTGAATTCAATTATTTGGATGGGTGAGCGAATACTTTTGGCAATATAGTGTATATATATATTATAATATTTTTTTTTATTTTTTATTTTTGAAAATGTTTTTGAAATTAAGGAATTTGTATACACTCACATGTATTGAAGTGCATGGTGCAAGATGTATGAGCATTTCTACAAACTTTATGCATGTGTTTTAAACTAGATTTTAAAAAGACATCTCATTTTCATCATCTCAGACAACCTTATTTGTCAACAAGCCATCAGCCGTGATATATCCTCTTCAGGTGCTTGTAACCCATCAATGTTTTCAGAAGTTTGTGTTCTGCATGTTTATTTCATTTGTGATAAAGTTGAGTTATTTATAGCTGTTTGATACAAAAGTGTCAGAACAGGGTTTGAATATTACAGGATAATGTGAACTTATTTGCTTTAAAAAGGTAAAAACACACACGGTTTGTGGTTGGGTGTTTGTGGACTTGGCTCACTGCTCATGGGCTTTGGTAGGACCCTCGATTCTCCTGGTGTGATATTGATCCTACTCTCTTATTTCTGAAACCGAAGAACCTGGCAGATGAGCGGACACGCTATCCCATCATTCTACACACTTCAGTGAGAGACAAGAGCCATACAACACTTTACAGGATGTACTTTTACACACCCGAGATAATCAGCTGTCTGAAAGCTGAAAATGCTGCAGGCATTCTAGGGCCGTCCGAATTCAATGTTTATATTACAGCCTGTCATCTCATCTCTGTGAAATACATTTCCTGGAGGCGTTCTCCTCGCCGATGGCCAAGAGTCAGATGCCAGTGTCTGTGTGCCCGGCTGTACATATGGAAATTTCTGGTGTGTGTGTGTGTGTTAGCGTCTTCTCTCACATGCTGTGGGTGAAGCAACCCACTGGTGCAGGAATGGCATGCGGGTTGCTGTGGCTACAAAGTTTCTGCCACCCCATTAGAATGTGCGTCTGTTGTGACATAACACACTGTTCACTCTCCATGGCAATGAAGCCAACAGCAAATTTGTCTCAGTTGTTTTTAATAAGTGTGACTCCGGCTGTGATGTCTTACTCATTCTGATACATGACACTTTCAGTCAACACTTTTTCATCACTTATTGTGACATGTTCACAGATGACCAATAAATTCCCTTGGTTGCCAGAAATTTACCGTAAAAAATATTGTAACCATGTTTCAGGCTTTAAAGGATGTAATTTTTATGCCTGTATATTTTACGGTTCACTACCGTTTATTTTATTAAATTACATAAACATAATATAACTTGATATACTAACCTTCCAGAATTATAAAAGTCTGCTTTCTACTTTAAAATGTATTGTTAATCACCGTATTAAAGACTGTACAAAAGACCACATAATGACTTGTGGGATGCAGGATCACCTGGGAACTCCAGATTATTGTTTTTCACCATAATTTTAATAATAATTTACAGTATAAAGTACATTTATTCTCTTGTTAAACATGATATACAATTTACAGTATTTTACGGTAAAATGATATGTATTGTCTTGTTAAATACATTTTCATTTTTTTCTACCGAATATATTAAGCTAGTGAACTGTTAACCAATTAACTTTTTTTTTTACTGTAGCATTTCTACATTCTTTAACATTAAAATTACGGACGTTTTTACAGAGCACGAAAGTCTGATGAGAGAAAACACACAGTCAAGGCTGTTATTCGGAACAGTTGAGACCAAACTCTTGGCTATGATGTGTATCATACAGTCTGACGTAATGTCACACAGTGTGCCAGGGCTTTTATCCAAGATCTCACTGCAATCACATCGTTTATTCTGACAAGCAACAATCGTACAGGACCCTGAAAATCATACAGTGTGCACCCGGCTTTAATCTGGATTATAGCAAAATTATTTATTATCTCCCTGATTATCTTGCGTTTGATTGGTGTAACTGGGAGTATCCAGAGCAGTGATGTGAAGGCTTTTGATGATGGTCATTTAGTTTGCCAGAGCTCCATTCAGTAGGATTATGTTGTGTAAATGCTCCTTTTTATAGACCCCTGAGGTGTTTAAGAAGGAGTTGATCAGGAGGATGAGGTAATCCATCAGTCACGGCCTGAAGAGAGTCCAGTAATCCTGTTACACACAAACACACACTGTGTGCAGGAAAGCCCAAAATAGAAACACGCAAACAACGGCTGCCGTTATCTAAAGCCTCGGTTGGGTCGGTCCTGAAGACATCAAAACAGCCATGCAGGTAGTCTATCGAAATGGACCCTATTTACTGTCTTAAGACACACTTCTGGTCATTCCCAATTTGGAATGCCCAATTCCCACTACTTAGTAGGTCCTCGTGGTGGTGCGGTTACACACCTCAATCTGGGTGACGGAGGACAAGTCTCAGTTGCCTCCACTTCTGAGAACGTCAGTCTGCACATCTTATCACGTGGCTCGTTGTGCATGACACCGCAGAGACTCACAGCATGTGGAGGCTCATGCTACTCTCCGCAAAACACACACAACTTACCACGCGCCCCATTGAGAGTGAGAACCACTAATCGTGACCACGAGGAGGTTACCCCATGTGACTCTACCCTCCCTAGCAACCGGGCCAATTTGGTTGCTTAGGAGACCTGGCTGGAGTCACTCAGCACACCCTGGATTCGAACTCACGACTCCAGGGGTGATAGTCAGCGTCAATACTCGCTGAGATACCCAGGCCCCCACTTCTGGTCTTCTTAATTCATCAGCATGTCATTCCAAAGTTAAAATTTATTATTTAAAGATCTGAAGTTCAACTGTGTTTTTGGATTGTTCAAATGGAATAGAGCACAACAATCTAGCTCCAGAAGTAAAAATCCTATTCCTTTTTTATTACAGAGTAATTCCTTATTAACGATAATTTATACACCTTTAAAGACAGACTTACCGTGAGCTCTGAGGTTAATCGATGTAAATATTTCTGTTGAAGCGATCAGTCCATGTTATTTCAACTTCAATTAAAAAATCATATTTGATAGTGATTTCTGGTGAAGAAACATTCTATCCATAATCCTGAGCAGAAAGATCCACCAATCAGAGAACCACTGTGAACAAGCACGCCATAAAAGAGCTCTGCTGTGACCGCCCACTCACATGAATGATGCAATCTAGTCACTCTTCCTACACTTTCAAACTACTTATTTATTTGTATATATCTGAAAATTTTGCAATAAAATTAGAATAGATTATTTCTATACTTATAACGAACTTTATATCAATACTTTTATATTTGTCCATCGTTTTAATTCGATTACGTCATTCGCAGTGCTTCACGGGATTGTTCTTTATTGCTTCATTAAACTCGTTAAAGCCGCCTTTTCACGGTCTTCAACATTCGCGTATGACTGTCGTGTTTCTCCCCCTAGTGGTAGTCGTGATGAACTGTCATGTTGCTCGCAGTGGATTTTATTCATGAAGGGAGAAGCTACCAAAGGGTTACCTCAGAATGACATTACTGTGTGTGATTTTGTTGAGCAGGTGAATTAATTCAATAAAGTTCATGATTAATTTTCACTCAGTATTTATTATTAATAGTATTATTTATTATTAAAACTGTTTTATAGTTATGATAATTAACAGCAACAACAACCGTAATTCAGCCAAGGAAAAGCAGAAATTCATAGAATGTGATTTTAAATATGTAGAAATAATAATGCTTGTGCAGAAATAAATGACACATGTACATATTTAATCACATTAACTGTAATAAAAGCTTTTTGTGATGTATTTGCAGCATATACAGGTGCATCTCAATAAATTAGAATGTCGTGGAAAAGTTCATTTATTTCAGTAATTCAACTCAAATTGTGAAACTCGTGTATTAAATAAATTCAATGCACACAGACTGAAGTAGTTTAAGTCTTTGGTTCTTTTAATTGTGATGATTTTGGCTCACATTTAACAAAAACCCACCAATTCACTATCTCGAAAAATTAGAATATGGTGACATGCCAATCAGCTAATCAACTCAAAACACCTGCAAAGGTTTCCTGAGCCTTCAAAATGGTCTTTCAGTTTGGTTCACTAGGCTACACAATCATGGGGAAGACAGCTGATCTGACAGTTGTCCAGAAGACAATCATTGACACCCTTCACAAGGAGGGTAAGCCACAAACATTCATTGCCAAAGAAGCTGGCTGTTCACAGAGTGCTGTATCCAAGCATGTTAACAGAAAGTTGAGTGGAAGGAAAAAGTGTGGAAGGAAAAGATGCACAACCAACCGAGAGAACCTCAGCCTTATGAGGATTGTCAAGCAAAATCGATTCAAGAATTTGGGTGAACTTCACAAGGAATGGACTGAGGCTGGGGTCAAGGCATCAAGAGCCACCACACACAGACGTGTCAAGGAATTTGGCTACAGTTGTCGTATTCCTCTTGTTAAGCCACTCCTGAACCACAGACAATGTCAGAGGCGTCTTATCTGGGCTAAGGAGAAGAAGAACTGGACTGTTGCCCAGTGGTCCAAAGTCCTCCTTTCAGATGAGAGCAAGTTTTGTATTTCATTTGGAAACCAAGGTCCTAGAGTCTGGAGGAAGGGTGGAGAAGCTCATAGCCCAAGTTGCTTGAAGTCCAGTGTTAAGTTTCCACAGTCTGTGATGATTTGGGGTGCAATGTCATCTGCTGGTGTTGGTCCATTGTGTTTTTTGAAAACCAAAGTCACTGCACCCGTTTACCAAGAAATTTTGGAGCACTTCATGCTTCCTTCTGCTGACCAGCTTTTTAAAGATGCTGATTTCATTTTCCAGCAGGATTTGGCACCTGCCCACACTGCCAAAAGCACCAAAAGTTGGTTAAATGACCATGGTGTTGGTGTGCTTGACTGGCCAGCAAACTCACCAGACCTGAACCCCATAGAGAATCTATGGGGTATTGTCAAGAGGAAAATGAGAAACAAGAGACCAAAAAATGCAGATGAGCTGAAGGCCACTGTCAAAGAAACCTGGGCTTTCATACCACCTCAGCAGTGCCACAAACTGATCACCTCCATGCCACGCTGAATTGAGGCAGTAATTAAAGCAAAAGGAGCCCCTACCAAGTATTGAGTACATATACAGTAAATGAACATACTTTCCAGAAGGCCAACAATTCACTAAAAATGTTTTTTTTATTGGTCTTATGATGTATTCTAATTTTTTGAGATAGTGAATTGGTGGATTTTTGTTAAATGTGAGCCAAAATCATCACAATTAAAAGAACCAAAGACTTAAACTACTTCAATCTGTGTGCATTGAATTTATTTAATACACGAGTTTCACAATTTGAGTTGAATTACTGAAATAAATGAACTTTTCCACGACATTCTAATTTATTGAGATGCACCTGTACAATCGTTTATGGCTTCTATGTTCATCATTGTCCAAAATTCAGAAGTAGCTGGTGTTTAATATGTATTTCTCACTTCGCACTGATAGTTTTGCATGAATACATCATTTCCAGTCAGGTGGTGCCTCACTGTAACCTTGATTTTTGCTTCTTTTTTTAAAGAAAAGGATGAACAAGTCGAAATAAATATTTGGTAATCAACATTATGCCACAAATGCTGTCGATTGAGCTTCACTTGGTTGAACCTGGAACATTCCTTTAATATTTCAGCAGATTTTCAGACGCATACTGTTTTTTCAGGTTTATGTTTTTGTCTTATGATCAGTGTAGTTAGTCTAAACTCAAATGTCTTCGTTTTGGAGTGCGTCGCCAGTGTTCCCTGTCTCTCTTAAATGTTGTGGTTCCAGTGATTAAGTCATGATATTCCAGTGAATAAGTGGGGTTGTTTTTTTGTATTTTGTTTATTTTTTATTACAACACAAAACAAATGGGATGTTAATAAACACATTTTAATTGGCTGTTGTGACAAACATATTCTAGATCTTCTGTAGAAAATAAGAGTGCTACTTGAATGTGCACAAGTCGCTGCTATGATGCTAGGGTATTGGGGCTGGTTGCTAAGATGTTCTGAATTATTTTTAGTGTGTTACTGTGCAATTGCTCATTTGTTCTGAGTAGTTACTGGGGTTGCTTACTGGCCCAAGTCAAAAGAGCTCCACTCAAGTGTCTATGAAATTCTGGCATCTAAATGGATCAGGTTCATCTGTCATTGTAAATCTGTGGGATTTTTATTGCCGGTTTTATCGTGCTCAACAAGCTGCATGATGTGTACGTTTTGATTGAATGCGTTTCTCTTGTCACAGGTTGTCTAGGCGACACACAGTTCTGCTTCCGTTTCCGACAGGCAACAGTGAGGAAGTCGTCGCTTGGATGTTTCCTTGACCACTTTGAACGCGATGCACCGGTCTGTCTCAAGGTCAGTACTGTGAGATTGTAAATACAAAACTCATATAAACCTGTTCAAGGGACAGTTCACCCCAAACTAAACAATCTGTATAATTCTGTATTATTTATGAGGGTCATTTTGTTCCTAAATCGCAAGTAAGTTTCACAAATTGCTTTTACGGATAGAAAATGTGTTTGTTTGTCTTTTCAGAGAGATCAGGGATATTACTACGGCTATGTATACTTCAGACAAGTACGGGACAAATCACTGAAGAGGGGCTACTTTCAGAAGGTACTTTTAACGTGACGTTTGGCAGGTTTTCAGTTTTTAGTTTTAACCAATAGAAAATTCTTAAAATGTCATACATCAATAAAAAAAAATTAAAAAAAAGAGAGACTTTTAAAATGGATAGTTCTAAAATCTGATTGGATGAGCCACTTTCAAAAACACTGTAAAATAGCCTTTATACACACATTTGTATCCGCACATCAATTTAATTCTTTATTAATTATTTATGATATTTGATTGTAACGTTGCCTGGATTAGATTGTATTATATTATATTATATAATATTACAATATATTATATTAAATATGATATTATAAATGGCAGAAATATTGTTTGTTTCAAATATTAATTTAAAGAAATTTAACAATTTGTGGAACTATTCATTAATAATTAACCATTAGTTCCAACTCTAAATTCTGATTGGTTAAAATTATATTATATATGATAGCATATTCTATATTATATTATGTTATATTATATTTGATTAGCATAAATATATATATTTTTTCAATTATTAATTTTATAAAATGTAATTATTTATGGATTATTAATGTAATTTTTAAATGGATAGTTCCGACTCTAAATTCTGATTGGATAAGACATGTTCAGAGCCATTAAAAATGAAAAACATTGGCATTGATGACCTGTTACCACTATATTATATTATATTATATTGTGTTGTATTAATTAGAGGAATATTGTTTTTCAAATATTAATTTTATAAAATGTAACTATTTATGTAACATTGTTGTTTTTTATCATATTGTTGTTACCACCATCTTAGTTTTTGTTGTATATAGCAACACCTTTTAAACACCCTTTTAACATATTTCATAATTATATTTTACCTAAAGCTTGTTTCCCATGCTTCAAATTTCTTGCATATAAACAGAAATGTGCCCCCAGCAAAGATCAAGTACAGAACTGAACATGTTCAGACACTGATGTTCTGCTTTAAACAGAAATGTAATTCTGGTCTACCATCAGCAAAGTTATTCACACCTTAAAAATAGAAGCAGAGATGACTGGGGAATTCTGAAACCTTTCAAGAGCCTCTAATTCTCTTTGTCTTTGATGATAGCGAATATTTCAACACCTACAAACTCAGAGACAGGACCTCTTCTTTATCCCAGTTGTTGAGTTGTGCAACTCCTCAGGTGATAAGGTGCCTTGCGCTAGATCAATAGAACTTTGTGTTTTTTGACTTAAACTGGGT
Organism: Myxocyprinus asiaticus; assembly: GCF_019703515.2. Lineage (NCBI taxonomy): Eukaryota > Metazoa > Chordata > Actinopteri > Cypriniformes > Catostomidae > Myxocyprinus > Myxocyprinus asiaticus. The sequence continues at coordinate 39,714,113 of NC_059380.1, read as the reverse complement.
TGTGTCTGTTCATTGTCTTTAGTGTTGGAGCTCTCTTGGTTACTCTAGTTTTCTAACCGCTCCCAGCTGCTATCTGCTGATTTTTGGTGCTGTCTGGCCAACACAATTAGACCTTAAAGGAATATTGTCATCAAATCTTAAACGAACCCTCAAATTGTTCCAGACCAGAACATGAAAAACATTATTTTGCAAAATGTCCTGGCTTTTCCGTACAATGAAAGTGAAAGGGAACTGGGGCTGTCAAGCTCCAAAAATGACAAACAAGCAACAAAAAAATAAATAAAAATACAATAAATGTCTGTATGACTTGTACGATATATTCCAAGTTGTCTAAAGCCATACAATAACTTTTGATTAAATTGAAGTCATTATGAACATATTGCACTCCCCTTTAGTTTTTAAATATCCTTTGTGTTGGTGTACAATCAAATATGCCATGTCATGCTGGGTTTGACAATGATAATTGGTTTTCGCATCTTAAAACCTGGGGCAACGCAGCTTGGTGCAACTCAACAGTGAACTATTCCTTTAAAGTCAACCTGAAAAGGCATTCGTAACCCATTTTACTTTTGTAATGTGATCTATTTCTGAGTAAAAATCCAATGACAAAATATTGATTAAATGGTGTAAAGTTAGATTTATATGTTCAAAAAGAAGAGGGCTTGAATGATATATCAGACAGAAATGAATGATATATCAGAGGTGGAGCAAGTTATTACATTTTAATAAAAAATTACAAAGACAAACATTTATTTTATTTGGGATGTGCACTAATGAATCGTTCACAATAAGACCAGGAACATGTATTTAGACAGTAAATAGGGTCAGTTTTGATTTTTGACTAAGATATTGTCTCTTGTGAAGTGTTTTGGATTTTGGGACTTTATGATGTTGCTTTCATTGTGTATGTTTGTATGTCTTGTAGTCTCTGGTCCTCATCAGTAAACTTCCATACGTGACGTTTTTCCACTCGCTGCTGAAGCTCATCGCACCAGAATACTTTGAGAAACAAGAGCCGTGTTTAGAGGCCGGTGAGTCCCAAAAACATGGAGCATACACTGGAAACAAATAACAAAAACTGACTGTGCAGACCAAACTGTAAGGCCTAGAGACATGAAAATTGCCGTAATGGTAGAACTCATGGGTGTGCATGGGCTCACCCCAATTGTCAATGGGGGGGCACGTCAGTTGACAAAACAAGACATTTTGGGTAATAACTCCTGAACCTTATGTGCTAGACTCAAGTGCTTTATATCATTGGCTCATAGAATGCTTGGCTCAAGCCAAACAAAACATCTATCTCCGATTTTATTTCTGTCATTAAAAGTTCTGCCATATTGGATTTTTTTCAAAACCTTCTTTTTCGAGCTAGTCCTAGACTGTTCGCCATATTTGAACCAAACAAGTGCAGAAAGATTCTCTGGAGTCCCATTATCAGTAATTATCAAAAAAAGTTTGAACTTTCGATTCATGGTCACAATGACACGCCAAAACTTAAGTAGGTGTGGACACTTGTACTTAAATGGTTATAACTCTTGAACGGAATGAGATATTTTCACCAAATTTGGGATACTTTTGTACTGCGTCAATCTGAGGACACATGAAAAAATTGCGTGCCTCAGCCACTTGATGGCGCTATAACAATGATAAACATAAAAATAGCTCTAACTACGGAACCGTTAGTCCAGTCGACTTGAAATTTTGCATAGAGTGTCTTTGTCTAAGGAGGACATTTGCATATCTTGAAAAACATGGCCACCATCAACCAATGACATTTCAGCAACTATTAGACAAGGTTAACTAAGGCTGATCAGAACGAAATGAGGTGGGCCTTTTTAAATCTTAGCCTAAGAGGTCTGAGCAATAAAAAAAAAAAAGGCCACCGCGCTTTTGCCTTTTACAATCATGTAAATGGTTATACAGTTGAAGTCAGAAGTTTACATACACTAAGGTTGAAGTCATTAAAACTAATTTTTTTAATCCACTCCACAGATTTCATATTAGCAAACTATAGTTTTGGCAAGTCGTTTAGGACATCTACTTTGTGCATGACACGAGTAATTTTTCCAACAATTGTTTACAGACAGATTGTTTCAGTTTTAATTAACTATTTCACAGTTCCAGTGGGTCAGACGTTTACATACACTAAGTTAATTGTGCCTTTAAGCAGCTTGGAAAATTCCAGAAAATGACGTCAAACCTTTAGGCACTTAGCCAGTTAGCTTCTGATAGGCTAATTGGAGTCAATTGGAGGTGTACCTGTGGATGTATTTTAAGGCCTACCTTCAAACTCAGTGCCTCTTTGCTTGACATCATGGAAAAATCAAAAGAAATCAGCCAAGACCTCAGAATAAAAATTGTGGACCGCCACAAGTCTGGTTCATCCTTGGAAGCAATTTCCAAACACCTGAAGGTACCACGTTCATTTGTACAAACAATAGTATACAAGTATAAACACCATGAGACCACACAGCCATCATACCGCTCAGGAAGGAGACACATTATGTCTCCTAGAGATGAACATAGTTTGGTGCAAGAAGTGCAAATCAATCCCAGAACAACAGCAAAGGACCTTGTGAAGATGCTGGAGGAAACAGGCAAACAAGTATCTATATCCACAGTAAAACGAGTCCTATATCGACATAACCTGAAAGGCTGCTCAGCAAGGAAGAAGCCACTGCTCCAAAACTGCCATAAAAAAGCCAGACTACAGTTTGCAAGTGCACATGGGGACAAAGATCTTTCTTTTTGGAGAAATGTCCTCTGGTCTTATGAAACAAAAATTGAACTGTTTGCAGGAAAAAGGGTGAGGCTTGCAAGCCGATGAACACCATCCCAACTGTGAAGCATGGGGGTGGCAGCATCATGTTGTGGGGGTGCTTTTCTGCAGGAGGGACTGGTGCACTTCACTAAATAGATGGCATCATGAGGAAGGACAATTATTTGGATATATTGAAGCAACATCTCAAGACATCAGCTAGGAAGTTAAAGCTCGGTCACAAATGGGTCTTCCAAATGGACAATGACCCCAAGCATACCTCGAAAGTTGTGGCAAAATGGCTTAAGGACAACAAAGTCAAGGTATTGGAGTGGCCATCACAAAGCCCTGACCTCAATCTGATAGAAAATCTGTGGGCAGAACTGAAAAACAATCCTGACTCAGTTACACCAGTTCTGTCTGGAGGAATGGGCCAGAATTCCAGCAACTTATTGTGAGAAGCTTGTGGAAGGATACACAAAACGTTTGACCCAAGTTAAACAATTTAAAGGCAATGCTACCAAATACTAACAAAGTGTATGTAAACTTCTGACCCACTGGGAATGTGATGAAAGAAATAAAAGCTGAAATAAATCATTCTTTCTACTATTATTCTGACATTTCACATTCTTAAAATAAAGTAGTGATCCTAACTGACCTAAGACAGGGAATGTTTTCTACAATTAAATGTCAGGAATTGTGAAAAACTGAGTTTAAATGTATTTGGCTGAGGTGTATGTAAACTTCTGACTTCAACTGTATATTCTGTGATGTTTCACACAGACACACATTACAGTATTTACATCATATAATTGAACTCCTTATTCAGAACAACTTTGCTTCAAGAACCATTGGTGTCAATCAAATTGTTCGTAAAATATTTGAGATTATTTAAAAACCTTTTTTTGCGAACTAGTCCTAGGTTTTGTATTCAACATCAACAAAACCTGTACAGGAAGAATCTGTGGACCGCTTGGATTAATAATTATCCCCCAAAAAATTACTTTTTATTTGACATGGCTATTACAGGGTCATTTAAAAATATGGGTGTGGCCTTGTTTACCTAGAAGCTTCAAAGACTCAAACTATAAATTACATTTTCATAAAATGTAATACAGGTGTGCAACGTGATTCTAAGGAATCATGCAAAATTTGGTGGAGATCAAATAATATCTGGCATTACAACATTGAGGAATTAAAAAAGCCATATCTCTGTGCTCTGCAACCTGATGGTGCTGAAAATTTAGCAATTTTACTCTGTTTTAGGTGCTTAGAGGCTGTCTAATTAAAACTTAATATCTGTTACTTATGTACTTAAAAGCCCTCAGTTGCTTGAACCCTTTTATTTTTTTGTTTTGTTTTTTTACATTTTGGATTTTTTTTATTTTTATTTTTTTATGTAAAAGCTTGCAATGACATCGACCGCTGGCCAACGCCATGCCCTGGGAAGATTCTTACACTCCCCATCATGGGCGTTGTCATGAAGGTAAGTTGGTTTTTTTTGTTGTTTTTTTTGTTTTTTGTTTTTTTTTCTCAATTTCTTTTGGTCTTTGTTAAAATACCAAGTCTTTGCTTTCACTTCACCTCAGTTTATTAACCAAACGCTACCATCTGTTCATTTCAGCTCCGCATCCCCACATGTTATGACAAGCCTGGAACCTCACAGCTCATTCAGTCCGCACCGGTAATAAACTCATGCCAGACCTGTAGGCGATGGTGATGATGTGTCATATTCAACAGGGTTTACGTCACTTTGCTTTAATGTAACCCAAGCTTTCGTTTACAGAGTGACAGTCTGGTGTCCATCGTTCTACCGACGGTTCATGAAGTCGACCTCTTCAGGTAAAATGCATTTGTTGTGTAATTTTGTTTTTATGGTACATGGTGTACTCTTTCTCCTTATAGTATTGATTGTTGATTATTACTTGCCTTTTGCTGCCCCCTGGTGGTAGCTGCCAACAGCAAATTGTCTTCGATCAAGCACTGGAAAATGAGCAGTTACATGCAATTACTTTTCCTATTCTGTCCTTAATGTTGCAGGTGTTTCTATCCAGTGTTCTTTCATATTCAGATGTTATGGGAGCTTGTGTTGCTAGGGGAAGCATTGGTTGTCATGGCACCATCACCAGCAGAATCTTCAGACACTGTGTTAGCATTGGTCAGGTAAGAAAAAAAATTCCTTAAAGGGATAGTTCACCCAAACATAAAAATTCTCACACCCACATGACATTTTTCTTCCGTGGAACACAAGATGAGAAGTTTTAATTGTATGCGCAGTTCTTACTTCCATACAATAAAAGTGACATCTTCTTTTGTGTTTCATTGAAGTAATGGGAACAGCATGAGGGTGAGTAAATGATGATAGAATTTGTATTTTTGCATGAACTGTACCTTTACGATGTGATTTAAGGTTGATAGGATGATTTTTTCTATGTCTAGAATTTCACCCAATTCAACTTTGGGCACTTTCGTATTCCTGGGGTTGATTTGAATTAAAATGAACAATTTCAGCTTTTTTCTTTTTGATTTGAAGCTCACTTTAAAACTGATTTTTACCAGGCCATCATCATTTATTTTTGGTGCTTTTTATGTCTAGATTAGACTGTTTTAGTCTTGTCCCAGCCCCAGATTTTCAGTATTAAACTATGAAAATACAAATTATTACGTTTAAAACTCAGATCATTTAAACAAAGAGTGAAATAATCAGAAACCATTTCAATATTTGTTGTGTGAAAATGATTTCTATCAATTGTTCAAAAATGACAACTGTCCCACAGTTGTGGCATCATTTCCACCACACCAAACAATTTTGCCACTAATAAAGTTTTGTTCAAAAGTTAGTGTACTTGTTAACCAAGTGGACAAAAGTGTCAGTGAAGAGCTTGCTTAAGATGAGACAAAACAATGAAAAGTCAAGGGAAATATATATATATATATATATATATATATATATATATATATTATTATTATTATTATTATTATTATTATTATTATGATATATATATATTTTTTTTTTTTTTTTTTTTTTTTTTAATTGGGCATCATTTCTAATCAAGCTGTAATTTTGCCAATTAATGCAAATACTGTGTGTATTTAGGAAACATAAAATGTTATCTATGAAACTAGACTTAGCAAGACAAATGAGTCGACCATTTTATTAAAAATTGTTTTTTTAAATGCCATCAGCGTCATTTCCAGCACAGAGTTCTATTAAACACAATACAGAATTCAAGATGTGCCAGAAATCACACTGTGGTGGGAATTTTCTTGAATGACATAAATCTCATGTGATGCATGTAAATACTTCATACATTCACAGTGCTAAAAGTGGCCGAAGTTGAAGTAACACTACTTCAGCTACTACATTTTTGACTATTTTAGAAAATGGGGCACTTTAAAATGATGTGCTAAATGAGGAGCAGGTGCTGACTTTGAAGTCACTATCAAATACTAATTCATTATGTAGAAAAAAACCATAAAAATCTCTCTCTCTCTCTGCAGTTGTATCTCTCCTCTGCGTTTCTGCAGTGACTTCCGGCCATATTTCACCATTCATGACAGTGAGTTTAAAGAATACACCACTCGAACACAAGCACCGTAAGTATCATCTTTCCATTTCTCTCTGCATAATCAAACTACTAGACTGAGTGTATGTGTGTAATATTTAGAGTATCTCTTTCTTTTGACCTTCAAAAGCAGCATGTAATTGAATCAGTGTGAAGTCTGTACGACAGATAAGATCTCTTTCTCTGGTCAGATTGATGGATGAAGATATTTCTGGAGCTCAAACAGGAAGTGATCGTGTTTTGAGAGATTGTGACACTGTTACTCTGTGTTTTGTGTGTGTGTGTGTGTGTGCGCGTGCGTGCGTGCTTGTGTGTGTGCTCTAGGCCTTCAGTCATTTTAGGAGTAACAAACCCGTTTTTCGCCAAAACTCTTCAGCACTGGCCGCACATCATCCGAATAGGAGACATGAAGCAAACAGGTTTTTTACTTTAATAATAATAAACTGCATTCATAATTTAATCTATTTAAACACAGTTTTAAAACGTTTTAACATTATTTAAGGTATAGAACAAAAAGTCTCCAAGGAATGTTAACCTTATTTTATTCAAAAATGGGATGACACTATTCTGAATTTATTTTTAAGGTGAAATGGCCAAACAGATGAAGGTGAAAAAACTGAAGAATCTCAAGACTTTGGATTCAAAACCTGGTGAGACCTAAACTACTTGTACTGTGACATTTTAGTTTCAGACAGGATCCCCCCCCCCCCCACACACACACACACACAAACACACTTTTTTGTCATTGTATTGAAGTCAAGAAACAACTAAAGTACCAAAACTAAAAAGTTACTAAAGGGATAGTTCACCCAAAAATGATAATTCTCCCATTTACTCACTCTCATGCCATCCCAGATGTGTATGACTTTCTTTCTTCTGCTGAACACAAATAAAGATTTGTAGAAGAATATTTCAGCTCTGTAGGTCCATACAATGCAAGTGAATGGTGATCAGACCTTTAGAGGTCCATAAAGCACATAAAGGCAGCATAAAAGTAATCCATGTGACTCCAGTGGTTTAATCCATGTCTTCTGAAGTGATATGATAGGTGTGGGTGAGAAACAGTCAGATCAATATTTAAGTCATTTTTTACCATAAATTTTCCTCCCTGCCCAGTAGGTGGCGATATGCACTAAGAATGTGAATTGCCAAAAAAACAAGTGGAGATTTATAGTATAAAAGGACTTCAATATTTATCTGTTTCTCACCCACACCAGAGCTGAGATATTCTTCTAAAAATCTTCATTTGTGTTCTGAAGAAAGAAAGTCATACACATCTGGGTTGAGGGTAAGAAAATGATGAGAGAATTTTGTTAAAATATATTCTTCTCACACAGTAACTGAAAAAGTCTATTCTCGTCCCATTTGGCCACAGGTGTGTACAGTGCGTATAAACCTTTCCTGAGCAAAGATGAGGACATAATTAAACAACTGCAGAAGGTAAATGTCTCTCTTATATAGTAGATTATTATTAAAGCATTCTTTTTAAAGTATTAATGTGGTATATTTGCGATTAACATCAGGGAGTTCAGCAGAAGCGTCCCTCTGCGGCCCAAAATGCAATTCTGCGGCGATATTTCCTGGAGCTAACACAGAGTTTCATCATACCACTGGTAAGAACGGTTCTTTGCATATGCAACAGACTATATCCCAGTTAGATAAAAAAAAAAAAATGGTTACCAAGGCAGAAACAAATGCTAAAATGACACCCTGTGCTTTTAATTAAAAATAAATTAATAAACAAAAAAAATTAAAAAATTCTTTATTTTTTAAGTTTGTTTTCTCAGTGAATATTGTGTAAAATCAATATGGATGAGAATAATTTGGAATTTGCTGATTCCATTTTCCGATTCTGATTCCTCTAAACGGTTCCATTAACCCTTTAATACATACTTCTGTCTTTAGTGACACGGGACCTCATTCCACCTCCTGTAACGCATCCATTTTTTGGAGTTGTGCCCACGTCTCTTTAGTACTCCTCAACCTTTCTCTTCTGAATAGTATATCAAAAAAAAAAAAAAAGCCAAAATTGCAAAAAATATTTACTTAATTTAATATTTTACTTACTTAACTTAATTACCAAAAGTATAAAGGGTCATTAAAGACCCAAAATATATAATAGTCACTTTTTTTTTTTGCTTCCATAAATTATATTTCTATGATTATTTAATATCTATATAAGTTTACTATCACAAGAAATATATTTCTTTGTTTATAGCAAGTTAAGAACTATATTCATTCAAAATAATACTAAATCATGTTGATTTCCTGTGACAATGATGAATTATCAGTATCTCGTATGCATGTACACACATACATATTATACATGATATTTCTCACTCAAAGTGGCCCTGATGTTTCAGTGATTGACTTGATTTACATTTGACATTGTTATTTGGCGAAGAAGCAGTGTGGAAGCAAACTATAGCAAGTTTAACACACGAACAGTATGATTTGGCTATTGACATTTGGGTGCACTACTGACATTATGTGAGTTGTGTGTCAATAAGTGCCTAGAGAAAATACAAATGTGTAGCTTATGTTCATATTATGTGTTATGTGTAGCTCAATATGTGTTTGACCGCCAGTTGCATCTCATTAAATTTCAGCGTAGAAGTAATGAATCCGTTTCTATCATTCGTTCCATCATCTCTTTTATGTATGAAAAAAGTAATACATCAAAATATATCAGAACATGCTGTATTCTGTTTTGTTGATTCATTTATGATAGATTTATGTGTCTGGTCGCTAAAGACCCGAGTGTGTAATAATGTTTGGCGAAACACCCAAGCAGTTAAGGGTTAATGATTCTTTCAGTACTTTTGGGGAAGAAATATTTTGTTAAATATGAATAAATTATTCTTGGATTTACGGCCTTCAGCAGCCTGTTAAAAATTATATCATTTCAGATTTTAACAGAATGGATTCTTGCAAAAGGCGCATTTACACAGACATTATAATTAAGATATTTTATTCATTGATATATATAGATATAGATATATATTATTAAGAGATAATACTGTGTGTAAATGTGTGATATGGTAAATTTTCAGGAGCGTTATGTGGCGAGTCTAATGCCTTTACAGAAGAGCATCTGTCCTTGGAAAGTAAGACCTGTTTGATCCTTTCGTACTCTATACTGAACATCTCAGTAGTTCTTGAGTAGTTTGTGTTCTCTGATTCATAGTTCCTTTTCCATTTGATTCAGTTGATTTTGAAAATGTCAACTGAATCTTCTTCTTTAATATCTCAGAGTCCTCCTCAGCTGCGGCCGTTCATTCAGGAGGAGTTTATGAAGACTCTAGAGAAAGCCGGACCTCAGCTGACCTCTCGACTCAAAGGAGACTGGATCGGCCTGTACAGGTGCTGCATTTCTCAAGAGTTAAAAAGCTTTGAAGTATGAAAACCTGACCATCTTTTGTACATCTTTTGTAATTTAATATATATATATATATATATATATATATAGTTGTGGCCAAAAATATGAGAAAAAAAGGCTGTGAAACAAAATCTGCATTGTTTATCCTTTTGAACTTTCATTAAAAAAATTCACAAAAATCTAAATTTTAATTGAAGTAAAACAACTGAAACGGGAAATATCTCATTATTAAATATTTTTCTCCAAAACGCATTGGCCATAATTAGTGGCACCCTTTTATTCAATACTTTTTGCAACCTCCCTTTGCCAAGATAACAGCTCTGAGTCTTCTCTTATAATGCCTAATGAGGTTGGAGAACACATGGCAAGGGATCTGAGACCATTCCTCCATACAAAATCTTTGAATCCTTCAAATTCAGAGGTGCACACAGGTTTTCTATGGGGTTCAGGTCAGGGGACTGGGATGGCCATGGCAGAAATGTTGATTCTGTGGTCAGTGAACCGTTTTTGTGTTGATTTTGATGTTTGTTTTGGATCATGTCCTGATGGAATATCCAACCAGGACCATTTTAAGCTCGAGTCCATGATGCCATGTATCCGAACAAGATGTCCAGGGCCTCTGGCAGAAAAAAATTCCCACAAAATTCAAGATGCGGCACCACATTTAACCGTGGGTATTGGGTACTTCATCTCTGTGTACGCCAAACCCATCTCTGGTGTTTGCTGCCAAAAAGCTCTATTTTTGTTTTATCTGACCATAGAACCCGGTCCCATTTGAAGTTCCAGTAGTGTCTGGCAAACTGAAGATGCTTGAGTTTGTTGTTGGATGAGAGCAGAGGCTTTTTTCTTGAAACCCTCCCAAACAACTTTTTTTTTAAAAATTTTTTAAAGACTTTCTGACCCCAAGACCTAGCTTATTTCTGCAATTCTACAGCTGTGATCCTTGAAAAGTTTTTGGCCATTTGAACCATCCTCAATGTGCATGGAGACAATATAGACACACGTTCTCTTTCAGGCCAGTTCTTAAGATCTCCAGTTGATTGGAACATGTTTATTATTGCCCTGATGATGGAAATGGGTATTTTCAATGCTCTGGCTATTTTCTTATAGCCACTTCCTATTTTGTGAAGCTCAACAACCTTTTACCGCACATCAGAACTATATTCTTTAGTCTAACCCACTGTGATTGATGATTAAGGGAATTTGGCCTGTGTGTTACCTCATATTTATACCCCTGTGAAACAAGAAGTCATGGCTGAACAATTTCATATTCTTTGTCACCCAGGTGCACTAAAAAATGTAAAATATGAATGGGAATATACTTCAGAAATATTTTACTCATAAGAATTTCTAGGGGTGCCAATAATTGTGGCCAACATGTTCTGGAGAAAAATATTTATTTAATAATGAGATATTTCCCATCTTTCAATTGTTTTACTTCAATTAAAGTTTCGATATTTTATTTATTTATTTATTTATTTATTTTTTAATGAAAGATCAAAAGGATAAACAATGCAGATTTTTATTCACCAACTTCTTTGCTCATATTTACCAAGGGTGCAAATATTTTGGCCACAACTATGTGTGTGTGTGATATGTGAAAAAAAAGTATTTCACTGTATATGTGCAAATGTTTAATGTGTGATAAATAAATACAATTATAAAAATTATTAAAAAAAAAAATTATTATAATTATAAATTAATTAATTAATTATCGTGTGTGTGTGTGTGTGTGTGAATTATGCTCAGCTTTGAAATATTACAAACCTCTAAATGTACAAACCACTCAAGATTAATTGTTTCAAAGTGTGGCAATCCAAGAACTTCCTCATTCATAATAATCAGTGATTTTTGCTTTTGAAAATAGAACAGACAGTTTTCTTAACACCCATAGTCTGTTCCCGGCTTCCACAGACAGTTCCTGGGGTCTCCAAACTTCGATGGCTGGTTCAGGAACCGCAGGAAGGAGATGACACAGAAGCTGGAAGCTCTTCATCTAGAGGCGTTGTGTGAGGAAGATCTACAGCTGAGGATCCAGAAGCACACTGAGGTGGAGACTGTTGATCTGGTGCTTAAACTGAAGGAGAAACTGGTTAGTTCTCTCATTCTGTTAAACTATACATAAGTGGGTCAACAATGTGGTGCATATTTTTTGTCCAGATCTATAAGTTGTTCAAAAATACATAAGAAATGCAATTCACACAACACCTCTACTATGAGCAAGTTTTCACTTTCTGAGTTATAAGTCAAAAGTAATTTTTTCTGGTGCTTAAAGTCAAAAATCTTTCAGTGGTGTAACCGTCCGGAGACATTTAAAAAAATTAAAGTCTCATGACATTTTTGAGAAAAGAAATGTTGGCATATGTAGTTTGGAATCATATTTTATTATTATTTCTTAAAAACATTTAGCAGTGAAACAAGATTTATAATAATAACCCACCAAATCAAAGTCAGGTGGTGAAACCAATATATGATACCCATATATCTAAAAATATTGTAAAAAATATATATAAAAGGACATTTTCATGAGATATAATGTATTATAATTGATGAGAGGGGGGAGGGGCAAATTTCAGCAAAGTATACATTTGATTATACAGTATATGTACTGTATAAACAGTATATATAGTGTGTACTGTATATATATATATATATATTTGTTAATTTTGTTTTTAATGTAAATATTAAGGCATATTTATATTTTATATGTAATACATTTTTTGTGTATACATACACCGATCAGCCACAACATTAAAACCACCTGCCTAATATTGTGTAGGTCCCCCTCGTGCCGCCAAAACAGCGCCAACCCGCATCTCAGAATTGCATTCAGAGATGATATTCTTCTCAACACAATTGTACAGAGCGGTTATCTGAGTTACCGTAGACTTTGTCAGTTTGAACCAGTCTGGCCATTCTCTGTTGACCTCTCTCATTAACAAGGTGTTTCCGTCCACAGAACTGCCGCTCACTGGATGTTTTTTGTTTTTGGCACCATTCTGAGTAAATTACAGAGACTGTTGTGTGTGAAAATCCCGGGAGATCAGCAGTTACAGAAATACTCAAACCAGCCCATCTAGCACCAACAATCATGCCACGTTCCAAATCATTGAGATCACATTTTTTCCCCATTCTGATGGTTGATGTGAACATTAACTGAAGCTCCTGACCTGTATCTGCATGAATTTATGCACTGCACTGCTGCCACGCGATTGGCTGATTAGATAATCGCATGGATGATTGTTGGTGCCAGACGGGCTGGTTTGAACTGACAAAGTCTACGGTAACTCAGATAACCGCTCTGTACAATTGTGGTGAGAAGAATATAATATCTCAGAATGCTATTCTGAGATGTGGGTTGGCGCTGTTTTGGTGGCACGAGGGGGACCTACACAATATTAGGCAGGTGGTTTTAATGTTGTTGCTGATCGGTGTATACAGTTGTGCCCAAAAGTTTGCATACCCTGGCAGAAATTGAGAAATTTTGGCATTGATTTTGAAAATATGACTGATCATGCAAAAAAACTATCTTTAAGGATAGTGATCATATGAAGCCATTTATTATCACATAGTTGTTTGGCTCCTTTTTAAATCGTAATGATAACAGAAATCACCCAAATGGCCCTGATCAAAAGTTTACATACCCTTGAATGTTTGGCCTTGTTACAGACACACAAGGTGACACACACAGGTTTAAATGGCAATTAAAGTTTAATTTCCCTTTTAAAATTGCAATTAGTGTCTGTGTATAAATAGTCAATGAGTTTGTTAGCTCTCACGTGGATGCACTGAGCAGGCTAGATACTGAGCCATGGGGAGCAGAAAAGAACTGTCAAAAGACCTGCGTAACAAGGTAATGGAACTTTATAAAGATGGAAAAGGATGTAAAAAGATATCCAAAGCCTTGAAAATGCCAGTCAGTACTGTTCAATCACTTATTAAGAAGTGGAAAATTCAGGGATCTCTTGATACCAAGCCAAGATCAGTCAGACCAAGAAAGATTTCAGCCACAACTGTCAGAAGAATTGTTCAGGATACAAAGAAAAACCCACAGATAACCTCAGGAGAAATACAGGCTGCTCTGGAAAAAGATGGTGTGGTTGTTTCAAGGAGCACAATACGACCATACTTGAACAAATATGAGCTGCACGGTCGAGTTGCCAGAAAGAAGCCTTTACTGCACCGGTGCCACATAAAAGCCCGGTTACAATATTCCCGACAACACCTTGATACGCCTCACAGCTTCTGGCACACTGTAATTTGGAGTGACGAGACCAAAATAGAGCTTTATGGTTACAAACATAAGCGCTATGTTTGGAGAGGTGTCAACAAGGCCTATAGTGAAAAGAATACCATCCCCACTGTGAAGCATGGTGGTGGCTCACTGATGTTTTGGTGGGTGTGCGAGCTCTAAAGGCACGGCGAATCTTGTGAACATTGATGGCGAGATGAATGCAGCATGTTATCAGAAAATACTGGCAGACAATTTGCATTCTTCTGCAGGAAAGCTGTGTATGGGACGCTCTTGGACTTTCCAGCACGACAATGACCCTAAGCACAAGGCCAAGTTGACCCTCCAGTGGTTACAGCAGAAAAAGGTGAAGGTTCTGGAGTGGCCATCACAGTCTCCTGACCTTAATATCATCGAGCCACTCTGGGGAGATCTCAAACGTGCGGTTCATGCAAGACGACCAAAGACTTTGCATGACCTGGAGGCATTTTGCCAAGACGAATGGGCAGCTATACCACCTGCAAGAATTTGGGGCCTCATAGACAACTATTACAAAAGACTGCACACTGTCATTGATGCTAAAGGGGGCAATACACAGTATTAAGAACTAAGGGTATGCAGACTTTTGAACAGGGGTCATTTCATTTTTTTCTTTGTTGCCATGTTTTGTTTTATGATTGTGCCATTCTGTTATAACCTACAGTTGAATATGAATCCCATAAGAAATAAAAGATATGTGTTTTGCCTGCGCACTCATGTTTTCTTTAAAAATGGTACATATATGACCAATTCTCCAAGGGTATGCAAATTTTGAGCACAACTGTATATCTAATTTAAAATATACTGTATATATAAAGTGCATAAATGTACAGTATATATTATTTGATTTATTTTAGAATGTTTATTTTAAGTCATTTTTATATTTTATGTTCAAGTAGTTTATATATATATATATATATATATACTGTATATTTATTATAAACAGTTGTATAAACTATATACAATTATAATGTATACAACACACATGTATTTGTTTAATAATGTATATATTAATATTAATATTTTATATATGTAATTGTGTGTGTGTGTGTGTATATGTATATACATATACACTGAACAAAAATATAAATGCAACATGTAAAGTGTTGGTCCCATGTTTCATGAGGTGAAATAAAAGATCCCAGAAATTTCCCTACGCATTGATTAGATTAGATTAGCGCCTAATGCATTTATTTCAATTGACTGATTTCCTTAAATGAACTGTAACTCAGTAAAATCTTTGAAATTGTTGCATGTTGAGTTTATATTTTTGTTCAGCCTTTTTTGATCATATTTACCAAGGGTGCCAATATTTTTGGCCAATACTGTATGTTTTAAATGTGTCTGTATTCTGAATGTCTTATTCATCTTTCACTTTCGTTTGAATATTTAGTGCTTGTTCATGTTTTGGTTTTTTTGGGGGTTTTTTTTTCATTCTCGTGCTGTTGTGTTTTAGACACAGGCTGAAAGAGATCATCTTCCTGTCAAAACAGGAACTCTGGTCAAACTACAGGCCCATATTGAGACGATAATCCTGTCGCTACCAGAAGACCTGCAAGGCATCTTACACAAACCACCGAGT
Organism: Myxocyprinus asiaticus; assembly: GCF_019703515.2. Taxonomy (NCBI): domain Eukaryota; kingdom Metazoa; phylum Chordata; class Actinopteri; order Cypriniformes; family Catostomidae; genus Myxocyprinus; species Myxocyprinus asiaticus. Next base: position 39,698,558 of record NC_059380.1, on the reverse strand, counting down.
CCCTGATGCTCTCACAACACTGAGACTGAGCAGACTGAGGCGTATACAGGGTCAACAGACACAAACGCCCTCCAGTTCCACACACGAGTGACAGACTGCATCAAGTGCACTTGATTCTGGAACTCTATGTGCCCTTGAATGGACAATGCTGGCATTGCCAAAAAAAGACAAAGAAATGGCATGCGCACACTTTATGGACATTTTTGGTGTGTTTATACTGTAAGTCTCACTGTGTGAGATTGACATTCACAATGATTTTAAACATGAAGATGCTTATAATGTTCTGAGCATTTAATCAAGACAGAGAAAACTGAATTTGAATGATCGGCATTGGAGAAGGAAATAGGAATTTCATTTAAATGGCTGTGATGACACCAGTGTCCCTGTAGTCTCAACATTTATCTAATGAGTCTATTCTGGTGAATCTAATGAAACCTGTCAAGAACATGTGTGGGTGATATTTCACCCCAAAATCTGAAAAAATATATATTTTGCATAAAGATTCTTTAATCATTTTTGCATTGTGATATTATTTTCATGAGTATTAAACACATTTTCACCAGAGTTTATCATTACAGATTGTGCGAAAATATATTATTCTCATTATTATAATGCAGAAAAAAAATTACACAATGTGTTGTACTGTCTTTATGCTGATTTAAGTTTAAAAAAAATTATTTTCCACAGTAATTCCAGAAATGAGTCATAACTGAGAATAATGGAAATCAGGAAAATGTAAAACGTCCAGATTTGGTGGGAAAATGTGCGTAGTTTTCAAGAAAATAATGTCAATGCAAAAAAAATGTACCTAAAAAAATAGCCTTAATTTTCTTTATTTACTATATATATATATATATAGATATATAGATGGATAGATTTATATATTGATACATTTCTTCCTTCTATATTTGTATTATATATGTCTACGTAAATTATTATTAATTTTTATATTATTATTTTAGGTGAAATGTGACCTGGACATTTTTTGTGAGATTCATCCAGTCAAATGCATTATGAACCGTGATAATTGACATGAAATTGCAATAATAAGTGATTTATTGCACTTTTACAAGCACTAACACTACTAAACCATTTGATGTTGATGTGCATTTACCATAATTAAGGCAGAAAAATGAAATGTACAATATTTTAACAAAAATACAGTATTTTATTTCTAAACTGACTAACTATAAATGGAAAACAACAATTGCCTTTACCTTTCTTGACTAGCTTTATTTTAACTCATCAAAAGCTTAAAATGATAAAGATGACATATTTACTGAATGGTCAATCACTGGTTAAACGGAAAGTACTAATCTAGTCATACTTGAATAACTTCCATGTGATTTCCAAATGTCCTGCATTCAGCAGTCTTTCAGTGTCGTTGCATTGAGGCATGTGGTCTTCCCTCCTCTTTAACATCACTTATACACAGCGTTGTTCAGAAAATGATGATGGTCTTTACTGTCTATACATATTCTATTCTTAAATTACAGTGTTTCTTTTTTACCTAAAAGACAGGGATGTATTGCATCTTGCGGTTTCTTTTTCCCCTTTCATTCTGATCTATTTGTTTTGGTTGATTTAAAATGATTTCATGTCTCTTTTAGGACCAAGTGATTATTATGGATGGTGTGCTTAATCTCCCGACAGAGTTTTAGAATACTGTTCAAATAATTGTTTGACCTTTAGAAAGGCCTCTGTTAGTCTGCACTTTACCCGTCAAGTGTATTGTGCAAGACAATGCAGTTCTTATTGTGTTCTGCATCAAATGTTCCCTTTTTTTTTTCTGAGTTGTCCTATACAAACGACCATATTTCACACAATGGATCATCACAAATGCATGCTCAATAGAGTTTTACATTTAAAGATAGAAATACAAGCTTTCCGTTGTGTGCACTAAGCTGCAGAGATAAACTCGGAAGCCACCAAAGACCATCACACTTTTCTAGTGTTTTCCATTATTAATTTAGTGCATTTGTTACATAGAATAATGATTCTGTCCATGTCACAGCAGAGAATTTATGGAAAGCCTTACATCATGTAGTTCAAATCGAGATGTTTATTTCCATGACATTAATCTGGGCTTGTGACAACAGGCTAATGCTGGTGCAGACCTGTGATAACTGGTTGTTGCGTGTTTTATATTAAAGAACAAACCTATTTTAACATGCTTGAATTTTATAGATGTATATTCTGATATTCAAATACGAAAATAGCAACTTGCTTTTGAGACGATGCCCGTTTGTTATACTGACTGAGATTTTCTAACACCAGTATTTTTGATTCTGGTCATTTCTATTGGCTGTTATTATACAGGATGTTTTATTTGTTGCTGTGGTGATTTTTTTATTATAATATATATTGGGAAAAAAAAATATATATATATATATATATATATAATTTTTTTTCCCGTGCACCAAGTAACCATGTACACAGAACCACAGTCAGCTGCAATAAACATGAACCACAATATTTTTCTATCAAACCTATAACCACTAATGTTTTTTTTGTTTGTTTTTTTTTCTGCTATCACGTTATTTAAAATAGCTATTCTTAAGAAGTATTCCATTGTTATGTTATACATGAAGAACTAGTGTGTGTGTGTGTGTATATATATATATATATATATATATATATATATATATTATTTTTTTTAATTGTTTTTTTTTTTAAATAAATGTCTTTGGGCTTAAATTACATTTCTTTTATTAACATACTGGTTTTAGTCCCATCATCTTTACTGGCAGTTAACAGTAGAGGCACCACAATGAGTAATTGCAAATAAATTATCAAATTAATTGCAATAAACTACAATAAAATAACTACTTTGTTAAATTTGACTCAGCGGTATTTGATGATCATTTCCATGACATAAAAGATGTTATATATATATAATTTTTTTCCCCATTGGCACCCCTTACTTCTGCCAGCATATACTGTATATTGTCACTACAGTTATTATAACAACAATAAAACTGGTAAATTGGCAATCAGCCACCACTATCATCAAAAATAATGATTCCATAGTCATTTATTTTTGATTTTACAGTAACAAGAACTTTTAAAGGTGGTATTTTGGTATGGTTACCAATGAAACTTTCAGTAAGGGACATAATCAGAAAGCATGATTTTCACAGGTGGGTATAAATATACAAACATTATTATTTTTTAAATGCCAGTGCATTTGTTGTGTTTACCTATAAGTGTTATGTGACCTGTCTGTCCTAAATGAAAATAAAGCAATTTCTTATGAATTTTCAGTTTTCTATTCTGTAATTTTTATTTAGTGCATGAGAATAAAACAGGAATGCTCAAGACATTTTGTGGACAATAAATGCGAAATGTATTATGCTATTTAAAAGGCACAGATACATACTGTATTTCAGGCAAACATAAGCTGCTTCTTTTGGTGTACACATACCACAAAATAAGACCTAAAATAGGCCATACATTTCACTACAGTAGTATAATTATTAACAAGAGATCTTAAAAATCTAAAAATAGAAAATACAGCTGAAGACTGCACATAATAAACTAAACAAAAACATTTTTATG